>NC_143535.1:15451298-15765673 GCF_031878675.1 Megascapheus bottae | reverse complement strand
CTGCCTGCTTATCTATCTACCTGGGTGTCTTCTGTTTGTCTATATCAGTATAGTGTTAGTGAGCTACTGCTAGTCTCACCTAGAGTTGAACTAGATGTAATAAAAGCTAAAAATAGAAATAAAGATGTTTCAAAGATCATTGCCATCAGTGGCTCAGAGTTATAATCCTAGCTATTCAGGAGGCTGAGAACTGGGGAATAACACTCGGGAGACAGTCCAGGCAGAAAAGTCCATCAGACTCCACAGTCAATTAATGAGCAAAAAGAAGAGCTGGAAGTGTGGTTCAAATGGTAGATTATCAGCTTAGTATGCAAGCATAGGATCCTGAGTTACACACACACACACACACACACACACACACACACACGAGATCACATCCGCAGTGGAAGAAATCAGGGAAGTGATCATTGATCATTTCAGACTAGGGAAAGTTTTAATAGGCAAACATGAAAACAAGAGAATGAAAGAGAATAAGAAAATGGTAAGCAAGTAATTAAAAGTCATATTTGAGATCCAGTATTGTAGATCAAGTTGAAGGCAGCAAATGAATAATTATATTCAGTTTACGCCTGAATTATGTGAACAGATGAATAGATAGCTCTTGGATTATTTGCATGGCTGGTAAAGTGGCTATAACCCTATTTATATTGTATGGAAATTTTGTAGCATCAAAAAGGCCTTCAAAGAATTAACTTGGGTTGCAGAATAATGTGAAAAATCAAATTATTATTTAAAACACACCCGCATACACACACAGGCACACACAAATTCTAATTGTCCTATAAATGGAAAGAACTGATTTATCAGCAATTGTTCTTAATTAGACAAGTCCACCCTGCTGTCTGACTACACAGCTGGTACACACAATAATCTTTACACATCTATACTTGGCAAAAAGAAACCACAGTCCATTTTAAGTCTCCAAGTTTGTTTTGGAAGCATATATAATGATCACTCCTTTGAATATAATGAGATAACGTTCTGAATGATAAGTATCAGTTGATTAATATATTCAGGGCTTCAGTTTAATCGCTATTGAACAAAAAAATATTTGGCTATTGTTAAATCTTAATAAATGTTTTAAGTAATAAATCGGCCTGTATTAGCAGCTAGCTATTAGCCCTCTTATTGGTTATTATCTACAAACTCTTTAGATTTAATGTGGTA
This sequence comes from Megascapheus bottae, assembly GCF_031878675.1. Lineage (NCBI taxonomy): Eukaryota > Metazoa > Chordata > Mammalia > Rodentia > Geomyidae > Megascapheus > Megascapheus bottae. The sequence continues at coordinate 15,764,506 of NC_143535.1, read as the reverse complement.
TTTATCCTTGTTTATTTTCACAGTTGCTGCTTAGATTTAGAACTGCATTTTTATTCCTCCAGATCCTCAAGAGTTCATTGCCAACATTAACAGTGATTTCTTTCTTTTTCAAACCTCCAAGGACCTCCACTGAAACAGCTGCTCAACTGGGCTTCCTCAAGGAATACAGACATCCATAAAGAACGCGTCTAGAAGCTCATTTTCCCTGGCCTTGCCTTTGGCCTTGATGTTCATCTCAGTGATACCATAGGAAGCATGGATGCTGATAAACTTGGGGGGGGGGGGGCGTGACAATCATCCTGTTGAAAGGATACCTTAAGTAGGCCTTTTCATGAATTCCCACCTCCTTTCATAAGGACATGTGCATATCTGATAATGAAGAATCTGACACATCAGAGGGAGAGGTCATATAGTACCTAAGTCACTCAATGTTAAATCCCAGCCCCGCCCCCTTCCCCATTACAGTATCTTTTCTACTTAGACCCTCAGAACACATCTTGGCTCTTTTAAGAGCCTCCAGTGAGAATTCAATAATTGTCTCTGTGGAGAGTATGAGTTCCCCCTAGTGCAGCATGATAAATCACAGATAATAATAGCTCTTTCCAAAATAATCCTTAGGCAGAAGCAAAAATCCAACAGAGAAGGTTGTTCTGAGTCAAAACGTGGGACCTGGATCTGTCTTTTATTTAGCACTATAAATACATAGAGCATATTCTTTGTCACTGCTTTTGACATAATATATTATTCTATTTAGCTACTATCTCCTGAACGTTTATATTTTGGTCTCATGTTTTTTGTCAAACCTTCACTCAATGTACTCACTGTCCTAATTTAACTCAGCCTTCTGCCGACCAGATTATAATCTCACATCTCTCCACTTTCACCACCAAGAGTCAGTACTACACTTTAGGGAGATTTCAGGAAACCACATTTTAATGTAAGTGGAACAATCCCATGATTTCTAAATTGCCTTGAATTTCCTTCCATGCCTGCAGGAATTACTAGAGATAGGATTATTTTCTCAGGCATAATCTTCATAATAGTTGTTAGGTCATTTTCACAGCATTAGAGCCAATTGAACTTTTGATGTCTAGATACAGAAATCCTTGGGCTGACTTTTTCCTCTGTTCTTACCATAATATATCACTTTGTATAGGCTAGGAATGTAATTTAGTTGGTAGAGATTTGGAAATCATATTGAAACAGCATATAGTCCACACATGGTTCAATTTCCTGGCTACCATGATGATATTTAGGCCACAGAACTTTCGGGAAGAACTGAAACTCCATCCCGAAGCACCTATGTCTTGTCCATTAGTCTCTACAAAATTCCAGCCATCCTCTTGTACCTATAATTGTTCACATCTTGTCCTCCACAAGATTTACTTCACTCAGTAAACCTAAATATTCAAGACCAACAAGTTTGCACTTTGCTTCTTTTCTGATTTACAGACAAACCAAAGGCAAAATTCTGTTTTAAAGATCATAAGGCAGATTGTTTCGTTTTTCTCCTTTAGCGTATAATTATTCCTAATTCTACAATTACTTTGCAAAATGACAGTGTAGTGATTAAGATCACTTGCTTTTAGCAAACTTTTCTTATCATCAAACTCTATAAAAATTTAACTTCCTCCCCAAAAATTATGACATTGTTGGGTAGCTTTTATTAGACAATTTTGGGACTTGAAAAAAATTTGTGACTAGTTCTTCCATATTTTAGCTCATATATAATTACAATTAATTGCTCCTCTGCACATTTCTCTTTTCTCTGGGAGGAAAGAAATAGTTTTGGGGAAAATAAGAACAGTGGGAAAAATCTAGGAGGGGATCTGTTCTTTGTTAATTGTGAGGGGGCTGATTTCCTGTCTAGAGTACAGTCAGCAATTTCAATCAGTCATGTTTTCACATTGTGGCTCTGCATAAGTAGATTGTGCTATGAAACACAACCAGGATTAAAAAAAAAAACCTATGGTGTTGTATGGTTTCAAAATCAACAATAAAACACACACACACACACACACACACACACACACACACACACACTGGGACTAAGAATTAAACTGTCCTAGGGCCTGTCATTATGCTGAGTGATGCTTTAACAAAGGTATCACTTGGTAAATCTGTGCTCCTGTCCTTCTCCAACTTGCTTTCCTGATTTGGGATTTGGGTTTAGTAAGGCTCCAGGTCCTGATCCCACTGTAAGCCTATGAATGACGATAAGAGATAAGGTTCAGGTCAGATCTGTGTCCGTATTGAACTTGTGAATAAGAAAAGAGGAATAGAGTTGATGTGATCTTCAGCTTTCACCAGCCTCAGTTTGGGAGTGGTGCTTGGAAGTGAAGAAGAAAACCATCCTTACTTAGCCAATTATAATGGAAAGCTAACAGAAAAAATAAGTAGCCTAGCACGGGATGGAAATCCACAAGATGAATAACTCCTCATACTTGGGTCTCTTCATTATCTGAGACTCAACAAGATTGGCTTAACCTTTCCTTCATTATTTCTGACCCTTGCTTTCTGACTTCGGACAATGGAATTTGTAACTAAAAACTGGATAAAGGGGGGGAAATAAAACATTTCTACAGACTGTTTCCAAAAGGAAGTGCCAAAGAGCTTCTGAAACTTCTGTTTTAGCAAGCCAAAGAGGCAGATAACAATAATTCTAAGTGTGTGTGTGTGTGCGTGTGTGTGTGTGTGTGTGTGTGTGTGTGTGTGTGTGTGTATTAGTACACCTTGAATACATGAAGTACTTCCTCAGCTCATGCAGCCTCACAGATTCTGGGTGAGGCAAATGAAAACATCTGATGCCTATCTCCCATGCACCCAACATTACCAGTAGAAAAATTCCTGTGTACATTCTTGGAGTAAGTCACACTGCCAACTCAGTCATTCTCTTGATAAGTTAACACCTTGTTGGCCATTATAAGTAAAAAATACCCTACTGTGATTATTATTTATGTAATAAGGGGAAGATAGAAAATACGGTCCCTTTTCTTGAATATCAAAAACATTCAGGTCAAGAATAAAGCAATGTACATATTGTACGGAAAGCGATTAGACAAGACTATAGGACTAATTACTGGTGAAAGTCCGTATTGATCTAGAACTCCAAAGCCACCCCTCATAGAAGTCTAGTATGATCTTTTTTTAAAATTATTTTTCAAATGCCTGCTCTACAGGACTCTACTTGAGCAAGAAGACTTTCCAGTTCTCTTTCTGAGACTTCTCAAGACTTACTCTCCCTTGGAGAGTCCACCAGCCCAAACTCCACAAGGACAAACATTTGTCCTAGGAATGGCCAGTGACCCATCATAGGCGCAGTTGACACGCGTGATGCTGTGAAGCAGGAAGCCTATGGCCTCAAGTTGGGAGGGCACCCGTCTTTGAATGAACTTGCTCGAAGCCGGTCTTCCATTAATGAGCATGTGGTTCAAAGCGAGATGCAAAGGTGACTTGAGACTTCCCGCCGCCCTAGGCCTCTGACCTCAAGGTTTCACATAGGAGCCCCAAGGGCCCATCTGGGCGGGTAGAGGCGTTCCCCACTGTCTCTCTGTCAAAAAAAATAAAATAATAATAATAATAATAATGTTAATGATGCAAAGACCATTATGGCCTGAGGGTGAAAATAACATTTTTACCGTTCAAGTCCATGTGACGCATCAAGACATCTTCCCATAGCAAATGGTGAACTTGCACATCAGGAAGTGCAAAGACTATTTAATCAAAGCCTTTAAGAAGATCAAACCTAATCATGAGATGTTAAAAAAAATATATAAAAGCAGATAAGAGGAGACTTTGGCTGCATGAGCAGAATCTCAAAATCAGAAAAGAGCCTTTTAGGTTCTTCCACAGCGAGAGAAATATGTCATTTTTTTTTCTCGCTCAGCAATCCAATTTATTCACTACAATGGGTACGAGATCAGACTTAAACAGCATAGCCAGTCAGACGGTCTGAAGGAATGGGATGCCAGGTCAAGCCCCCCCACCATTCTCCCCCCACCATTCACTCATTCACTATTGACAAACCATTGTCTTATTTTGATGTATTTTACATGTGGTTTTTCTTAAAGGCAGAGATAAACAAGATGCATTTTAGTCATATACAAAGGATTAGGTTAATTTTTTTTAAAAAGTCTAAGAAAGATGTAAGGGTCTCTTAAGGGGTCCATGTCGGGTCAGATGTTGAATCATACAACCAAACAAGGATCAATTTCACAGAGGAAGCCATGGGGAGCGTAGAACCTAGAACTACACAAGAAGTCCTTAGGGAAAACAGGTGGGCTGGCCTTTAAAGGTTCAGTGATGGGAATGTTAGTCTTTCTCTCTCTCTCTCTCTCTCTCTCTCTCTCTCTCTCTCTCTCTCTCTCTCTCTCTCTCTCTCTCTCTCTCTCTCTCTCTCTCTCTCTTTCTTTTCTGTGGGTCATGGAGCTTGAACTGTGGGCCTGAGCACTGTCCCTGAGCTCTTCAACTCAGGGCTACCATCCTACCTCCTGGGCCTGGGCGTTGTACCCTTGAGCAAAGCCCCACTTCCCATTTTCTAGAGGTTAATTGGAGATAAGAGTCTCAGGTCTTTTTGTGCCAGGGCTAGCTTTGAATCTTGATCCCCAGATATCATCCTCCTGAGTAGCTAGGATTATAGGCGTGAGCCACCACGCTTGGCTCCTGTTAGCATTTCTTGTTGTCATTGATGATGCCGATTTATTCTAGGTTATTTATGCAATTGATATGTACCATGGGCAATGACCAGTGAGTACAGGAAAACTGTACTAACTGATCTTGAGCATTTATTATGCACTACAGATAAACTAAATACATTTTTAGATTTCTTGTTGATATCTAATGTTCTCAACCATTCCACCCAATAGATTCTACTTCCATTTACTTAAGGCATCACAACACTTAAATAACTAGGTCTGGGACATAGAGTTAAGAAGAGCAAGAATCTATCTCAGACAAATAATCACAATCTGTCTCTGTATCTGTCTCTCTCTCTCCCTCTCTCCCTTTCTGTTTCTCTCTCTGTCTTTCTCTCTCCCTCCCTTATTCCCTCCCTCCTTTGAAAGCCATCATCATCACAAAGAACTCACTGTCAACAATCAACAAGCATGAGTGATGATCAAGTTTTGCATATTCTTGCTCTCCAGATACTCTTGTGTAGAACAGGAGAAAGGGTCAACAGGAAGGTAGGCTAATGTGGCAGTGACTCCATCCCTCACCACAGTCTTCCAGCTTTATACAATTAATGCAATAGCTTCTTCCTCCAGCATTTTGTCTTCTTATCTTTACCCTTCCCAACTTTCCTTGTTTAAAGAAACTTCTGTGGGAGTCCCATGATTAATTCCCAATGTAGTCATGTTCTGCTCGTAACAGCTCTGAGCACTGTTGCATAAACAAGCAAGCACATAAAACATAATGAGACATTTGGTGTATGTATGCATATATATGCATATATGGCATATTAAATACCGACCTATGTAGAGTATATATTAATGGAATTAACTACTGTAACCTAAAATGTAAACGTGTATTAGAATATGCAAAAAGGGGAAAAAAAGAAAACATGGAAAAGGTAACCATGTGAAGCTATTTAAAGAAATGTTCCTGATAGGCAGAAATAAGATACTAAAAGGAGGAGAGAGAGCACAAAAATATAAGGGTTTGCACAATGAGGAGTTGATCATCATTCAATAGTGAATCAGGCAGCATACAGAATGTGAGAGTTGAGATGGTTACCTTTTAACTTAGGCTAAACAGATGGTCCAATTTTAAAAAGAAAAATACAAAAGTGAACAGCCCGACTTTTATCAAATGGACTGGTAAGTGTTGGGCGTCACACATATGACCTTTCCTATACCCTCCATCCCCCTCCCTGGGGAAAAGAACTACTGTAGAGCTGAAGGCTGGAGATGGAGAACCAGCACAGACACACTGGGCTTCTGGCCTTCCTTGCTTTTTGTTTGCTCTGGTTTCTCCTGAAACACCAACAGGAGGCACACACACACATAAGGCACATGTCTCTTAGCCAACATTGCTTTGAAAAGGGAAATTGTCCTAACTCTTTAGACAAAGCTCAAAGGTAAACCTAAGAAATAGCTTAAAGACAGACACCAGTGGCTCATACCTGTCATCCTCACTATTCAGAAGGCTGAGATAGGAGGATCACACTCTGGAGCCAGCCCAGACAGGAGAGTCAGTGAGATCCTCATCACCAATTAATCAGCAGAAAATCTAAAATGGTATTGTGGCTCAAAGTGGTAAAAACACTAACACTCGCTTTGAGCACAAAAGCTCAGGCCCTGAATGAATCCCCACAACAAAAGGAAGAAAGAAAGAAAGAAAGAAAGAAAGAAAGAAAGAAAGAAAGAAAGAAAGAAAGAAAGAAAGAAAGAAAGAAAGAAAGAGAGGGAAGAAAGAGAGAAAGGGGAAAGGGGGAACGAAGGAAGGAAGGAAGGAAGGAAGGAAGGAAGGAAGGAAGGAAGGAAGGAAGGAAGGAAGGAAGGAAGGAAGGAAGGAAGGAAAAGGAAGGGAGGGAGGTAGGGAGGAAGGGAGGGAGGGAGGGAGGGAGGAAGGGAGGGAGGAAGGAAGGAAAAGGCATAATGTCTGCTTGTGCCTGTTTCTTTTGTAATTTTTTTTGCCAGTCCTGGAGCTTGAACTCAGGACCTGGCAGTGTCCTGGAGCTTTCTCAAGGCTAGTGCTCTACTGCTTGAGACAGAACACCACTTCCAGCTTTTTCTGTGTATGTGGTACTAAGGAATAGAACCCAGGGCTTCATGCATGCTAACAAACACTCTATCAGCAGGCCACATTCCCTCTGTCTTTTTTTCTTTTGTCAGTTGTGGTGCTTGGACTATGGGCCTGGGCACTGTCCCTGAGGTCTTCAGCTCAAAACTACTGCCCTACCCTTTGAGCCACAGAGCCACTTTGCTTTTCTAGTAGTTAGTTGGAGATGAATCTCCGGCTGCCTTTGAACCATGATCCCCAAATCTCAGTCTCCTGAGTAGCTAGGGTTACAGATGTGAGCCACAGTGCCTGGCTCTGTGTCTTTTTCTTATTCAAACCTGTCATCCCAGAAGAAGGGAGTCTAAATGGATATTAAGGAAACAAAATAAGGATGCTGATAGATGTTGGCATAACTCTCATCAAGATCCTTCTGGCTGTTTTAGACAAGTTATCTTTAAGCTTCTCATATCACATATACATAATCAGATACACTTGGAGATTATAGATCTATGTCCTACTGGAACCATTAGCACACATGGAAGCCAGAATGGAGAGCTGTGGCTAACAGTATATGCATACAGTTGTTACCACTGCAGTGTACCTTGCTTGCTGCTTTTTTTTTTTTATCACAGCAGCCAAATCAGGCTTGGAGAAAGGTAGGTTGCCCAGGTTCTCTGATTAGCCTTTCTGCCTTAAATTCTTCCACACTCACCATCTCATTAAATCCTTAGAGCAAACCTTCAGGAGAGTAAGCATGATTATCCTTACTTTATCAAGGGGCAACTACTTTGGCTAGCATCAAATAGTAGACAGGGGTTTGATTCAAGGGCAGACGAGTCTGTTCCATGCCCTTGATTATTTTTTACCTTATAGAAATGTCTTGAAGTCCAGAATACTGACCCCAAGACACAGATGTCTGCAAGAAAAGACCTTGGAAAGGAGAGTCCTAGGAAGTAAAGGCTTAATAACGAACATTCGGCCCAAAGCAAGGAGTCCAACTCCATGTCCTGCAAGCATTCTGATACCCTGCCAGGTTGACTTAATATCTCTCTAGGCCAGGTCCCAAGTACTTTTGTCTTCAGTTAGATAATGAAGTAGGCAGCAACATGGGAGGCAGAGACGAGAGGATTGTGCATAAAAGTTAGTGAGTGCTCTCTCAAATAACCAGCCAGATGTGAAGGTGCATGCCTATGCTCTTTGCTGGGTTAAGAGTCGAGGCAAAAAGATAGAGGTTTTGAGATTGGTCCAGGACAAAAATAAGTAAATAAAAGATGGGATGCTACTTGAAAAGTAACTGCAGGACAAAAATATAGGAGGTGGAGGTAAAAATAAAATGATAAAGCAATTATTTAACAAGCAAAACACCACAAGTTCAAAACCCAATAAAACACACACACACACACACACGCACGTACGCACACACCAAACCATACCCCTCCCAAAACACATAGTGAAACAGGAAAGTTTGACCTTGGTGTGCCCTTGAACCTATCTTCTTGCCAGTCTTACCTTTCTATAGCCTTTGTTCAGTACTAAAGACATAATTCCAGGGAAATCTTCACCTATTTTTAACCACAATTTAATTTGGTTACAGGTCCTTGAGGTTCCTTTGTTCTTCTTCTAATCTTGGGTCTTTTTCATCTGTCTCAGGGTCCCTTTTGCTTTCTGTGATAGTCTTCTAACTTCTTACTCTAATTTCCTATCTACTTTTCTCTCCCAAGACAGAACAAGAACAAAAAAATGAAAAAGGGAGCCATCCTTTGCATATCCCTGAATGATTCATTATTTGATTTTTTTATTACATTCTTTGAATGAACTTCATAAGATTGTGGTAACCAGGTACCCCATTTGTGTCAAATGTTCTTTGGATACATTGGCACTGTCTAAATATGCATTTCACAGCATCTTCATTCCTTTCTCTAATTCATAAGCCTGTTGTGAGCTTCTAGCTAAATACAGGATAAGAAAGAAAAGATTTCCATTAACACCGCACATAGAGAAGAAACCTTAGTCAATTCTCTGGGTTTTTCTGCCTTCTATATCATTTTGAGAGAGGAAGGCATGGACAGAAATTCAATGTTTCATACACCCAAACTTCAATACACACAGACTCCACATTCTACAAGAGGGCCAGAGTTGGTTGGGTAGAGGTCACGATCATCTACTAACGCAGTCACTTCAGAGTTGCAGAAGCCTAAGGCTCAGATTAATTTGTTAAGATCATAAAACAGGTCAATAATTCACCTGTGACTAGAACTCAGGTATCTTGATACCTGTTCCTATCCCCTCTTCCTATTGACCCCTAAAAAGATGGAGCTATGCATTTTTTTCTGACTTCCCCTTTAGTAATCATATGTTTTTATCTCTCTACTCTGTGAACTTATCCGAAGTCTTCTAGAAGTTATTCCAATTTTTAGTACCATGCTCCTTAGAAGAGAAGGAAGTCCCTAGAAGAGATGGTGTGGGGGGAGACAAATACAAAGAGTTTATTTTTATATTCTCTGTTGTCTTGTACCCCTTTCCTCCAGAAGAGATCCAGAGACCCTACAACTTAGAAGAAAATGTATAGGGGTAAAGACCTTTGTATTGGGAGGGGGACTCAGGACAAGTCATTAGATTTTCCTGGAAAGTGATCTCTCTCATTCCTCCCAGAATGGTAAACTGTTAGTAGACACAGCTGCAATTCAAAGATATTACAGTCCCACTCTGGTTTTTTGGACACCTGTCCAATTCACATGTCAAAGGCCTCAGTGAAATAAGCTTCAAATAGGAGTGACAAGTCAACCAATGTTTCAGCCATGGCTCAACTTGCTGTACAGTTCTCCTTGGCCCCTGGCAGACATACTGTCCAATGGATCTCCCAGAGAGGATAGAAACAGCTGAGGAAATCTGATTCCAGGACAAGATCAGGTCAGATTCAGGTCAGATTTCAAGATTTCCCATCTTTATGCCCTGAGGAGTTCTGGCTTTGTTCTGAGAGAGGTTTTCTCTGCTGTTTAGAATAGGCAGATTTTTCAAATGTCTCTTTAAAAAATTCAGAAGTTAGGAAAGGTCTTCTTTTTGTATTGATCTCAGCCCCCCCTCCTGTTAATTTCCACAGCCATGGTGTCTTTTCATCTTTTCTTACTTTCAATATAAAAGGGCCTGGATCTTCTAGAGAAATAGACAGGAGGAAGCAGATAATCATAGGACTTGGTGCTGGATCCTTTCCATTGGAATGAGATTCTAGCTGCCTGTGGGATTTGCATAATTAAAGTAGGCTATCACTGAAAACCTGGGGTGAGTGGGGATGGGAAAGGCCTTTTAAGGTATGGAAGGGGGGGGTGATGACTGAAAAGGTGGGGAAAGTTCCCATCAAGAGAAAATGACAGTTGGTACCATGGGGAAATGAATGGAACTGTCCCTTTTCTTCCTAAGGAAAATTATCATTTCAACTTTACTCCATTTTGTGTGTGACCACTTAGAGCAAGGAAGGCTCTCAATCTGCATTTAAATGGAATGATTTCATGAAGCTCAGACTAAAGTATGGACTTTTCAACACTCCCCTTAAGGAGATGGCCCACAATGAATTAAAATTGACAGCTGCTCTTTGCAAATATGGAGGCCTGCATCCCCTGCATGGTCCCCCATCCCCCTTCTCCCCATAGGCTATGGGCCTCTGTGATTTAGTTACTGGATGGAGAAAGTCCTTTGCTCCAAGAAAAGGATCCAGGTCTGCTGTCTGGAGTTCCCCCATTCAGTTTACTGCAACTTCTACACATGTCATCTCAATCTGTGTTTAAAATACAGATGTATCAGGAGAAGCAGTAAAGGTCTAAGTTGTTTCTCGTCCTTTATAGCTAGGTATGACTGGAGTCTGTGGGAAGAGATTTTCATTCCTTTAACAAATACTTTAAATGAAATGACAGCCAAGCATGCATTCCCAAAGTGCCATAGTGGGCAAGGGAATCTCTGGCCCTAAGAATATTCACAGTCAATCAGTCTGTCAGTGGGCTTCCTTGCTCAGGAAAGAACAAGGGCAGGAAGTGGGGGGGAGAGAGAAAGAGAGAGAGAGAGAGTATTAAAAGACAGAGAAAGAGAGACTGGGCTCTGTGGAAGGATGGGATGGGAGAATTGAAGATACACTTTGATGAAAATTTTATGATTTTCCATTTGTGTCTCTCACAGGTCCTATCTGATAGATAATTCCTTATTGTACCTCCAGAGATATAAAGCGCATCCAAGATCATTCCTGCTGTCATTGAAAAGAGAGCAAGGAAGAAGGAAACAGAACCATTAACCCATCTTAGAATTTTTCCCCTCTAAGCCCCTCCCCTGTATCCTCTCCCCCCAGCTGGACGGCTACACGGCTGGAATCCATCTTCTTGTGGACATCTGCCATCTTTCGTTTGGTCAGCCTAAGAAGGGCAGGGGACCGTGTCTTTTCATTAGGCCTTTTCTTTTCTGACAGGCCTCTGAGGTGAGGCCCAGGACAATCTCTGACAGCGCTGACTAATGAACTTCCCTACATCCCATGGTCTGGCCTAGTACTTAATTACGGAGCTACACTGGGTGACTTGAGTTGCCTAGGGCCAGGGAATTGCTGTAACCTCTTGAGTCTCAGGGTTGGGGGGTGCTGGAAGCAAGTTAAGAGCAAGAAGGGAGCCAGAGGAAGAAGGCAACTATGAGCAGGGTGAGTCTGCAAGAGAAAATCCTAGTTACCATCTTTCATCCCAGGCTTCTGGAAGAGACAAATAAAAACAAGCGTCCTCCAACCCACAGGGGAATGAGGATGGGTGTTTACCACAGCATGGGTGTTCTTTTGGGTGGAGGAAGATAAGAAGAATTAGGGTTTGAACTTAAGGCCTTTCTTTCTTGCTCCCACCACTTGGGCCATGTTCCCCTAAATGGCTTTATTTATTGATTGATTTATTTTACTTTAGTTATTTATTTGATAAGGTCTTGCAGTTTTACCTAGACAGGTCTTGGATTGAGATGCTCCTCTCTCTGCCTCCTGTCTAGCTGGGATTAGAGCTGGATTCAGGAACTCCCAGATTGATGGTTGAAGTGGAGTTTCATGAGCCTTTTGTTTGAGGTTGGCTTCAAACTCTTCTCCTGCAGTGCTCATCCTGAGTAGCTGAAGTGACAGCCATGCATCATCACATCCTACTAGAGGTCTTTATTCTATTTTTTTTTTCTTCTGGGAAGTTAATTCAGAGCTCTTTAGAGCTTTGCTCTACAGGACTTAGGAACTTTCAGAGGCTTGGCAGTATCCCACCTGGGAGGAAGTTCCATTAAGAGAGAACCCAGAAGGATGGACTATCCTTGCCCCTGAGAGCCAAGTACGGTAATACACAAGTTGTGGATTTCGTGAGAGATGAGCAACAGCACGTGATCAGCAGCTCAGAGGAACAATTCTCATATTCAGACCACAGGGCCTAGATCGGCACATGGGCAAGGAAGATAACTACTTTTTATTTGCTATGTTTTATTTTATGATTGAGCACAATTATAAAAAAGAAAAAAAAATCTCAAGGCCTGGCATGGATAGAAGGAGGAGGTGTCAGAGCCACGGTTTCCTGCTGCCCCTCCTTCAAGGACCTGCTGAGCCCATATCTTCTGGTGGAAACTACAATGGCTAAGAGTCCATCCAAGACCCGGATGCTACACACAGAGTTTGTGAAGAAGAAGGAACCACTGAAACTTATCTCCTGGAACATTTTTGTGGCTGCTCTGTTTCTTGAATTCCAGAGCAGGTCTAGGCTCTTCTTGGCGCACAGAATGCTGACCCAGAATGTGGAACTTGGCATTCAGGACTCTGTCATTGAAGAGCCAAAGTGGCTTTTTCCACAAGGGGCTTTAAACACACGGCCCCTGCATTTTGACAGAGGTGCCAGTAGCCATTGCATCCAGGCCAACTGCATTGATTCATTTATATATTCATTTTGAGGCCAAATAGATAGCGGAGGTGACCGGAAGCTTAAATACAAACATATGGGAAGTAAAAACTGAAAAACCACCGCAGCAAGCTCAATCCCATTTTCCTATTAGATATTGCAACAGGAATAAGAAAAAAAACACAGGGGCTATCTATATCTCCCTTTTTTCCCCTCTTCTCTTCTCTTAGAAGCTCAAAACTCTTCAAATGGGAGATACCAAAAATTTAACCGATGAGGGTGATAAAATGAAATTCCCGAAAGTCCCACACATGGCCCCTCTCTTTGGGATATAGTCCTACAGGACATTTCTGTGAATAAGAGCAAGACCCACCTTAGCTATGTTTCAGTATCAGATCCAACCTGAACCAAGTGTCTCTAATAATGTAGGTATTGCTCCTCACATGACCACGTTACCCTTCCTCTTTTCTATTTCTCCCTATCTTATTTTGTCCTTCTAACAGCTAAACTTCTACCTTGCATGCTTTTTTGTAAAGCTCCTTGAATCGCTTTTCAGTATGAATCTCAAGCTCTTGCAGTTTGCGTGGAAACTAGGAGATAAGGAGACCTCCCCCCCCCATTCCCTTCCCTTCCTTTCTCTAGTTTAAAAAAATGTGTGGGGCACTGCAAGCCGAGCTATATTCTCATATAACTCATGTACACAGGCAGATAAGCAGACATGAGGTAGAAGGCAGGATTCAGGTGTCAGAGACTGCTGCAAAGTCAGAGAAAGGGAAAAAAAGAAGAAAAATAAATAAATAATAAAATAAATAAAAGCCCTTTGAGTTGTCACAGCCTCTGCCAGCTGATTTTTAAGAGATGCTTCCTGATGTTTAACTAAAACTCCTGGCAGCCTTCCTAGGCCAGCTTATAGACAGGAACAAAAGACCTTCTGGATAGATTGGCCACTATCACCAAAAATCCTATTATTATTTCTCACTCCTTGGCTTCCTGGACAGACACTGTAGGATCCCTGATCCCACCAGATGAACCTTTGAACTGGGAAGGCCTCCAATCAAGTAGCACATCTTTATCCCCCACTTTACAGGGAAGGAAACTAAGGTTTAACTTGGGTCAGGGTGAGAGGCAAAACAAGGAATCTGTTTCTAGCTCCCAGAATCCTGACCTTCCACTGGACTCCAGCTGGAGCTCACAAGAGAGCTCCTTAGGGAGGTCTACCAGGGAGAGAGTACTACCAGATTTGGGTCACCGGTCTGAATGCCAATGTGAAAGTTCTTGGTCTCAGGGGAGAGAAAGATTCAAGGGTGGACACAGAGCAGACCTACACTGGATCAGAGTTATTAATAGAAAGCAAACCAAGCTGAAGTACATCCTCCAGATTGGAGAGTGGTCAGGCTACAGAATACTGCAGTCCAAAGACTGGAGTATGCATCATCAATTCTTGCCATGCTGAGCTAGGTAGTTAGACAGAGGCTACTATATTTTCTTTGGGCTATGAGGGTTTCCTGCTGAATTCCATGCATTGTCCTATTAGCATTAGCTGGCCACAGTGTGATTCCTTAGCCACATCCAAGATGCTATTCCCAGCACTAGGTTTCAAGGGGATGGAGTTCTATGTAGCCATCAGAAAGAATGACATCGCCCCATTCATAAGGAAATGGAAAGTCTGGGGAAAGAATCATATTAAGTGAAGTAAGCCAGACCCAAAGGAACATAGGCTCCATGGTTTCCCTCATTTGTCATAATTAGTACACATCTACAACTCTCCTAGCAGAGGATTTCAATAACTCAAAACCTAGGTACATATAGTCATATAGAATGAGACTAAATGAAAGGATCTCTAGGATATGGAAACAAGAGCTTTATCTTGTGTGATTGTTGTTCTTAATGTATTATGTTATTTCTCTTCTCTTTTTTTGCCCTTATGGTTAATCTCATTTTGTTACTGTATCAGACTTTGTTACCTGGTATATTGTATATATGTTTATTTGTATATTTGAAATAGGAAAGAGAAGGGGGAAAACAAGATTATTAGGAGGGTGGAGGAGGGAAATGGGGACAAAAACATGAAAAGGGGCATCAGTGTGTGAGAAGTAATACACCCACTACCTGAGGAATGTTAAGTGTAACCCTGCTATGCATTATCCCAATAAGAAAAAAAGAGACTGAACAAAAGAGGAGTGACTGGTTTTCGCATGTACAATCTGTTAGGTCAAGCTGAGGCTACACAGGTACCAATTGGAGGTTTAGCATCTGTCTACCATACCTCCTTCTCAAATCTGACATTCTGAAAACTTCCATCTAAAGGAAACCTCATGGCTGATGAGCTTTTCTGCTTTATCCTAACCAACACAGGGCAAAGCCCTGGAATTGTTTATACAACCTTCTCTCTGCTCTTCAACGGGCTGATGCTCTGGCAATACCTGGATTGAAATAATAGCCCCATGCAGAAGAAGCTACTTGGGGACATTTAGAATTCAGACAGGTCTAGCAATGGGGGTAGGGAGAATGTATGCTCTTAACAGGAACTCCCCACTACCAAAGTGGTTTTGATTAAAAATTCTGTGCCACTGGTGTAATTTTGGTGCTGAGTAAGATGTATTATCCAACATCAAGGTTTTGGAAACAGCAAGGATCATGAAAGAGATGGTTGTGATGAAGAATGACTTGCAGGCCTGGGAGTCTAGGGCCTGATTCAGCAGAAAGTCCTTTTTTTTTTTTTTTGTACATAGTGAAATTCAGTTCTTTTGGGGTAAGAGTCTGTGTCCCCAAGAAGAGGGAACAGCAGGAGTCCAGGCTGTGGTTTCCTTGGGATTAAATAGCTAATCTCAGCCAATGAAAATGAATGCCCAGTATTAGCTTTCCTTAGCAAGGCACCTAAGGAAGAAACCCAGCCTCTCCTGGGGAAGGGAGCTGAACATCAGAGGGTGTGGGTAAGCTCTCAGGGAGCTCAAGTTACTTCTAAGACTATGGCATTCAAAGGGCTGGGTTGTTTGCTGGGGCTGATTTTTTTTTTAAGTTTTCTTTTTTTTTTCCTTTTTACTCTTTTTATTTTTATTTATTTTTTCATATATTTTTATTGTAATTAATAGAAAGGTTACATGATATTTGCCAGATAGATGGTGCATTAATTACCATACATTGATACCCTTTCACATGTCTTGGTCCCCCTTTCCTTCCCCCCCCCACCCCTCATCTTGTTTTCCCCCATTCCCTATCCAATTTCAAATAACCAAATACAAATATATCCGATATATCAGGTAACAAAGTGAGATACTGTAACAATATGAGATAACCAAGGGACAGCAAAAGAGATGAGAGATAACATAGTACCTTAAGAACAACAATCATTCATTATATGGCTTATGTTTCTATATCCTAGAGATCCTTTCATTTAGTGTCCTACTATATGGCCTTTTGTATCAAGGTTTTGTTCTATTGTAAATCTCTGCTAGTAGAGCCCAAGGTTTCTACTGATGATGACAAATGAGGGAAACCATTGAGCCTAAGTTCCTTTGAGTCTGGCTTACTTCACTTAATATGATCTTTTCTAAGTCTTTCCATTTCCTAACAAATGGGGTAATGTCGTTTTTTCTGACAGCAGCATAAAATTCCATTGCGTACAAATACCACATCTTGTTGATCCACTCATCAACTGAGGGACATCTAGGTTGGTTCCATATCTTTGCTATGGTAAACAGTGCTGCAATGAACATTGTTGTGCTGGTGGATTTAATATGTCTTTGTTTCTGGATGATTGGGCTTGGTACTGGCACAAGAACAGGCCTGAAGACCAATGGAATAGAACTGAAGACCCAAATATTAAACCACAGACCTATGGCCACCTAATCTTTGACAAGGGAGCCAAAAAAATAGAATGGAAGAAAGACAGCCTCTTCAACAAGTGGTGATGGCAGAACTGGTTAAGCACATGCAGAAAACTAAAGTTGGATCCTTCTTTGTCACCCTGTACTAGAATTAACTCCAAATGGATCAAAGACCTGGAGTAAAAGCTGACACTCTGAAAACTTTACAAGAAGGAATAGGAGATACACTAGACCTCCTTGGCACAGGTCGAAACTTTCTTAATAAGGACAAAGAATCACAACAAATCAGAAAGGCTGGATAAGTGGGACTGCATTAAACTGCAGAGCTTTTGTATGGCAAAGGACATAGCTAGTAAACTAATTAGGAAGCCTACAGAGTGGGAGAAGATCTTCACTAACCATACAACAAAGGCCTCATATCTAAAATATATCTCAATAGCTCAAAAAATTGAATCGATCAAAAACTAATCTCCAAAATAACAACCATCCCATTAAAAGATGGGCCAAAGACTTAAAGAGAGTCTTCTCTGAAGAAGAAACAAAAATGGCCTATAGAGACATGAAGAAATGCTCCACATCTCTGGTCATAAAAGAAATGCAAATCAAAACAACTCTAAGATTCCACCTCACTCCAGTTAGAATGGCCAGGATCAGGAAAATGAATAACAACAGATGCTGGAGGGGATGTGGCCAGGAGGGATCACTACTACACTGTTGGTGGGAGTGCAAACTCGTTCAACCACTATGGAAAGCAGTATGGCAGTTCCTCAAAAGACTAAACATAGAGCTCCCTATACCCAACAATTCCACTACTTGGCATTTTTTAAGTTTTCTAAGTAAGAAGGAGAGGAGGAGTAAAAGGAGAGCTTAAATATCTCAGGACCTCCTCTCCCACCATGGACTGTCCTGTGGGCTGTAGACCAGGTAGAAAACCACTTAACCTTGGCCCCATGCCTGGGTATCACCTTTCTCCATTTTTCTTTTTACAGAGTTTAGACACAATCCCAACCACACTTTGGCTGAGTCTGGCCCACTACAGGGGATAGCCCAACTCTCCCTTATTCCTCTCCAGAGCTGGGAAGAAGATATCCACCCTCCTGGTGGCTATGTAAACTCCCTTCTTCCAGAGAACATCTCAGTCTAAAAAGCAAATACTCCATCAGGCAATGAATCAGCTGAGACCAATTTTTTAATAAGGCATCTACAATAATATTATTTAACATTCATTGAATCATTACTATGTACCCAGTGCCATGCTAAACTTAATAAATATCTTCTTTTTAATCTTCACACAGCTTGGCAACTGGTATCTCTTGTGACATGCTAGGTACACAGGATCACACACCAATTAAAAGTCACATGGAGTCACGTAGCAGAGGGCTTAGAGTTGCTGCAAAAGCTGAGAAACACAAAGGGAGCAGTGCTTCAAGGGGAGAAAGGACATGAAGAATTCATGTCTTATGAAACATAAAGACCTTGGCTCAAATCCTCAAATCTGCTTTTGCTTTCAAATCTCTTATCATTGCCTCCTCTTTAAAAAAAAAAACTGTCACAAGCTTTAACCTCATACTTCAAGTTTACCATCTTTCAGAAAGCCCATGGTGCCTCTTCCACCAAATCTTAGCACCTACTCACTCAGCGGTGCTCTAAAGATCCAGGACATTTTATGCCTCCTCTCCAGTGCTACATGATATTCATGACATCATAAATATTGAAGGGATACATGAATGAATGAGCCTATAATGCTAGTCATAGAAGACATTCAAGAGTCAAATACCAGTCACAGCCTTGGGCAGGAGGTAGCCTCCAGATGAAGTTTAGAAACATGCCTGGGTACCTCTGAAAGGTAAAGACAGCCATGTAGGGCCAAAAAAAAATCTTTTCTATAGAAAAGCACTTCCCAGACTTGGTCACTGTGGCTTCTGGTCTAAAGCAGAATTGACCCAGTGATGCTCACATTCCTGAATTTCTCTAAGGCAGCAGGGCTGCTCTCACCTTGGTCCATGGTGCAGAGGGGCGCGGAGTTGACCTGAAGGGGAGGCATTCCTCCTGGTTAGGGTAGGTTCAGCAGTATGTGAAGCCAATTGTAAGCAGTTGTACTGAGGATGTGGAGAAGGAGGGAGGGAGAGGGGGGTAAAGAAAGCTGATGACTTCCTGTCCTCTAGATAAACCTCAAGCCTACTCTTTCAACTCAAAAGACTATCGAGTAAACATCTGTCTGCCAGTCTGTATATTGTTTCCGTTATGCTCAGACGCTGAGCCTTCTGACACCCATTTCTTTACACATGCACACATGGAAACACACACACACACACACACACACACACACACGCACACACACTGCACTCTCATGCACACTCTACTTTAGGCCCTGCCACAAATAGTAGAAGTTCATCTTTTACCAGGCAATTGCTCAGATCAGCCAGTGCCCTGAAACGGGCCCTCCTTCCTGTGTACCCACTCCACCATCACTGGCTTTTGACAACCAGGAAGATATTTTTCAAACCACTTTGTGTTTTTACAGAGCAAAGCAGGGGGAAAAAATGCTGCTGTCATTGTTCATTGTGCTGTGCCTTCCCCCTATTAGCTCTGCTAAGATGCACCCAAAGAAAAGAAGATACAATTGCATACAATTAGCAATGGAAATTATTAATAGGAGCAAGAGATTCAATCCATTCTACAAGCAATTCTGTAGTGATTTTAGTAATTGATAGTAATTAGACACTAATTAATTCATTTCCTAACTAATGTATTTACTTTATTTATGGGTGTTCACTTTAATTACACTTGCTTGCATTCCTTGGGTTAAGTAATACAAATTTGCTCTCTTTTCTGAAAATGTTTATTCGGGTTTCTTTAAGTTATTCTCTGAGCTCCTGTGGGAACAAAGACTAATGGCTTTAAATCGCAGTTGAGCACATCAATTTCTCACTTTAGAACATGAGGCTGATGGAAGGTAAGACTTGTTGTAGCCTTTTCCAGTTCAATCGTGCTTTCTTACCCCCAATTTTTGGTCCTGTTACCTGTCAAATCTTCAGTTCACCTCAGAGAAGGTCAGAATCTTGGCTATGGGAAAAACTTCCAATGAACCTGGGATGTCAGAAAAGGAAAATCCCATCCTTGGGCCTCCATTAAGAATGAATAACATGATTCTAGGGACTCTGTTCTTTGGAAGGAGTGGCTGTTAACTGTTTTAGTGAGACTCTTGGGAATGAAGGTGAAATGAAAGGCCAGCTGCTTCATCATTCCATTGATACTCGTTTCTCTCTGTCAGTGAGCCTCTGGGTCTGTCTTCAGACACTGCCCTAGAAGGGCATTCTCATCAGGCATTTTTGTCTAAGCAGCTGCAACTCCAAAAGTCTTTCCTGTTCAGAACCTAAATCTTTCCCTCTGAGAACATCTTTCTATCCAGAATGACTTGCCCATAAGACTACAGAATGCAAGTCTTTTGCCCATTGGTCAGTTGCACTTGGCAATTAACAGGGTGGTGCCACACACACACAAACACCATTACATTGTTCTGGAATTGTTACCATAAGTTGTTCTGTACTGAACAATGTATAAAGAGAAGCTCAGGGAGATGATCTGAAAATTATGGCCAGGCACCAGCTCTACAGAAAGAATTTCTCAGTCTGGTTCATTATGCCTCTCTTTATTTTTAAATCTTAGGATAGCTAATTAACAAAGACAGACCATATCCAAGGGAGATAAAATGATGATTTGACATGTATATATATTGTGTAATGGTTATTACCATCAAATTAATTAACACCTCATTGCCTATGCTCTATATTAGATCCGTGGGACCTTTTGATTTTATAACTGAAAGTTCTTACTCATTGAGCCACAGTTGCCCATCCCATCATGTCTCAATCCATAGCTACCACCATTTTTCTCTTTGCTTCTTTAAACTTGGTTTTTATTATCTTGGCTTCCACATAAGCAAGATTATATAATCTTGTCTTTCGGTGTCTATATTATTTAATTTAGCACAGCATCCTGCCAATTCCTCAGTGTCACAAATGACAGGATTTTCTTCTTTAGAATGTCAGAATAATACCTTCCTGTTGATATGTACCACAATTTCTTTACCCATTCATCTGCAGATGGACATTTAGATTGTTTACAAATCTGGGGTGCTGTGAATAATACAGCAATAAACTTGAGGTGCTGATTCTTCTTTGAGCTATTGATTTTATTTCCTTTGTAGATATACCCAAAAGGAAGCATCACTCTATCATATGGTAACTCTATTTTTAATTACTTTTTAATGTATGTCCATATTGTTTTCCTAGATGACTACAGTAATTTATATTCCTACTAGTACCAACAATGTATAAGGGCTTCATTTTCTCCATATTCTTGTCTAATCTTATCTCTTCTCTTTGATTAAACTTTCCTAAAAGAATATTGTGGCCTGAATCAGCATTTCCCTGGACATGTTAAGCTCCTTTACATACAAACCAGGCTTGACTATCACCACCACCCCACCATTTACTCAGGAGCAAAATTTGTGAAAATTCAACAACACTTAACAAATATACCCGTTTAGAACAGAAGGCAATCATTCACTAAATAAATGGTTTGGTTAACAATGTCTTTCCTCCTGCGTTCTGAGAAAAGGAGAATAAGATTTGAGAGCAATGCCTGGAAAAAGAAAGAAAAAGACACTTAGAAAGGGACCATATTCTGAGAAATCCTGAGACTAATGTTCATAAGACAATGATAAAAGAAATCTCCTAGATACTCGATTCTCACACTTCAAGTACCTCCTGATAATGCAATGTCAAAAGAGTCTTATTTTTTTTTTCACCATGGAGCAATAGGAGGTCTAATTGGTCTGGCAGAATGAAAGGTTGAGGTCTTGCTGCAGATTTATCTCTCATTCACTGACCTTGTAGCAAAAGCAGGGGGAAGGGCTGGGCCTCTACAATGGAAAGGAGGAAAGGACAAGGAAAAGTTGAGAGGCATTCGCTTGGAGCTGTCTAGCCAGGGAGGTACTGAATTAGAACTTACCTAGAGACAACTTGTAGAAGCTACTACCTCATTTCTGACAACTCACCTTTCCAATCATTATAGGTTCATTACTGGCTTTGAGTTACTGTAAGAATTATGTTGGGAGATGGGACAGGCCATAGTCATGGGAGAAAGCCCTAAGTGGAGCCTAGAGGGCATGGTAATCTAGAAACACAAAGAAGGCTAGCAAAAATGGCCCTCCATTTCTCTTCCCTCACTTATAGGAGTCTCGTCTCCTGTGAGAAGATAGCTAACCTTCGATGTCCAACGATGTCTGGTCTCTAAATCTCTTTTTGTTTATAAAGCAACTCCTGCATGGTTGTATTTTAAAGCTGCAAAAGAAAGTATCTCACACAATGTAGAAGTTCATGAATCAGTAATAAGGATATGCATGCATGCTTATAAAACTTGTTCATGTGTATCTGTATGCGTGTACCATCTATACATGCACAAATATGTGTAGTTTGCCTTCATCAGCATGCAGAACAAGATTTGCATCCATTAATCAGTTCAGGATTCAGAAATGTCGCTTCTGATTAAAAAAAAAAAAAAAGAATCCCATTGCTAGTAAACCTGCTGTTAAAGACTGTACCTGTCACATATGTTGGAAAGAAAAACCTGTTTTCTACATACACACGCACACACACACACACACACACACACACACACACACACACACACACAATGTAATTCTGGCATACCACAAGGGGAATCAGCTGAGAATTCTTGAAAAGGTCCCTGAGGAATTGAGGACCAAGGTTCTTTGAATCTAGTTTTTCTTTGAACTGGAATGAGATTTCACAAGCAGAATGTTTAACATGTTGTTTTGTAATTAAGGACAGGGGAGATACAAGACTTCTTCAGTTACTGAGGAGTGGAAGCCCAGAGGTTGCTAAATGGGAAACTACCACGATGGGAATAAAGTACACGTGACCCCTAGATAAGCCATATCATCTCACGCTCCTCCCATATCATATAGTCCTGAGGCATGGTACATGCATATTGACTGAAGTCTCATCAGTGAGACGTAGTTTTGAGAGAACAATGTTAACTATATTTTTAGAAAATGAATCTGGAAGAAAATGAAATGGAATGGAATAGGATATTATTGAGAGTTGGAAATGAACTTTTCAACTTGTGGGGAGGAAAGTTGGGGAGGTAGAAAGGGTGAAAATGAGAAAGGGGACAACACTGTTCAAAATAAAATGCACTCTAGGCTGGGAGTTTGGCCTAGTGGTAGAGTGCTTGCCTAGCATGCATGAAGACCGGGGTTCGATTCCTAGGTTCCACATACATAGCAAAAAGCCGGAAGTGTTGCTGTGGCTCAAGTGGTAGAGCCCTAGCCTTGAGAAAATCCAGGGACAGTGCTCAGTCCCTGAGCTCATGATCAGGACTGGCAAAAAAAAAAGAATGTACTCATGACTTTACCTATGTAACTGTAACTCTCCTGTAATTCATCTTTACAAGAAAAATTTAAAACATAAAAAAAAAATGTAAGCCAGATGCCAGTGGCTCATACCTGTAATCTTAGACACTCAGGAGGCTGAAACCTGAGGATTGTGGTTCAAAGACAGTCCATGAGATTCTTATCTCCAATTATCCACCAGAAAACCTGGTGTGGTGCTGTGGCTCACATGGTAGAGCACTAACCTGGAGCTGAAGAGTTCAGGAACAGTGTTCAGGCCCAGAGTTCAAGTCCCTTAACCTACCAAAAATAAGTAAAAATAATATATATTAAAAAGTAAAAAAAGAAGTGAAACAATTTATATTAAAAAGAGCGTTGTTTTATTATCCTATTTGTTGTTAATGATTATCCACTGGCTCAATGTCTTGTTCTAAAACAGATTCTCTTCACCTTCAATGTCACTTGGGTATTTGACTCATTTTAGGTAAGGTCATTCCAGATTCAGGAAAACACACAGGAAACAGTCTTCCTCACTGAAAGGGATTCATTCCTATGGAACACTGAGTGCCATCAGTACGGATGCTGGGGCAAGCTAAAAATTCTGACCAGAGTTCTGTTCAAAGTAAATTTCATTTCATAATCTGTTTTTTTTTTTTTTTTGCCAGTCCTGGGCTTGAGCTCAGGGCCTGAGCACTGTCCTTGGACTTTCTCAAGGTTAGAGCTCTACAACTTGAGCCTCAGCACCACTTCCAGCTTTTTTCTATGTATGTGGTACCAAGGAATCAAACCCGGGTCTTCGTGCATGCTAGGCAAGCACTTTAACCACTAGGCCAAACTCATGGCCCTCATTTCATAATCTCATTACTGCAAGGTTCTCATTGACATGAGAGAGAACTGTGGCAAAAAAAAATGACCTAGTAAGTCTATGCCTAATAAAAAGCTAGAGGCCTGAGAAAAGCAAAATTAGCCCAGAATATCGCACAGAATTGAATCAAGGTACTGACTCTGGCTTAAGGGTTTTGACAACTTGATATATCCATCCAGAAAATATTCAGTTCCATATCCATCTGTTGACCTATGATGATTCTGCTTAACGCCAACTCCTGATAAACGTCAACCCATTTGTTTTCTAGAACTCATTCTTTTCCAGATATTGCATGTACTCTATGTATGTCTGTGTGCCTGCCTTAAGTGTACTGCTACCCATGTTATTATACCACCCATATATACAAAAGCCAGCTATTTAGTCAGTTCTCACACACATGACTCTTCGACCTTTCTTTCACATGATTATTCATCCTTCTCTCCTTGGTTGCCTGTTTTCTTCCACCCATGTGAAACTGAATGCACATTTAATGCAGACCTGTGTGCACCTGAATCTAAATTGTGTGTATATATTCATACTAACTAGGAAGAACACACAGATCTGTTCCTCTCTATATATATCTTCTTTTTCTTCTTCTTCTTCTTCTTCTTCTTCTTCTTCTTCTTCTTCTTCTTCTTCTTCTTCTTCTTCTTCTTCTCCTCCTCCTCCTCCTCCTCCTCCTCCTTCTCCTTCCTGAATGTACCACCACTCTCCTTTAGTCTTTTCTCAGTGTGGTGTACCCTAGTAAGGCATCCACTTAGAAGACACTGACTAGCTCTCTATAAATTATAGTAATCACAGTTAGCTACAATCCTCTAATCACTCCTAAGTGTTACAGCCTAGGATTCACTGAATGGATGACTCCCACTAAATGTTTCTACCAGTGTTTAAACTTGATACATCTTGGGCTGGGGATATAACTTAGTAGTAGTAGGTTGTTTTCCCATCATGGATAAAGCCCTAGGTAAATCCCTACCAACACACATGAGCGCGCGTGCACACACACACACACACACACACACACACACATTGTAGTATTGGCTCTATGATACTTGCTTCTGCCTCTTCCACCACCCGAATGACATAACCATCACTTTTTCATTGCTGTGACAACATGCCTGAGAAAAACAACTTGAGAAGAAGAAACGTTTCTATTGGCTCACCCTTTCAGGAGCTTTATTCCACTGTGATGTGGCCCTGTTTTGTTGCATTGGTAATGAGAGAGCATACTATGGTGGGGGCACATGACAAAGAAGGCTGCTCACCTCGGGGTAGCCAGAAAGCAAAGATAGAGAGGGGCAAGAGCCAGGGTCTCAGTGTGGCCTTTGAGAACAATCCTCAGTGACCTAATTTTCTACCACTAGGATCCAACTGCCAGGCTCCCCCATTCCCAATAGTGTCACAACATGATGATTAAACCTTCAGCACATGAGCCTTCGGGAGACATTCAAAATCCAAACCTTAACAGTTATTGTCCATCTTGGGATGGCTGTAACATCCTCTTTATTGCTTATGATGCTCTGTGCCTTCCACATAGATAATTTACCTTGTAACTCCCCACCAGTGAAATCAGCCCAAAGCACTAATCTAAGCATCTGACTTACCTATCTCAGAAAGAATTTGTGTCTCCTGCTTCACTAAGTGCAAGTAGAGAAGTTCTTCATCTTGCAATCACAGATTCTTGAAACCTAGTAGAAGCTGTGCACTTCCCTCATTCTACCCCTGTTCTGGGCCTGGGCACATTAGCCACAGGACTTTCCATATCTGCTGCCCACCACCCACCTGCATGTGTAGCCTTGGGCCCTCATCTACTTCCATAGGTGCAAATCTCTCATGTCATCTGCTTCTAGAAGCCAGCTCTGGTCTCCAATAGAAAGTAATGTCCCATTCCTCTGATCTCATGTTTAGCTGTTTATTCACTGGTTTGGATTTCAGTTGCATGGCTGCATCTCCTTTAGGAACCTGTAATGTGCTTAGGAGCAAAGCCTATATCTTTATAACTTACATAATATTTAGCCCTGTCCTTTCAACCAGTGACTACTTAATAGGCACTGAATTAATGGGTATGTGTTAATATGTGATTCTGTGTGTACAAACACCTCTATAAAGGCTCATACCTGCTCACTAAATGTGCAGCCATTCGTAGTAACAAAAATGGGAATCAATCACTATATAAGTCAGTCACCTACCCACACATTTACCATGTGCTCACTGTGAGAACTGTGCATTTGTAATTACATGCTCATGTGCACTCAGGCTGAAAAAGACAGGAAACTCATTCTTTGAACAAGTAGCATCTCTCTTTCCTTCTCTCCTTCTTCCTTCATTCCCCCACTCTCATTTTCTCTTTCCCAAGACTCCAGGTCATCTGAAGACTACACACCTGTAACAAAGGGAAGGAAAACACTGGTGTCACTCTGTAAATACCAGGACAGATTTAGAAGCTTCTGGGTGTGGAAGAAATCCACATGCATTTGGACAGATATGAGTAAGAACAATCCAGGCAGCCATCCAGGCTTCCATGGATGGAATAAAGAAATCTAACCCACAGATGTGCACATAAGGAGGAAAACTACACTGCAGATAATCCTAGAATGGCTTATGCAGAAAACAGCCTTCCAACCATGCCACAACCAAAATTGATTTGGCTGACATGTGTGTGTGTATGTGTATGTGTGTGTGTGTGTGTGTGTGTGTGTGTGTGTGTGTGTATGTGTGTGTGTGTGTCTGTCTGTCTGTCTGTCTTGTCTGTCTCTGTGTGTGTATGTATGCCTGTTTGTGTACCCACATGGGGAAAGGAAGAACAGGGGGATGGATGAATGAATGAATGAATGAATGAATGAATGAATGAATGAATGAATTTAAGACACCCTGCTAAATGTACTCAGGGATAAAATCCAAGGCATCTGCTTCTAAGAGATAAACAGAAAGCTCTACTTCTCAAAGGCATGGCCAGTGGCTAAACACCATGTTAATCTTCTCTGCACTGAGTTCCAAGCACCACAGTAAATGTGTATCCAAAAAAAAAGTGAGGTGCGGGGGAGGGGAATGGAGGCCAAGAGGAGAGAATCTCACTAAAGGCAATAATGTGAATTCAAATACTCTTCGCAGTCTGGATGAAAGCAACCAAAATTGATGTTGTTTCAAAAAAAAAAAGGATATAGGAGCAAGAGCAGAGAAATAGATTAATTTAGCTGGGTAGATGAAGACTCTGGCTAAGCGGGTGGGGCTGGGACAGCTGCCAATGAACACGGAGATGCCACACATTTCTCTAGTCTGCCAGCCTCTCCTGTCACAAAGGATAGGAAAGCCATCCATTGTGACATTTGATCTTCCAAGCTCCCCCAGTGAGTTAAGCAGCAGAGAACCTATTATTCCATCTCCACAGAAGAAGTTAACTGGGGCCCTGAGAGACCTTCAGACTGGCATTCATCTCCAAAATTCAAATCCAAGGCTCTGAGCCAGGGTTTCCCAGGCCTGAGGGTAAACATCAGCTGGGGAATGTATTGAAATTCAGATTCCAGCTCTGTAAATGTAGGCGTGGGCCTGAGCTTCTGCATTTGACTTAGTTCCCAGAGAAACACAACACATCGGATCTGAGATCAGAGAGCTATGAGTACTGTATCTACAGTTGCTCAGTTTAAAAGACATGTTTCTGAGCCAGTGGTGGTGGCCCAAGCCTATAATCCTAGCTACTGTAGCATCTGAGGACTGTGGTTCAAAGCTAGCCTGGGCAGGAAAGTTTGTGAGATTCTTATACCCAATTAACTACAAAAAGCTAAAAATGCAACTGTGGCTCAAAGTGGTAGGTTACTAGCCTTGAACACGAAAGCTCAGGGATAGCAATGTCCAGACTCTGAGTTCCAGCCCCAGGACTGACAAAAAATTAAAAAATAAGAACGAAAAGACTTGTCTCTGCAAAAGACAAATTGTAAGTCTTTCCTTTCCTTTCCTTTCCTTTCCTTTCCTTTCCTTTCCTTTCCTTTTCTTTCCTTTCTTGCCCTGTCCTTTCCTTTCCTCTCTTTTCCTGCAATACAGAGATTTGAAATCAGGGCCTTGCAATTATTAGGCAAAACTCTTGCCACTTAAGCCATGATTCTATTTCTTTTTTTTTTTTATTTGGTCTTGGGGCTTGAACTCAGACGCTATCCCTGAGTGCTTCTGCTCAAGACTATGGCTCTACCACTTTGAGCCATCGCACTGCTTCTGGTTTTCTGGTGATCAGTTGGAGCTAAGAGTCTCACAGGCTTTTCTGCCTGGGCTGGCTTTGAACTACAATGCTCAGATCTTAACCTCCTGAATAGTAAGGACTGCAGGCATGAGCCACTGGCCCCTGGAAATCCCAGTCCTTTTTGCTTTATTTTTCAAAAGATTCCAGCACTTTTTGCCCAGTGTAGCCTCAGACTCTGATCCTCCTGCATATACTATATTTCCCATGGTTGGATCACAGGCATATGAGCCAACTATGCCTGATTCGTTCTTTAAGTTAAGATCACCCTATTTTGCCTAGGGAGGCTATGAATCAAAATTCTCTTTGTCGCCACTTCCCAAGTAAAGAAGATGCTGCTTAAAGTATCAAAATTCTAGACTGGATATCACAAACAGATTCCAGCTAGAATAGTTTCAATCCCCAGACATATGGTAAGATTGAAAAGATACCACCCTATGCCCATTCAGTGTCTCTAGACAGGGTCCAACCCCCCTCCAGTTGTGCGTTTCTACAACTATGCTAAGTCAGGTTACATGCTTTCCTGGGTCCAACTACACCCCTAATGAAGGAGTCCAAAGAAGACTACTTATTTGGAGTTACTTGGCTCCAGTAAAACCCTGACCTCAGAAGGTTCTGGAAAATTAAGACTCCAAATTAAACTATAAAAAAAAATGAACTAGGACAACTTGATTTCTTTTTTTCCTTCATCTTCTTCCCAAGCACCAGAGCCCGGGCATATATTATTTCTCCAAGCTTTGCTGGAACAAAGAGATGCACACAGAGAAATGAGCTTCTCACCCAGCGTTTTAGAAAAATGAAGACTGGATCCTGGAGGATTTCATACTGCAGTATTTAGAATACAATGAAGGGGGCCAGTTCCCATGTTCTCCCTCATAGATCATACCCCACACCATCATTCTATTATTTCTAGTTGATATCTATGGGTTTGATAATCCATAATTGCTTCTAAAACATTCACAAACTCTACACGTTTCTGGAAGGCCTGTTCAGCACTTTGTCCTCTAATCACTTTCACAAAAAAAAAAAGAAGGAATTTATATATTGCACTCCTGTAACAACCCCAGCTCACACAAAGCATACCTGGGGACAAGAAAGCTCCTTAGCTAGGTAGCAGAGGCTCACACCTACCTGGAATCCTAGCTACTCAGGAGGCTGAAAATCCAGTGGGATCACAGTTCTAAACCAACTACAGGCAGAAAAGTCTGGGAGACCCATTTTCAATTAAATAGCACAGAGTAAAGTGAAGGTAGGGTGTCACCTGTGAGCCAGAAAGCTGAGCAAACACAGTGCTCTGAGTTCAAACTTCTGATACAACAACCACACACACATACACACACAAACACACAACACACACACTCTCACACACACACTAACACCCTAAAGTGGCAATAAGACATCACCAAAGATGATTAATGATTGCCTGCTTTTTTCTGGCTTTGCCAGAAGCCACGCCTGTTTCCCTGTTTGTGCTGGTACCAACAGGAACATGCTCCTCCTGCAGACCTCTCTCAGTGTCCAAAGACATCCTGGTCTGCCCCAATCCTCTGCCAGCTGGACTATGACTGCAAGGCAGCTTCCAATCTGTCTCAAAGGAGGCAGCTTCAGGTCAGGGGGCCTCAGTTTATTGTTCTCAAAGCCGCTCAGCTCCATGCTGCCAGTCCTCTCCATAGGCTTCCCTGCAATGACTTCAATATCTCAATCCTCCATTCCAGGGCCTGCTGGCTCGGCCTCAGAGCCAGCCCCAAATGCCCTTCAGAGACTGAAAACCTCCAGGAAAAAAATTAAATCCTCATCCAAACACCCTTTAATTTTATCCACTTGCTTTAATGAAGGTTCCGCTATTCATGACCTCAGAGGATTCTTGTCTGACAGTTCCGCTGGTAACTAAACCCTGTGCTATCAGCTCCCCCTTTTTTCCAACTCCACCCCTCCCTCCAGGCCCCTGCAGCCTGAAATCTCAAGCATCGCCTCTAATCTTATTTTCTATTTCTGGGCTATATTGCATTAGCACCTTTTTATTTCTCCTGGCATGTTTGACAGTGAGTTCAGGCTAGTGAGAATCATCTCTTTGTGCAGGCAAATGGGGATTGCATCGGTTGTTTTAGAATAATGACTTATAGTTAAAATTACCCCCAGAATGTCATAATTATATGGTTTCAGATCTCTTCTTTGACAAGGTAGACAGACAGTGCTCAAGTGGTCCCTGGAAAATTATATGAGGTAGAGGAGAGAGGTGGGTAAACAGATGTGAACTCAAATGCTACCTTCTCCCAGGAATCATGAGGATGGGGAACAGAGGGAGAAGAGGGTGCCCTACTATTATCAGACGGGAAAGAGCCTCCCCCACACCCTCCTTTTGGCTTACCCCTATACACAGAGATGCCTACACCTGACTGAAAGTCGCATCCAGAGCAGAAGTGGAAACCCACAGCAGTACCACACCGAGCTCCCTCTCAAATCACAAATCCCTGGAAGTCAGTGCAGGTACCTGAATTCACAAATGAAAAACTTCCCTTTGCCCTAACTCATTAAACAGAAAGGTCTCTGCTAGAAGGCGACAGTTATTTGGGAGGGGCGTATCATTAGCGTTAATAATACGAGCTGGGTTAATTTGTGGGTTCTCGATTGCAATTTGTTTTACATTTGTTTTGCACTGGTGGAATAAACATTCTCCTCTGCAAACCAGATCTCACATAGCTGCGGGTAAACCGGGCAATTTGTCAAGTTCTGCCCACTGAACCTTTCCTATCGCCACCCTTTGCTATCTACAGGTAGTGCCAGTGAGGAAGGAACCTGTGCTTGATTCAGCAGCCATCATTCCCTGGAAATGTGAAGCTTTGATACCCTGGGGAACAGCAAGCTTTGGAATGCTGATTCCTGCCGAGGTAGGTCAGAGAAGAAGATCCCACCACCACCAAGGTGTTGGTATTAAAACAAGAGAACAGGCATGCTGGCCAGAAATGCAGTAAAAACAGAACATGGGTTGTGATCAGCAGTCTTGAGGAAAACACAGAGTCATACCCAGGGATCCACTGAGCCCCTTGAGATAGGAATTAGCCCTTAGCGTCAGACCTGGATCTTAATCCAGCTTCCATCATGGTAACCTGCATGTCCCGGAGCCAATGCTTTACAGAGTCCTGAGTCAGTCCCTCTCTGTGACTCAGTTTCCTTGCTTCTGAAATAGCCAGGATGACACAACCAAAAGTTTCTGCAAGAATTGCATCTTAACGCACAGAACAGTACCTGCTGGTGAGAAGGAGAGGGGGGTCTTGCTCCCACTTAGCAAAATTAATAAATCATGTTATTTGTAGAGAGCTCATTTCAAACCTCCTGATCCCCAAACCCCCCAATTAAAACACCCCACCAGGCTCTAGATTGCTATTCTCTTTTGCAGCATTCCAAAATGACATCCTCAGCCATGGGAAAAAGCACGTAATTCCAATATGGAAAGCAGCTGTGCTGTGACTGGCATGAGACAGGGAGTGCCCTTGTCTGCATTATGTATCAGGAAGGTGAATAGGGGTGCTGGAAAGTGAGGGGAAAAACGATTTAAAAAATCATGCTTTCTAATCTGTGTAATTACGGCCCTGAGCCAAGGCACAGAGAGTGAAGGAACCTTGGAGACCGTCTTCTCTTTTGCTCTTTTTGTTTTGCTCTCCATCAGGGAGACCTAAGTCGACCTCCCCCAAGGTTTTAGGAACAAAATTACATTTTTCTTCCCCACAGCAGGGTAGACTCAGTCTGCAGGGAGACGGCTGCCTCAACGCCTCCCTGGACTGCAATTGAGGCTCCAGCAGAATCAAGTGGCAGAGGGCCCTCTATGTAAATGACACTAATTAAGATGGGGATTATTGGGAAAGCAAATCTACTTCCACTCTTTGGTTCAAACCCTCAATGTTCCCCCAGTGACCCTACATGTGCATGTGGGCTTGGGCTGTGGCAGCTGTCTCCTGAAAGAGACACCCCCTAAGATCCCAGAGGTCTGTTATTTCGGTTAATCTGTCACCTGAGAGCCTGACTCAGGTTCCACCTGGCCTCCTATTACAGGC
This sequence comes from Megascapheus bottae, assembly GCF_031878675.1. Classification (NCBI taxonomy): domain Eukaryota; kingdom Metazoa; phylum Chordata; class Mammalia; order Rodentia; family Geomyidae; genus Megascapheus; species Megascapheus bottae. The sequence goes on along the minus strand of NC_143535.1, from coordinate 15,732,517 downwards.
AAGGGGTAGGAATCACCATCTAGGAGAGAGACAAAGAGGCCTTGGGCTCTCATGTAAGGATTCAGAAAGCAGAAATGAAAGGTTTTGCTTAGTTTCCTACCCTGAGTATATGTTGTGGCCATGATCCTACCTACCCACCTTACTTTCTTGTCACAGGAGGAATTACATTACTGAAAGGGACACTTAATAAACAGCTTTATTTTTTGTGGTTCATGGGGCTTGAACTTGACCTGGACACTGTCCCTGAGTTAGCTCAAGGCTACCACGCTACCCTTGAGCCCACTTCCCTTTTTCCAGGTTAATTGGAGATAAGAGTCTCAGGTCCTTGTGCCTGGGCTGGCTTTAAACCTTGATCCTCAGATCTCAGACTCCTAAGTAGCTAGGATGACAGACATGAGATACCAGAGCCTAGCTGTCTTCCTTTTTGTTCCTTTAATTAAAAGGTTTTAGCTGACACAATCAAATTGTACCTGGAGGCCTGTGTCTATTGTTCAATAACCCAGTCAGGGTAAGTATTTCCATCTCTTCAAACAGCAATCATTTCTTTTCGATGGAAATATTCAAACCTCTTTCTTCTAGCTTTTATTTTTGGAAGTATGTAATATACTGCCATTTTCTATAGTCACCCTATTGTGTGACAGCATCCTGGAAATTATTTCTCCTCTATGAGTAGCGAGTACCCAGTGATCCACCTTGCTTCTATCCCTCCCTCTCCATCCTCCCTCACCCAATCTCCATGCAACACTCAGTTTCCATGAGATCAAGTGATGCTTGTTTCTCGGTGCCTAATACAACCACAAGGATAACATCTTTGAGGGGACATTGCTCAGCTCACCCTCTCTCTGAAGCTACCCTGAGGGTTCCAGTCCTCAGCAAGTTCTGCTCCCTCCTCCACACAATCAGCAGCGTTGCCATTGTGATGTCAGTTTTCTTCCTCCTGTATAGGCATAGTCAGAGTTTTAGGACTCTGCTATACACAGCAATTTCTCTGTGTGTGAATGCTTCTGTGGTCCCTGGCCTACATGCTAGTACATGTAATACTCTGCAGTGTTATTTTTGCTGGGTTGCTTAAGCTTTGAGCTCCCTCATTGTTTCAATTGCTGGCTTATTCTCCCGCTTTCATAGTTGCTTCTTTTTGACTCTCAGACTGCAGAAGCTTCTGGAGACTCAGACCACTAGTTCTCTCACAGAATGCCTCTCTTCCATCCACTGTGAAGGTGCTCTTCCAGTGAGATGAAATGATGCCTTTGTCCATCTTTCCACATGCACCAGGAGAAGAAGCAGGACAAAGCTTTCAAGTGTAGATCTTGTAGAAGACTGTCAGGAAAAAAAAAAAAAAAGACACACCTTCAAGTTAGCGATCCTGGGCCATCTGTTTCTGGGACATTGTCTGTCACTCTCTTTAGCTCTCTGATTCTCAACCGTTTCATTTATAAACTGAAAAGTATGGCCCAGGTTCACCCCTACACACCCAGATTTCTTCTCCATTGCCTACCAAGGAGGTGGTTGCACAGTCAGGAATGACACAAAAGAGGGTTTAGGGCTGGCACCTGAGGTTCTACCTATTTAAGAGGCTGAGATCTAAAGGTCACAGTTCAAACTGTGATCAGTCTGCCCAGGTAGATAAGTCTAAGAGACTTATCTACAATTAACCAGCCAAAAACCAGAAGTAGACATGTGGCTCACATGGTAGAGCACGGATCTTAAGAGAAAAAGCCAGGAGGTAAATAATGAAAAGCCCTAAGTTCAAGTCTCAATATCAGTATAAAATAAGCAAATCAGTGATTTTATTCTTTTTGTATAATTGTATTTTATTGTCGGGGTGATGGATAGAGGAGTCACAGTTATGTTCATTAGGTAGTATATTACTTCTTGAACGTTGATACCCCTTCCCATGGTTTTTTTTTCCCATTTTTTCCTCCCTCCACTTTCTCCCAATTATTTTGTTTCTCCCCTTTCCTTCCCTATTTCAAATAAACAAATATAAGTATATTTAATATACTAGGAAGCAAGTTAGATACTAACAACATGAGATTAACCATAGGTGAACAAAAAGAAAAAAGAAATAATGAACTTTTTTTTTAAAGAGGGTTAAGAGTCCAGGTTCATTTCTTATGCAGAGGGCTTTAGTATCCCAGAACTCTCTGTCCCCATTCTCTCCTAACTACAGACAGGGGCAGCGTGAGTCGTGAAAAGTGGTCATATCTAACACTGGTTCCCTTACTAAACTGCGGTATTGCGAAGAAGATAGCCCCTGGCCTGAGCTGCAGAAGGGCCAATCCAACAGATACTACTTTGCATGCACTCCCTTCTTTGTTTAAATATGGTTTCTAGCAGTGCAGAGCACATAACTACTCCTCTCCCTCCATTTCTGCAACACCATTTTGCTCTTTATATACAAGCCAGAGAGAGATACTTGTTAAGCAGAAGGCTTTTTCTCTATCATATTCTCTTGCTTTTAATGGCTTTGAAATAAATTTCATATTTTTATATTGAAAATTGGGCAGGAGGAAGTTGGGGTATGTGGGAGGAGGCATAAAGCCTTTTAGTTTGGCAGCTTGTGTTTGAATCATGGTTTTGCTTCTTTCGGATTGTATGGTTCTAAGGAGGTGACAATTGCTTTAATCCTTAGTTTACTCATTGGTGAGACAGATGGAGGGCATTTCTACCTGTCAGATATGATTGTGATGAAATAATATATGATGTATGTGGCCTCTGGCATATTCTAAGTGCTCAGAAAATGGTAATTTAGGGACAAAAGCAGGAGCCAGAATTGCAGAATTGCATATGAATATTAGATCAGAAACAACCTAAGTTCTCAGTTCTAGCAGGGTGTGTGTGTGTGTGTGTGTGTGTGTGTGTGTGTGTGTGTGTGTGTGTGTGTGTGAGAGAGAGAGAGAGAGAGAGAGAGAGAGAGAGAGAGAGAGAGAGAGAGAGAGAGAGTCTTTAGGACATTTTTTAAATGGAAAAAAAATTCTTAGAAATTACATTTTGTGAGTCAAAATGATGAGGAGTGACATATTGGGGTCTGATGTCAGCTAGGCTGGCTCCAAAGCAGTTGTCCCAGGGTTTCCTGGTGTTTGTTTCTTCTACTCATATAAACTTTCACTTTAAAAAAAATTGTTTTAAATTTTCTTCTATAAGTTGTACAAGGGGATTTCCACTAAATATATAAGTTTAAAAATACAGTGCATCTTGGTCAGTATCACCACTTCAATAGTTCTCTATCTCTCCAAACTCTAACCATTTTCCCTCAAGTTATCTAGTTCCATTTTCACATAGGTATATTGAATATTATGACTGCATTTGCCCACCCTTCCTCTCTTTATTCTCTTTGTCTCCTCCCTTTGACCACCTTTGACAGCAATGGCAGTTTCCTGCCATTTGTTTTATTAAATTATCAGTTATTTATTGAAAGAAGTTATTCCATTTGCAAATCTCCCCCGTGTATACCACACCTTAGTTAATATGTTCATGTCTATGTGCACATAAATCTGTATATTTTCAGATGTGTTTATACATTAGATCCAATTTTCACTTTTTTGTTTTTTAAAATTACAATTTTATTGTTATTATTAAGGGGATGTCATTATTAAGGAAATATACAGAGTGGTAACCATTTAATAAATCAGGTAATGAGTATATTTATTCCTTGTTTTGCCAATCCTGAGGCTTGAATTCAGGGCCTTAGCACTCTCCTTAGGCTTTTTTCTCAAGGCTAGAGCTCCACCACTTGAATTATAGTATCACTTCCAGCTTTTATTTTTCTATGTTTGTGGTACCGGGGAATCAAACTCAGGTCTTTATGCATGTTTGGCAAGCACTCTTACTACTAGGCCAAACTCTGATGAATATATTACTTTTTGAAAAGTGTCACCCCTTCCTTTACTTATAAAAAATAACTTTCACATTTGAGAGAAAGCATGTGCCTGTGTGCCCTTTGTGCCTGACTTGTTTCATGTAATATAAAGATTTCCAGGCCTATCTGTTTTCCTGAAGATGGCATAATATTATTCTTTCTGATGGATGAGTAAAATTTCATTGTGTGTGTGTGTGTATGTGTGTGTGTGTATGACATTTTCTTGACCCATTCATCCATTGAAAGGTATCTGGGTTATTTCCATATCTTGGCTTTGGTAAATCGTGCAGCAAGAAATATGGATATGCAAGCTAGATATTCTTGTGAAGGCCCTATACCTCCTCCAGTTGGTCAAAGGAGACTTTGCTTTCCCTCTGTCAACAATGTATCATCTTCTCTCCTCCCTCTTTCATTTAAGAGCAGGCCTTTCCCTTGCCTCTTGCCAGTCTCTGCCATATTGGCAGGCCCTTACCCTGCCTCTTGCCAGGCCCTCCCAAATATCAGCTCCAGCTTTCCATGTTATATAACAGTAGAATACGGTCTGCATTTTTGGCATGTCCAAGCTGGGTCATGACGCACACGTGAGATGGCAATTTCTTTCCTGTTGTTCTGTTGAATACATTTTTAAAGAAGATTCCCTTGGCTGCCACTGCTTCACTTTTCTTTGTGGTTAGATGCAGTGACTAGACTCTTGCTCATCCTTACAAGTCAATTTTGCTTTAGTGACAATTTTACTTGCTCTGAAGCTTATCAGGAACAGGGTTCATGCACTCCAGGTCTCAGATTACCACTTTCAGTGGGCTGAGGCAGCTGTTCTATAGGCAGTTTCACCTGTTTTAAATCTCATCAAAGTAATGTGAATATGCAAAATGATTTGTGATGCAGAAAACTGGAACCAACAGTGAAAGAAACTGCACTTAGGATTATAAATCACTTCCCCATCAGCCTCACAGCTTTCTGTGGGATTGAGTTCTCTTGTTCTGCAAGCAATGAAACCTCGCATAACTTCTGTTCTCTGGGAGAAATGTTCATAAGAACATGGTTATGTCTGGCAAGATGGAATTAAAGGGGATTAAAGTGAACCAGAGAACACAATGGAAGGAATGAGGTAGAGCAGATGTTAAAGAAAAAGTCCTAAAAGATCTATAGCCAAGGCTTTCAATATTTGCAGAGACAGGAATGGGGAATTCTGGAAGAGCTGCTCCCTGTCTTACCAAGAAAAAGAGCTTTTGCAAGGTGGCTTACTCTTTTGTAATCCAAGCAACACAGGTTTCTGCAATCTTGAAGATAACCATCTGAAGCTCGCACAAAAAGAAAAGTCAGACAGACTCGATCTTCTGCATAACCAGAGAGAAGTCAAACTTATTCAAGTGGTTGAGGGACAGCCAAAGAATCAAGCAGAGCAAAGCATCCTGATAAACACACACTAAACACACACACACACACACACACACACACACACACACACTATTTCAATGTATCATTTTCTTTACTCAGTGCCTGAAAGTCTAGGGCATTGTGCATGATAGGCAAATGGTCAACTGGTCTACCACTGAGCCACATGTCAGCTCCAGCGTGTTGTTTTTGTAACTTTGAATTACCTATTTTATTTAGTACAAACGGGTAAACTTCCTGAGTTCGGGAAGGATAGTGATAACCTATCTAGTACAGAAGCTGAGTTTCTTGATGGTCCTAAAATGCAGGCAGGGAAGGCTGCTTTTGCTGACAGATCTAACTGTGAATTCATATATCTGTATACACACAAATCCAAGCTATTTAAGGAAGTGTCAGGCCTGAAGAGTTCTCTCCGATGATGACTTTTCTGTTTGTCATCCTCTCCTTTTCTCTAAATTAATGTGGTTGGACACAGCATATACAATCTATTATTGTAGGACAAGGCTGTAAAGACAACCATGTTTGCCATCATTAAAGCTGCATGCTCACCACAACTCTAACTACAATGGGAATAATCTGAAATCCTTTAAGACAAGGCTTGGTTTAGCCATGCTGATGATGTTTCTGGAAAATTAGTTGGCAAAGAAGGTCTGAATTGGGATGACAGAGGACAGCAATTTGGGGAGGCAGCAGAAAGACAGGCCTCTGTGTACCTAAGCTGCTCTCTGGTGAGGGATTAAAGTGCAGTTTGCTACACAGCATTCACTCAGTAGGATAGGCAAGGCTGAGACCTCCTATAATCAAGCACCCATCAGTCTCCCACCCAGAGATACATGCAGCCATTCAAAGTTAAGTAAAATCACAGGAGACATGTTGTAAATACAAGATCTTGGTCCAGAGTGCTACAGAATTTGAAGACAAGGAGAACTTATTTGTGATATGTGGAAAAGGGAAAAGGAAGCTGGATGTGGACATGAGGAAATGGTGAAGTAGAAGGGGACATCCTGTAAAAAAAAAGAGTGGCAACTAGTATTGTAGTGAGACTGATGGTCACAGTACAGGGATAAGAGGAAGGCAGTGTAGCCCCAGGGACATAGTTTGGGAATGAGTCAAGACCTTGGGTACAAGGCAGTAATCAGGAACAGCTTCATAATTATATGGTGGTGTTTCTGAAGAATACAAAATTATCAGCTGGGTACAAATAGCTCTTGCCTATAATCCTAGCTACTTGGGAGGATACAGTCTGGGGATCAAGATTGAAAGGTAGACAAAGCAGACAAAACTGAGGAATTATTAACACAAATTGACCAGCAATAAAGCTGAAAGTGGAGGCATGGTTCAAGTGGTGGAGCACCAGCCTTCAAGGGAAAAAGCTAAACAAGAGTATGAAGATCTGAGTTCAAACCCCACTCCTGGCATGAAAGAAAAAAATGGAATGAAGGGAGGGAGAGGGAAGGGGAAGAAAATATTGAAAGAAAAAAGAAGAGAAAAAAGAGAAAGAAAAGAGAAGAGGAGGGGAGGAGAGGAGAAGAGAGGAGAGGAGAGGAGAGGAGAGAAGAGAAGAGAAGAGAAGAGAAGAGAAGAGAAGAGAAGAGAAGAGAAGAGAAGAGAAGAGAAGAGAAGAGAAGAGAAGAGAAATCATTGATCTCCTTTCTGTGTGCTTTAAATACAGAGAATGGACTGCAGAAACTAATCATAAATTTACCACCCAAATATATAGGATTTTGTCTCCCTGAAGCAAATACCTATTGAAACCAACACTAGAGGGGGGTAGCAGCCAGTATGTAAATCTACAGATGTCTGGGGTAAGACCTCTCCTGAGCTGAAGCTTGCTTGACAGGTTCACTCTTCTGTCCTGAGAATCTCCATTACAATTATTCTCAGTGCAGAGGGATGGGGGCAGGGAATGAGTCCTAGTTTCATGGCTGGCATCACTGTTTCTAAGCTGCATCTAGAACTACCGTCCCTCTGGATTTTCTGGGGAGAAAAAAAATACTGCTATTTATTTATTGGCTTTATTAAAAATGCGCCCATTACCAGAATGCCTCCAGGCAAGAGCACAAAAATATATTTTTGAAAAAAGATGAGAATTCAATTAAGCAGAGGTGCCTATGCACCTCTGCAAGTAGGCTAACAGAATGGTCCCTGGCAGGATGGATGGGAGCCCAGGTAGGAGCTGCCCTTGCCTGCGGGTCAGTACAACAGGAAGGGAAGTGTAGTGAAAATGTGATTATCCACCACCTGTGTTCTCACTCTGTCCCATCCCAGCCCCAGGTTCTACAAATGGCACTCAGACTAGGCTTTGGGTTTGTGATACAATCAGAAAGTGGTACAAGAATGTCAGGTAGTTTAAAGTTAAAAAAAAATAATAATAAATCATGGTGGAGGGTTGAGAACAGTATTAACTACCGTGGGTGTTATTTTGGCTTCATCCTCAGCTGCAATTTGATAACGTTCTGTGGCTGGATTGTGGCTCTCACTGCTGGTAAAGTAGGAAGTGTAATCTTTCTGAAACTCAAATCTCATGATATTTCACCCTATTAAAAAAAAAAAAACTCCTATGATTCTCCATTGCTGTAGGCTCCTGACTTCCTGTTAACCTAGCCTATGTACCACTTTGAGGCTGGACAGTGAGCTAACTCTCTTCACCACCCAGACAATGTCTGCTGGAGTAGACTCACTATTGTAGGAGCTCAGACTTTTCTGAACTAGTCAACGCCTCCAGGACTCTGCAAAAAATGTTTTGTGTCTGGAATATCTGAAATATCAACATCAAATATTATGCGAATCTGCAGCTGGACAATGGTCATTAATCCATTGGGTCAGAGCCTCTGCCTACCCCTGGAACCCTCCTTCTTTGCCCTTGCACTCTAGGACTAATGCTCCTTCCCATATCCAGGAGAGAGCTAGATCACACACAGTGTACAACATTTGTCTGACAGCTGTGAGCCACTCAGATACTGAGCCTTGTCATTAGCTCAGGACTCTCCCATCCTAGCCATACAGCCTCAGAGCAAGAGTAAAAGCTAGCTTGGAAGACCTTATTCAAAACCTTTGACTCTCTTCAATAAAATGGAGCTCATAATAGTATCAGATCATTAAAAATCTTTTAAAGAAATAAGAATAAAGTAAAACAGTATGTAAAAACAGCCCAGCTGTCTTTTGCTAAGTACGTGACCATTGTTGACTAATATAAGAGAATAAGAGTCTAATAGATATTGCTCTCCAGAAAAGAGACTGAGGTCAGGGAAGTAAACTCACGTGGCCAAATAAATAAAGAAATGGTAGAATCTGCATATACCCCTGGGATTTCTGGTCCCTTTGATTCCTGGTTTTCTGTGGCATCAAGAACTATAGCAAGTAGTCAGGTGAGCAAGTTGCTTACAGCTAGAATCCTAGCTACTCAAAAGGCCTAGATCCAGATGAGTGTGGTTCTTTTTTGCCAGTCCAGGCAGAAAATCCACAAACTCCAATCTCCAAAAATAACCAGCAAAACTCTAGGCTAGATGGGTGACTCAAATGGTAGAGCACAAACCAAGCAGGGAAGCTAAGCAAGAATGCCACGCATGCATAAGGCTTTGAGTTCAAACCACGGTACTTGGTGGAGTGGGAAGAGGAACGCTTTGGAGAGAAGAGACACTATTCCTGGGTAGATCTTCACCCACATAACAAATTGAAGGCAAAGCGACGTCCTCTATAGAAAAACACGGCCTCCTAGGGTTTTCTGGCTGAAGAATTCATAGACCCTTCACGAGGATCAAAACGTGTCTGTCAATCACAAGAGATATTCATTTTCATTTGAGGAACAACACTGTGTTGGAATGAGTGATGGACTGGGAGTTACTTTCTACCCAATGACATGATTTTTATCCACCCCAGGCCCTGTCTAGCTCTCCCTTGTCTCCATTTAGAGTAAAGATGTTGGAATACATCATCTCTATGGCTCCATCCATCTCAATGCCTCTGTGCCACATGTGTGAAATAAAACAGTAAATGCATCTCAAAGCCAAATGGGGCTCCAGTTGCCCAGGTTGCTGGAAAACACACACTCCTGCCTCCCTCCCCGGATGTTACACCATCAAAGTCTCCAAGAACTGCCCACTTGGATGCAATCATGATGTTGAAGGCCACCACAGGGAGAATACATTCATGCCTGACAAAAAGGGTTCAAGCCTCTCCTAGCTCTGCTGCTTTCCTGGGTGGGGATGGGTGGAGGGAGAAGGAAAGCAGGTGCAACCATCACACAGCCTGCATCTTCCAGGCATCCTAGTAAGAGGCATTCCTTCTATCCCTCTGGTTCAGAGAGGGGATTTTATCCTGGAAGAAGAAACATGGGGAAGAATTAAGATTCTCCCATCAGCTACAACCCAAGAGACTGACTTGCCTGTGAGCCCAGCTACTGCTACTAAGAAACTGTTCTCAGTGGGGAGTGCAGGTGTGTTTGCACTCACCTTCTGGGGCTACCTGGTCTCTCCAGAGGCTCCAACACACACTCAGCCCCAGAGCTTAGCTAAGAGAAGGCTTTGCTTTCAAGGAAAGGAGCTGTGTTTACCATGGGTTATGATCACGCATCAGGGACACTGAGACTTGCCTGGCCTGGCAGCAGCTGTGCAAACAGCTATCATACAAACTTTTCTCAGGCTGGACCAGATTCCTGAGAGCTTGTCACATGGTTCAAGTTAGAAAAACAACCAGAGATGTATATTTGTGTGTATGTATATGTACATATGTGTTTATATTTTTTTGGTCCACATATGAGAGGAAACATGTAGTTTGTCCTTCTGAAGCTGGGTCACTTCAGTGGCCTTGAGGACCTATGTGTGCCTGGCATTCTGGAGTCACATGCCCAGGGTTAGTCACTGGAAGGAATCAAGAGAAAAAGAGATGAGGGGAGGTTTAGCTGCTTGGAGGAGGCTGGCCATTTTCCTCAGGTAACCACATGCCTATAAGGTCATAGGTAAGACTAATTGACAGGTACTGAGATCCTGTTCTCAGTACCATTTTATTACAGATAGAGGATATTTCTGCTGAGAGGGGCAGTTCAGGCATTAACAGTAACTGCAATGGCTCTGTTAGGAAATAGAATCTGGAGGCCTCAATGAGGGTAGTTTTCCAGGGTATATAGACTGGGGTGGAGATACCATAGGACAGGCTTTGAGACTTTACTCTCTTGGGAGAACCCAGGTGCAGTCTCCACCCCAGCCTCTCAGCAACCATAGGGTAGCCTGACAGCTTTTCACCCAACATCTAGGAAAGTGGGGTTGAACTTGCTGCTTAGAAAGCAAGGATGGTTCACCAGAATACCTATTAGCACCGAGAATCCACTCTCTTTAGGAAAAAGCAGACATCCTACCTACTTAGTCTTCAGACCCTGAGGCCATCACTGGCCTTTATTAGGTGCCCCTTTAAAATGCACCCATATACACCTTACGTGCCAGACACTATTGGAAGGGTATTTCCTCATTTCATCTTCACAGCTCATCTATGAGGTAGGTGCTCCTGGAAGCACAATGCATTAGAGCAGATGGAGCATTGTCTGAACACATACTTGAGGCTTTCTTAGGCAAATAAAGCACACAGCACATGCTCACAACATGTTTGTGATTGTGGGACTCTTTGAGGTAACTGAGTGTGGTAGTGAATGTTAGAGGGTAAAGAAGGCTGAAAGCCATGCCATCTGTGCATAAAGATGGCAACATGCAACTCACTGAAAGCAGTAGACTATTATAGGATTCCGGGAACTGGAGGAAAATTACAAATAAACAAGAGGGGCAATCGGATCCGAATATCCGATCCAAATATATGCATGTGTGAAGTAACAGCAAAAAGTACTTTGCACAATTACCATCCACTATATACAAACATATCGCTGTAGCTCTAGCTATAGTTATAGCTATAGATAGACAGAGAGAGAACAAGAGAGCGATGAATGATAGGAATGTAGAGATGCATAGGATACAGGTACTCGGGTGGGGAGTAGAGAAAGGTAGAGGTGGAGGGTGAGGATGTTCAACATACTTTATGTACACATGTGAAAACTGGAACAACAAAGTTGGTTGAGATTGGTTTGGGAAGGAAGGAGAGAAGTGAGGGATGGAAGTCATGGATGGAAGGACTCTAACCAAAGTGCACTGTAATCAATCATCTTGGGATATGTCCAAATGAAATCCACCTTTACAACTAATTGATGCTCATCGAATATGTTTAAAGAAAAAAGAAAAGTAAAGAGATGCAGGCTAGGATTCCTCCTGGGATTGATTTTAATTGTTTCATCATTCAACAGATATTGAGTACATAATATATGCTAGGCACCAGGGGTAAGGGAAAAAAAGAAAACGGGAGACATCAATTTGTTTTAGGAGCTCACAATCCTGCAGGGAAGAAAAATGTTGGGAGCTTACAGTTGGATGAGCTTGATAATAGAAATATGTACCCAGTGGCTCCTTACTGCAGGGTAATTTGTTTAAAAATGTTATTCCATTGCTGACAGGCTTTTATCCTCAATGGTTGCCATTCCTCTTTTCTCTTCCCTCCTTTCCCAATTCCATGCTGATTAATTCCTTCACCTATTATGTCCTTCCCTTCTCTCCTGCTCCTTGTCCATATTGAAAACTCCTATTCATTCTTTGAAACCCTTTTCAAATGATCTCAACCCATAAACACACCCTTTTCTCCACTACTCTCTCCCTTTTTCTATAGTTTAAAGGATCATTTCCATGCCTATATTCTCTACTAAGCTAATGTGTTTCCTGATAGGCTTACCCTGTACCAGGCAGCAGATACCGTGAAATGTCCATTGACTAGAACTTTCTATAAGACACAGTTGTCTTACTTCTATGAGCACTGCCAGTATCGACTGGTTTTTGAGTGTCTTTGAGCCAGGCATCATCACACACATTTCCTCAGCTATCCTGCCAAACAGCCTTGCAAACAAAGAAGCATAGGTGATTTCCTTAGTAACTGCTGCCCACACACAGTTATTACATGAGTAATCTCTTTTCCCATCTGTACCCCCCTCTCTTTCTGTCTGTCTGTCTGTCTGTCTGTCTGTCTGTCTGTCTCTCTCTCTCTCTCTCTCTCTCTCTCTCTCTCTCTCTCTCTCTCTCTCTCTCTCTCTCTCTCTCTCTCTCTCTCTCTCTGTTTCTCTCTGTGTCTGTCTGTCTGCCTGCCTCTGTCTCTCTGTCTGCCTGTCTGTCTTCCTCCCTCCTCTCTCTCTATGACTGTACTGTTTCTGTCCCTCCTAGTTGTTTTTTTTTTTTACATTTGTGAGTATGTTCCTGGTTACACACCTCCTATAAACCATGGTAAAACCTCATGCACTGTTCATTTTCAGAAGTTAATCTGACTTAGGTATCTCAGTTCTCTATTTTCAGGATACTTTATATGTGTGTCCACACAAAGTGCTTGACAGTTCAGTACAACTATTCTTTTGGGTGTTCATTTACTTTTTGCACTACAGATCCCTTGAGTCAAGTGTGTCTTGCCCAACTTTTTTTTAATCCATGAAACTATGATGGCCCCTAGAAAGAAGTAAGTGTTTAATAAATATTTGCTATAAAAGGAGGAAAATCGCAGGTAGTGGACCCCAGTTAACCCAGATACGCAGGAGGCATAGATAGAATTGCTGTCTGAGGCCAAACCAAGGGACAGTTTGAGACCCTATCTGAAAATTAGCTAAAGGGCAAACAGAGTTGAGGGCATGACTCAAATGATACAGCCCAGGTATCAAAACAGTGCAAGGCTTTGAGTTTAAAGCCCAAGTAGTACTGAGAGAGAGAGGGGAGGGGGAGACACACAAACAGAGACAGAGAGACAGAGACAGAGAGAAGTTTATTAAATAAATAGCTTTATAATTGTCATCAGTCCTGCCAAATTGTGTTTGGTAAAATAAACCAGACAAGAGCTGGCAAGAATGTCTTCAAGCAGCATTGGATCCAAAAGTTAAAGCAAAAGGATAAAAAAATGAAAGAATTCTCTGTCCAAAGTCAACTGAGAACATGAAGGTCATTTATTTTACCAATGGAAATCATGTCAACGTTTATTTAACTCTTTCTCTCTCTCTGAAACCCATACTTCTTAGGCAAGAGTTCTACCACTTAGGCCACGCGTCAGGCCCTTTTTATTTTACTTTAGTTATTTGGGGGGCAAGATCTCATAATTTTTTCCAGAGAAAGCCTCAAACCATGATCTTCCTCCTTATACCTTCTTGCATAGGTGAGATTACAGTTATATGCAGATATATACTCAGCCTGCTGGTTGAAATGTTTTTTCTTTGGTAACTTTATGTCTGTGTTGGCTTCAAATCTTTAGCTACCTGACTTTCAGCTCCTGGATACCTAGGATTAGAGGTGGCAGGCCCTGTGTCCAGCTCTAATAGCATCTCCTACTACAAATCCTATGCCACAAATTCTGCTAGGCCAGAGGGGACCTAGATTCCTGCCCTTTGAGCATCTATGGATTGCAAATACACCCTACAACTCAACCCATGCAGTGTCTACACACCAACAATACTGACATCTCCATACTCACCTAGATTATAAAGTTCCAAATGCTACTTAAGAAGAAGGAAGTGATAAAATACAAGCACTTAAGATACAACTGGCTGGTGACTTTGGCCTATGAATTGAACGAGTGGAAAGAGGGGCAAACTTAAGCATAAACAGTAATTGTGAAATGTGCCCACCTGATTTTTCTTCCTGCTTCCTATGAAATCATGACAAATGTCTTTCTAGAGAAAAATCTCCAAATGGATTCGAAGCAACCAAGAGTGTAATGCCAGGCTACCTGCTGTCTCTCCAACCCACAGTTTACTAGCTGACGTATCAGCAATTCCCCGCAGAGCCCCTGGCAGGACAGGACATGTGACAAAACTCACCATTGGCCCAAGACATAGAGGGGAATTGTTTGTGTTCAGAATTCCCCATGGATGAGGGTGTCTAGGTACAGGCTCCTTATCCAACCTAATGCCACTCCCGCCTTCTCTGACAATAGGTACAGTATAGTGAGTACACTTCTCTCTCCCCAGTTGCCTGCTTCCTTCCATACAACTGTTTCAAGTCATTCCACTCACGGAAGAGTCACTCACAAACTCTCAGCTGACACAGGATGAGCCAGGTTTCCAGTGAGCCCTATAAGAACACGGGTGAGCACTTCCCACCAGTAAAGCCGGAAATTTCCCCTCTGTACCACCTGGTAACTTCCCACACACCTGTGACTCTGAGGCCCCAGAAGAGGGTTAGGTTGTCTTACTGTATCTTAATGCCCAAGGCATTCTCCACCCACCAGGGCCTCCTCAGACAGTGGGAAAGGCCATTTTAACCTGTAATTTCTCATCTCGGTTAGCAGGTGACAGGCTCCTAAAACATGGCTTCCATATGGCGTCACCCCTTCTGTTGAGCACAATTTTAGGGCAAGATTCATACCGCTTCTCTCTGTGCTCAAAATAGATGCCCAAAATTGGGATAGAATTTACATAAGTTGGCTGAAGAGACTGTGTTCAATTAAAAAGCTTTTGTTGCCAAGGAATTTTTTTTAGTTGATACATATGCTCCTTTATTGCAGGCCTCTGGGGGAAAAGATTTGGTTTTCAGTCTCTCTCTCTCTCTCTCTCTCTCTCTCTCTCTCTCTCTCTCTCTCTCTCTCTCTCTCTCTCTCTCTCTCTCTCTCTCTCTCTCTCTCTGTTTCTCTGGAATGAGCCAAGCCACAACACTCTTCTCTGTGTGCTCCAACTCTGCCTGGGACAGAATAAAATCCTATTGATTCACGGTTACCGTCAATTCATTGGGATGTGTTTCTAGTTTCCCTAATGTTAGGGGAACATGGTAAAAACCTATGAAACATAGGGTTCCCCACCCCCCCTAAATTACAAACTAGTACCATTCTTAGAGAAAATATTTAGGACATAGGTTGGAAGGAAAATGCCACTGGTAATTTTACCATCCAGAGAACTCTCTCTGTATTTCAGAGTACTTCCTTTCAGCTTTTACTGTAACTGTACAGCCACCCAAATTTGTGATTAGAACATATAATTACTCTTGCATTCTGGCTTTGGCATTGTAAAATTGTATCATAATTTGCTGAGTACTTGTCCCTAATCACTCTACTCCAGGAAACATGACTTCTAATGGTTTTAAAGTAGCCATTTCTTTCTCTTTGGGACATTTATGTTATTTCTGATCTTGTGAGGACTCACCCTGTATAAATACCAGCGTGATTAACAGTCTTGGCTCCTCCCGTGAACCTAAGATTCATTCTGCGAGATACATTGGCATATTCCATAGTGAAGACAAGTTGCCCTGAGTTTCTCACAGGCTTTGAGAGTGGCTCATCTTATGACTAATGCATGCATTTTTTTTACAATGTCTGTTTAGCATCAGAAATGAAATCAGTGTTAAAGTTAACATAATTTAGTGGTTGAGTATTCTCCCTATGAGAAGTGAAATAACCCTGCATTCGGCATCTGTTCTTTCTGCCTAGTAAGCATCTCTTCGCTTGTTTTCTACCTAAGGGTCTACACCTGTCTCTACTCTCCAGCGCTCAGGTAGGGGCTTTAATCGTTGAATTCTGGAGTGGCCAGATTCACAAGGAAGGGCAGGTTTTGGATTTTTTTTTGTTAGAGTTATTAGGAAACAGGCTCCTTTCTGTCCTTTCAGAGGCTTGAACAAGCGGAGCTTAATTAAGTCCAGAAATGCTGGAAGCCACCACTACCCCCACATGGCAAGAGCAGACCAAAGTATTCCTGATAACATGAATACTGATCTACTTGGACTCATGGCTTGAAAACCTATCCCCCTACCCCCAGAGTTTGCAGTTATGTGAGCCATGAAATCTTTTTTGTAACTTAAAATAGTGAAAATTAGGTTTCCATTGGGTATCCATTAAAATGTGTAGCAAAAAGCAGGCCAGTCTTTGAGCTTGTCACACATCCCAGTAAATAATCTAATGATAAATGACAGTATTATTTAATGTAAATAGCATGCCATGCTAAAAACTACTAGAAAACCTCAACAAGTCCAGCTCTAGAAAGACTGGAGTCTGGAAAGGTGAAGGAAAAAGCAAAGGCGATGGGGCAGAAGCTAGAGTCATGAGGGAGGGACCATTGGAAGTTTCAAACTCTAGGAAAAGCATTCTTCCTAAAATGGACTTTGTTATGGTAGGATTTGAGCTGAGCTGGAACTACTGGTGGAATTGCCATGCATGGAGGCAGAGACGAAGAAACAGCTTGCCAAATTCACAGCACTAGGAAAAGGGCCAAAGCAAGACAGCACCAGTAATAGATTCAGGTGAACACAGAAGCACACAGGGACCCTTTTGCCTCTCTCATACAGTGTCTCAATAAGTCATTAGCTGAAGTGGGGTCTAACCAGCACCTGTACCACCTGTAGCGCTATAATTATAGGATCATCATCATCCTGAATTATATCTTGCAACAATATATTACAACTATTCTCTCACCTATTGAACTGAAGGCTTCTTTCTGCTCAGCCTGGCCTTTTCCCCTTTGCCAAGCTCTTGGTAGTAAGATAGCTCTGAAGCCTTTGAATGTTCTTCCAAAATTTCATTGATGAAAAATAGCTTGAAGGTCACTGAAACATTGGGATGATCAAAATCAAAATAGAGATTGAAAAATAACATGCTCACCTCATACTGAGGCCTTTTCCTTGGAAATAAGAAGGACACGCAAGCACATTGGATGTTGGAAACTCTGAATGCTCAGCAGCTCTGATAACTGGCTACTTTTTACTTTCCTCCATTGTTATTTCTGACCTACCTGCAAGATCTAAAAGTTGCCTTGCTTTTGTGTAAGAATCCAACACATGTTGGGTAAATTGAACTCATAAACCATAGACTTAGTTCTTTTAGTCCCTTAATCTAGCTGGAGTCTGTGCCCATCCTTTCTCATGACTTTTTCAGAAGTTGTTAATACAGCCATCCAACCATCTGAATGAATGCAGAGCTTACTGGTGGGGTGTACTGGCAAAATTCTCTAGTCAAATACATCCCAATTGCTTTAACTCTTAAGAATCATCTGGGGTACTTGGTAAATAGACTAAACTCAATCTCTCTGGAAATTCAGATTTTGTAGGCTTTGGATCAGGTCCCAGAAATCAGAATTCTAAGCAAACACCTGAAGTGATACTTTGGGTAAGTTTGGGAAGCTCTGTAAGTCAGCATCGCTATCCTGGCTGGAGCATGTTAATGAGCTATAATCATAAGGAACTACTTAACTCATAGAGAAAACAGCTCTGGAAAGCAGAAAGACCACTCAGAAAGGAATTTGCTATTGTAGACTCTGATCCTGACTCTAACACTTGCCAGCTGAGTGACTTTATACAAATTATGTAACCTCCTTGAACTTGCAAAATAAGAAAGTCATGACTTGTCTCTTTCCTCTGAGGAATCCAACTACATGATGCATGTAAAAGTGTATCATCTATGGGAGGAATTATCTGTTTGCTGTCTTGGCTTCAAGCAAAAGTCATTTGATGATCTATTTGAAGCAGGATAGGGGCCTTGCAATTGTTGCCAGTGGTTTATAAATGTTAGCTCCACAAAAGTACATATTGTACACTTGTTCTGTTTGGTGCCAATGCACCAAAGACAAAAGGTTATCTCAATAAATAATAATTAGTATTTATTGAAAATTTACTCTATAACAGTCGTCATTTATAATTATTTAGTCCTACTAATGTTAACCTCACAACAACTCTGTGAAAAATCAGTGCTACTTTCGTTGCCATTTTGTGTTTGGGGAAACTGAGATACAGAGGAGACATAATAAATAATTCATCCTAGGGTAAGTGTAAATAAATATTGTATGCAGTTAAATATCCTATGAGAAGTCACACAACTATGAGAGAACGAAGTTTGGCTTTGGTCACTAAAGCCTCTATTTTTTTTTTCTCTTTGTCCAACATACGGCTTGTACTCAGGCCTAGTCCCTATCCCTGAGCTCTTTTTCCTCAAAGCTATCACTCTATCACTTTGAATCACAGTACCACTTCCAGTTTTCTAGTGGTTAATTGGAGATAAAAGTCTCACAGACTTTCCCGAGATCCTGAGATCTCAGTGTCCTGAGTACCTAGGATTATAGGCATGAGCCACTAGCACCCAGTCAGAGCCCCTATTTCTGACCAACTAAACCACCAGATTTCTCAAAGTAAAAGCTCTTCATACAATAAGCAGAATGTCTAAGGTTTCTGGTTATTTATTACATTATCCCTGTAAAAACTACAAAAGGTAAGCTAGCACTGATGGCTCACACTCGTAATCCTAGCAACATGAAACATGAAAGGCTAAGATGCAGGAGATATTGATTTGAAGCTAGAACAGGCAGAAAGGTCCAGAAGATTCCATCTCCAAAACAACCAGCAAAAAGCCAAACCAGAGTCTAGGCTCAAGGGATAAAGTACCTGGCTAACAAGAAAATGAAACAAATGTAAGTCCTTGAGTTTGAGTTCAAATTCCAGTACTATCCTCCAAGAAAACCTACAAAAATTGTAATAGCTTTCTTTTGTTGTTGTTTTTCGACTCAGGGCCTGCGCACTGAGATCTTTTGCTCAAGACTAGAGTTCTACCACATTGAGCCACACCACCACTTCCAGCTTTCTGGTGATTAATTGAAGAAAAGAGTCTCGTGCACTTTTCTTCCCAGGCTGACTTTGAACCACCATCCTCATATCTCAGCCTCCGGAGTAACTAAGGTTACAGGTGTGAGCCACCAGTGCCCAGCAAAATGGTAGCTTTCTATAGACCATTGAATCATATCCATACATATCATAGCATCTGCCTCTTGTTAGTTATGACCGTATGTTAGAACTCTATTGAATGTTAGCAGCCGTGTAATCTATGACACCTCTAACTAGAGACTCAACACAACTATCCCACCAACTCCAGGTGTTTTTATTTTTGGAATGAGACACTTGTATTCAGAAAAGCACATATTGGATATTTTAGTGGTGTAGGCACTTGGTCACTTCCCACCTGTGTTATCTGCCTGACTCCTCAAAAACATTTGAGTTGGCTTCTGTAATTCTGGTCCCAGCTCCACGCCCCCCCCCAAAAGGTAACAGAAAACCCAGGGGAGTGAAATAGATTGCCCATGTTCAGAAAACATGAATAGTACAGCCTGGAAGAGAGTCTAGATTCTATCTCAACTTTCAGATCCAGGACCTTGGGAATCACAAGAAAGAACCATCATCGCTGTAAAAACATATTTATAATTATCTGATTTAAATTTCAAGAAGCACAGCTAGAAAGAAATTATATGGGGAGCTGGAGCTCAAGGTAAAAGGGTATGGCCTGAATCTCCCCAAGTGGTCTTTTTGTCCCACTGTTACGATGCCAGAGGGCAGTCACTCTGCCTGAACAGCACCCACCAGACTATTTGCATATTTCATCAGCCACCTAGAAAGTGAGAGCCTCTGAACAAGGGCCCCACCCACCCGATGAGGCAGGAGAGTCCAGGCTACCAGTGCCATTATGGCATGTTAATTGCACCCAGCCAAGAAGAATACTGGAGATGCTGCTTTGTCTTTGGCCCAGGGAAGAAAGCCATGGGTGGTGGGGAGGAGAGCAGCCACACAAAGCAGAACTGCCTGGGCTGCGTTCAGGTTGCTGCCTTGGAGCGTCTTGGAGCTCTAAAGAACTTTTAATAGAAATCTGCAGAATGAAATGGGCTACAGCTGTTTGCCTTGATAAATATATTTTATGCTACATGCCTCAGCCTCCATCTGTTTGCTGATACGAGCACTTCTTCGTGGCAACTAAGGAGAAGTCATCAAAAGGCATAGCAGGAGATGGGCTTGGGAGCAGGTAGAGAGAGGGAGGACGGCAGGGCAGTGGAATTGTTTTCAGGATGAAAAGGGCTAGGCTGTGGATAAAGGAGACCCAGGGCAGTTGTAGAATAAGGAAACACTCTGGGAAAGTCGGATAACCCACCTGCCCGCACATTCTTAATGTGCCTTCTGCATCTCTTGCCATCCTTGTATCGCCATCTCGCCATCCTCCACCTTCTTTGATCTCTAAAGCTTAAGCCAAAGGGAATTACAGCACTGTCTATTTCCTAGCCAGCGCTGTCTGAGGCAAGCATGCTCTGTGGTGTTAGCAGGGACAGCTGCACACATACAGCAATCTTGGCTGGAGAGGAATCTGGCATCCCCATACCTGACCTTACTGTGGCATGATCTCACATCCCAACCCCTCTGATCCTGTCTGAACATATGACTGACAGGGAGAAGGGCAAAAGGAAATGCCCTGTACATGATGTCAAATATTGGCCACATCAAAACAAAGAATAGTTTGTGAGCTCTTCTGTCAAACCCTGGGTGAAGCCCCCAAAACACCCAGGCTAGTAGGAACTGAAGAGATGGTTCATATACACTTAGGCTAGATATGAGGTCAGAAAAATGGCCCAACTATTCCGGACTGAATATAGCCTGGTGTTCGAAAAAGGTTGCGTGCTAGAAATTTGGTCCCCTATGGGATGATGTTGAAAGTGATGGATCTTTTAAGAGGTGAGGTCTAGTTGGAGGTGATTAGGTCATTGGGAACAATACATGAGAAAAGATTGTATAATGGGTTTCTCCAAGACTCCAGTTGGTCCCTGTGAAAAACTGACTAATACTAGAAGAATGAACTCGACTCCCATATCCTCCTGGCTTCCTTTCTCTCTCTCTTAAACTCACTCCTACCCCAATACCAACAGCTATGTTGAAATATATCCCAAAGGCCCTCACCAGAGGTAAGCAAATGTTGACATCAGGCTCTTAGATTTCTAGACTTAGCAGCTAAGTAAACCTCTTTTCTTTATAAAGTACATTGCCTCAAGAACTGCACTGTAAATGCAGAAAATGGAT
This sequence comes from Megascapheus bottae, assembly GCF_031878675.1. Classification (NCBI taxonomy): domain Eukaryota; kingdom Metazoa; phylum Chordata; class Mammalia; order Rodentia; family Geomyidae; genus Megascapheus; species Megascapheus bottae. Next base: position 15,711,406 of record NC_143535.1, on the reverse strand, counting down.
CACACACACACACACACACACACACACACACACACACACACACACACCAGGACTCCTACAATATTGTCACATAAGGCAACATATTTGCTGGCTCTTGAACCATCATAGCAAAAGAAATACAGAGTTTACAAGAAGCCAGTATCCACAGGGAATGGCTCAGATAGAGACTTCTGCTTTCTGAGTACAGTGCCTGTGTGAATTTGTCTTTCTTCCTGCCTTGGGGAAAATTTGTGAGCTGCTGGTATGACTCACATTGGTCCTCAGTGATTCCTATTTCTGGCATCCCATTGGCATTACCTACTCCTTCTGTCTCCCACCTACCAGCTCTCCTTGCCTGCCACACCACAGAGGGAAATGTAGCCCTCCTAGAGAGGGAGAAAGCACCTGTAGAGATGAGGAAGCACTAGGAAAGTGCAAATAGAACCTCCTCCTTCTCCTCTCCTTCTTCCTTCTCCTCTGCTCCTGCCTGACCCTTTTGTTCAGAGGAGGGTAGCTACCTGTCTGACTTCTCCTCACAGAAAAAGTGTCATGGCTGACTGCATCTCAGCACTTCCTTTCTTCCTCCTGTCACAGTCTGTGAGCCCCCAGAATGGCAGAGCAAAATGACTGTTCTGGCAGCCAAGAGCACAAGGGCAGTCCACAGAAAAGCCAAGCAAGAGGAGAATTGAGGAGCTGATAAGGTGGTACAAGCTCCAAGACGCAGAAAAGCACGCCTTCCTGAGTCCCAGTACCCCTCCTCCCAAGGACGTGGGCAGGGTGGCTGCTGGTGACATGTTTTGAGATACTCTGACAGAAGGTACTAAATCATTGTGTACTGAGTATTGTCATTTGGGATCCAAGAATCCAAGCACTTTGGACAAACATCAGAACTGCTGGCTGCAACTCAGAGCCAAAGCAAGCTACCAGCTCCATTGGAGGAGTAGCCTATGGTATTAAGTGTTTCCGTGACGCTTGATGCTTTGCAAATGACTTTTTCTAGCATGCCTGCCCTAGCAGAAGAAGCACGACAAATGCAAATCCTTTTGCTCAACTTCTGTCTGCCAGCGTTTGAAGGAACCTTGTCCCCCTCCCTCAACACCCCATATACCTTAACAAGAAATGATGGAAGGGTCTGCCCTCAGAAAGATCCCCAGGTTTGCAGTTCTAGGTACTTCAAGCTGGCTTCAAGCAGATCTCTCCTTGCACCCTTCTGTCCACATTTCAATGTTGGCTTGGAATTTGTTCATCTACTTATTCATCCAGCAAACACATGTTGAGTACCAACTGTATGGCAAGCATGGCTTTAAGCTCCAAAGCACAACAGGGAAAATAAAAATACTGACAAAAATCTCCATCACCATGAAACATACATTCAGTTAGGAGACAGAAGAGCAAAGAAATACTTGATGATAAAAATAAAATGAGCCAGATACTGGTGGCTCGTGTCTATAAGCCTAGCTACTCAGGAGGCTGAGATCTAAGGATCTTAGTTCAAAGACAGCCTGGGCAAAGAGCCCTAGAGAGTGTTACCTCCAATTAAGCACCAAAGAAATCCAGAAGTGAATCTGTGGCTCAAGAAGTTGGGGGGCAAGGAAAGCAGCCCAGGGTCAGCACCCAGCCTTTGCATTCAAGCCCAAGGACCAGTACAGACAAATAAAATTAAAAATAAAATAAAATAAAATAAAATGGAGCTAGGTGCTTACACCTGTAATCCACTTAACTATTCAAAAGGCTGAACTCTGAGGATCTCAGTTTGAAGCCAGCTTGGGCAAGAAAGTTGGTGTGAGACTGTTATCATCAATTAATCACTGGAAAACTGGAAGTGGTGCTGTGGCTCAAAGTGGTACAGTGCTCGTTTTGCTAGTTTTGAGTGAAAAAGCTTATGGACAGTGCTCAGGCCCTGAGTTCAAGCCCGATGACTGCCAAAAGAGGAGGAGGAGGAGGAGGAGGAGGAGGAGGAATAGGAGGAGGAGGAGCTGGGCAAGACAAGGCAAGGAATAGAGAGGAACTTCTAGGTATTTCTCAATCAAATAAAGTTGGAACTCAAGATTAATCATAGGCATATGAAATGTCCAGCAAATACAAAGGCCCTGATGTGAAAGCAGGGAAGCCAATTTTGATGGACTGAAGACAATGTGGGAAGATGTTGACATGGTAACCAGTGGTCAGAGGCATCGGGGCTCTGATCAGAAGACCCTATTTTTCTAGCTGACCAGACCCACCTGACTCTCCTAATTCCCCAACACACACACACACACACACACACACACACACACACACACACCCCACATTTTCTTGAACTCTTGTAATAGAGCTGCCTAAAGTGGCCCATCAGACCTTGCCTGGCCCCATATCATAGTCTCGCCATTTTATGACATTGTGTTTTCTTTCCCTGATGTAGTTGAAGTCTCCTCATATTTCTTTCCAGGTCTTTGTGAGTTGCCAATCCCTGAAGGCATGCCACCCATCCTTTCTCGCTAGTATCTCAGCTTCTTCCTTGAAAGCCAAACACTGCATGGGTGAAGCATGCTTTATCAGTTGTGTACTCAGGTCTCCACCCATATCCTCAGCAGTGCATATAATCTTACTTTCAATTTCAATGATTCTAATGTTCAAATTAATCTCAATTTGCAAAGAAATATACAGAACTCCAGGGAAAAAATACGTTACGTGAAGTAAATCAGACCCAGAGAGATAAAGGATGCCTATCTTCTCTCATACATGGCAAGTAGATTTAATTCATTAATATCCAAGCAAGCACATATGGATTCATATGCAAGATACAAATGTATTAATCAAAAGTAATACTTTTTTGGACCGGGAGTTTGGCCTAGTGGTAAGGGTGCTTGCCTAGCATGCACGAAGACCACATATATAGAAAAAAGCCAGAAATGGTGCTGTGGCTCTGGTGGTAGATTTCTAGCCTTGAGAAAACTCAAGGATAGTGCTCAGGCCCCGAGTTCAAGGGCCAGAACTGGCAAAAAAAAAAAAGCAATTTTTCAAAAGTAAGGGTAAGGAAGAATGATTTTTCCTGGGTTTGTACTTCCCTGTTCCTCTTCTCTTTATAGAGTTTATTTCAGCAGTTTTGAGGTTCCTTTACCTGGGAAAGAGGCCTGAAGGGTTAGAACTCTACCACTCCAGCTTCCCACTTAAGACATAATACATTCCATACATCCATGTGCTTGGCCCAAATCCTGCAAACACTTAATCTTTTTTCTTTTGTGCCTGTCCTGGGACTTGATCTCAGGTCCCGTGCCCTGGACATAAGCTTTTTTGGCTCAAAGCTTACACTCTAACACTTAAGCCAAAGCTCCACTTCCAGCTTTTTTGGTAGTTAAAAGTGTTTGTAGATAAGAGTCTTATGGACTTTCTTCCCCAGGTTAGCTTCAAACCACAATCCTGAGATCTCAGCCCTCTGAGTAGCTAGGATTACAGGTGCTGGAAACATGCCTATTCTTTCATCCCAAGAACATCTATTCTAAGGCAAATCTTCCTCTCTGTCTTAGTACTCCTTGCAGGACAATCTCCACAAGGGGAGAACAGTCAGGAGCCTTCCATGGCGGCCTCCGTGTTCCAGGCCTCCTGAGAAGGAGCAGTATTGGCACAGTGAACACTGGCTGCTTTCCTCTTTCACAGTTAACACCATAAAAACACACATTCTCCTAGCCTCAGACGAAGCCAGTACATTTCCTTGTAGAGTTAACACTGCTCTCTCTGCCTCTCCTGTTCCGTGTTGCTAAATACCATTCCCTGTGGCACTCAACACAGGCCTGTGGGGAGAAAATAACACAGAATTAACCTTGAACATAGGTGTAGGGGTAAACAAAACAACTTTGTCAAAATAAGAATAATAAGGGGCAAGTAATCACCCACTTAATGTGAGCTCTTTTTTCTGGGGGGTGAGGGCTGTATGGGAATCATTAGGTTGGCTTTTCCCATTTGATAATGGAAGTTATTGAAATGGATTCATCTCTCATCTTCCCACCTGAATAATGAGGAAGTGCTGGGAAAAAGCAAGCTAAGAAATGTTCAGCCACAACCCTGGTACTTACCCATTCTCTCCTCATCCCTTTCCCTGGGTAAACAGGCACAGGAGGAGAGTGACTGCTATGCACTGGTCATGAGCCAAAGCTGGCTGCAATATTCCTGCCCTCGGCATCCATATGCTAGGATTTCAGGAATAGACTTTACATGTTTGGCATAACGTGATGATTTCCCAGCAGATCAAAAACATTGCCTCTTTGTGTCTTATTTTCTCCTACTTCTGTTTCCTGAGTCTGATGCTCTCCCCCCTCCTCTGGTATAAGAGTCATCTTGCTCACCCATCACAGAGAATCCAGGGAAATGGTACCCGGATGGTAATGTGTTTACACATCACCAAGCAAACGTGCATTTTGGTGTACACCGAGTGTGAGGAAGGTCTGAGGCTCGTTCTCACAGTTCCCAGGTAATTCTCTGAGACTTTTTCACCTTGGTGTTCTGCAGCCAGTAAACTTTTATTGGATTAAGTAGCCAAGGTTCTTGGAAGTATATTTGTTCCAGCAAGGTTGAAAAGGTGTTCTGATACGTGAGTGAGAGACCCTATAACTTTCAGAACTGCTGATCCCTGTACTTCAAAAGGTCATGAGTCTAAGACTCAGAGGAACCTTTGAAGTGAAAGGACGCTGACAAATGAACCAGCCATGTAATATTAAGGTGGATAGCAAAATGGACTTTTTATTTCCAAGCAGGCTTGTGGACCATGTGCAGAGTCTGTAATCCAGTAACACTTTACTTTGTGGCACATTCTCTAGACTTCTTACAAGCGGCCTTTCAAGAAGGGGAGGAAAAGAGTCAAGTGCCCCTCTCATTCTTTGTTGTCACCTTGGCTTGGTCAATCATCTCCCAAAGACTGATGCTTTGGGGAACACAGTGATGTCACCCTTGTACAAATATGAAGGCTGATTTTTTTTTACTGTTAGCTAACTTCACGAGCCTCATCTGACAATGTTAGGAAAATGGCAACCGGCATTACTATTCAAGATGCCACAACTACTTTGAAGCATGCAACAGAGGCCCATGACAGGACTTCTCCAAGTCTAGAGCTTCTTCAAGGTCAACAAATGGAGTCCCTCCATTCACCCAGTGCTTTACTCCTCTCTTTTCCTTCCTCTTCTCTTAGACATGTACCTCGCTCCTCCTTACCTCCATTTTACCTCTTGCTCCTAGTTTGTCCTTGCCTCCTCTCTTTGAATATGACACAGCCCGTTGCTTTCCCAATTGCATCCTTGGAAGTACAGTTTCTCTTGATTCTATTTCTGACTTTGGAGTGAACAATGCTTCCTCGGTCATCTCAGGTAAGTTTATTCCTGCTTGAAACTGTCTCCCAAGTGAGCTCATCCACTTCATGGTGTCAGTGATCATGTGAGATCCTATGCCTGTGTCTCCCATGTTCCCAAATCAAATATCATCAGATGCATGAAAATTACGCAACACTGCATTACTGCCAAACCTGAAAGACCCAAGAAAATAAGAGACAGAAGGAAAGAGTTAAGTTGGGTACTGGTGGTTTACCTGTAATCCCTGATACTCAGGACGCTAAGATCTGAGGATCCTAGTTGAAAGCCAGTCCAGGCAGGAAAGGCTATGAGTCTCTTATCTCCAGTGAACCACCAAAAAGCCATAAGCGGAGCTGTAACGCAAATGGTAGAGCACTAGCCTTGAACGTAAACGCTCAGGGACAGCCCCCTGGCCTGAGTTCAAGCCCCAGAACTAGCACTAAGAAAGAAAAGTATTTACTATCTCTCTACATGACACAGTTTGCCTGCCCATCCAGAAACCCTGAATATTCATATTTCCATCTCTTCCTCCATCCCAGCATCCATAGTCCTTTCAATTTCGAAGCCCTAGAATTTCTAGATCCTAAATTGCCATAGAACTTGCTTTTTTTTAAAAAAAAAAACAAACTATTTCACACAATTTCTTCTTTCTGCTATTGTGACTTTCCTCCTGTTTCTTCAGTGACTTTATGTTAACCTCTTCCAGGTCTCTGTTCCAATCTTTGTCCTCCACGTTAAGAGAGCAAATATTACTTGCTGTTTGTTGCTGAACAAGAGACACGAGACATTGACAGATGAATGATTATACCTGTTAGGAGAAGGTTTCAGAAATCTGAGTGCATTAATTATTGTTCTATCATCCTTGGCATTCATGTAACATGCAAGCAACACAGCTAGAGACACTGACATCTTCCCCAGGAAAAAAATAAAAACAATCCCCAATTATTTCAAGAAAGAAATACCACCTCCCCATGACTCAGCATAGAATAGTAAACTGTGTCCACCAGTGATATTTCTTGGCTCCAGAGACCTCATCCCTGAAGCTAGAAGTTTACCTCACAAATCCCCTCTGACTTATTTCTGATCAGTGGGGAGATGGGAGCAATGAGAGATTGTTTAGAAGAGGCTAATGAGCCCATGTGCCCGCTGCAACAGCGGCACTGTTTTTCTCTTTCTTTTTCACTTCTCTGATGTCTGCGTGGCAATCTTTCTCATGTAGATCTAGGATATGAAATGCGCTCTCCTCTCAGTTGTCCTAACACTACACACCACAAAACGTATCGTAGGACTCTGAAAAACAAGGCTAACAGGTTGCATGATTTTCATGTGCGCCTTAAAATTTGAGCTTTGGATCCACCATTTGCCGTAACATGCAAGTGCTTAGTGTCTGTAAACCTCTGAGTCTTATTTATGAAGCTGTTAGTCTGCTATTATTAGAGGTAATGTCAGCATTTATAATCTCTAAGTCATGTTGCAAAAATAAAAGTTACAATTACTGATAATAGTAGAAAGTCATAAGCAATGCTTTTAGAGCTGGTTACAGTATTCAAACTTACTAAACACGGTGGTTAGAAAAGAAGTGGGGAGGGATGATGACTCATAAGTAAAGGACAAAGGCTTCAAGATGAGAGAACTTGTTAGTAAAAAGGAACTAAGACTCAGATTCAAAGGGTAGAAGTGTGGGTCATATGCTCTTTCAGATTATACCATGGAGTTTATAAGTTTTCTTCAAGATCATGAAAGAAATTAATGTGTTTTAAGCAGAAGAAAAATTGGACAAAGCTTTTCATCTAAAAAAATAATTTGAGTCAGGAGCCAGTGACTCATGCCTGTTATCCTAGCTACTCAGGAGGCTGAAATCTGAGGACTGAGGTTCAAAGCCAGTCCCAGCAGGAAAGTCTGTGAGACTCTTATCTCAATTAGCCACCAGCAAACCCGAAGTAGAGAGTGTTAGCACTGAGTGAAAAAGCTCTATATCAGTGCCTAGGCCCTGAGCTCGAACCCCTTTAACCAACAACAGCAGCAACACCAAAAAAACAAATCATTTATGTTGTAGGGCAAATATTACATCAAATGAGTCAAGGCCCAAAGACAGGAAACACACTTAAATTCTGTGGCTATCCATCTTGATATTATTATAGCCATTTTATTCCCAATTGATATCTGGTGTGATAGGTCATTATGGCATTCCATTCCCTATAGGATCAACAAAGCTCATTGAGATTGGAGGATGAATTGTGGCCCATTGATGCCTGGACTTTCTGTTAACCCACACGGTAGTAGGCTCTGAGAAAACTCAGCTATAGTCTGATTGGATATGAGTCACCTTTGTCTACATTAGCATATAAGCCATTTCCTTCTGCACTGAGGTGCAAAAATTTCCAATCTTAATAATGCTATTATGTCATTTGCAGGGAAAGAAATGGACCTGAAAAAAATCATGTTAAGTGAAGTAAGTCTGGCTTAGAGAAATAAATGATGCATGTTTTTCCTCATACTTGGAAGTTCAATCTAAAATATAAATATATACGTAAACATATACAGGGTCATATGCATATATACTCCAACATATTAACTAAAGTCTGGTAAATGAAGGGGGGGATTCCAATGGTGTAACTCCTCTGAACAACTAGCGTACAATTTAATAAAAGGACTACCAGGACATTGGAACATGTGTTGTCACGGGGAGTGAGTTCAAGGGGAGATTGGTAAATGAAGGAGACAGGAAATATGGGTAACTGCTTTTATAATATTCAATGTATGTATATGAAAATAGAACCAGCTAAATGGAGGTGATGGATGGGGTTGGGAGAGATGGGGAAGGAGAGATGGAGTGACTTTATTCAAAATGCATTGTACTCACGAACTGATATGCGAATTGAAATCCCTTTGTACAATTACTTAAAGAAAAGAAATAAACAAATATAAAAATACAACAAATGAAGATCTGTCTTGCTTCTGCTTAAGACATAGTACCCTAAAATGCCTTAGGAATCATTCTCTCTTCTATCTCTGAGTACCTTCTGGCTTTCATGATCCATTTGTGTACATACCAAATTTTACAGAGATTGGATGCAAGTGAGATATGGCAATGCCTATAGCAGAAAGGATAGAGAGGGGTGGATAGGCTCAGTAACTAAATTAGCAACACAGTCTACCTCCCACAATCTCAATTCAGAAATCTTATATATTCCCTCTAAAGTGCTACCTCCAGGAAGGTCAAGTGAATCAACTTTTAATGAGAAGATAGAGATGATTTGATCCCTTGCCTTGCAATGAACTGATTAATTATCATTAGCTTCATGGCTTAGACAAGCCACTTTATCTCTCCAGGTCTCAGTTTCCTCATCAAGAAGAGGGGGATAATAATTGGCCTGCTTCTATTACCAGGTAATTCTGAAGCTGAACTCAAAAACACAATACGTGGAATGTGTTTAGAAATTGTCACACACTGAATATTTGGGAAGTAACGGTAGCAGCATTCTCCAGAAACCCAGTCACACTAGACACAAAAGGAAATAGAAGAAAAGAGCCTTCCATTTCCCATCAAGACCTCCTGCCTGTGACATTTAGTGGCTTACCTTGATTTGTAATAGACCAAGGCTTATTTCCATAGTTTCTTAAATTCCATAAAGACTTTTGCAGTGAGAAAACTTGGTGAGAATCTCATTAGACACAGCAAAGATTCAAAATCAGCACATGGCTCACATATAAAAGCTTTAGCCATAAATAAATAAATAAAGAATCTCTCTAGAGGCTCTATATGTGCTTAAATGGTGCAGAGAGCTAAATTGTGAAATTACAAATGAGACGTGGAATGGCATATTTGATTATATGGAGTCATTTGCAATGCCTCATAACAAGTAAGAAATCCGAGGAAGTGCTTGTCTGATACAGCGCTCCAGGATGTGCAGAACAACTCAGGAGGCTCTAATTGGTCAGAAGACAGAGGATAGCTTTGCAGGGGAATCACTTGGGCCCATCGTCACGCCTGTGATGTTGGTCCCACCGTCCCCCTTAATTCCAAAGATTCATGTAGACAGGATGTGACTTGAGATGAAGTGGAAAAGTCGAACCTATTCTTCAGGTAATGGGATTGCATCATAAAACAATGATAAGGCATGATGCTATCTATTCTCTACTAGTTTAGGATCCACTAGATAATCCAGTCCTGACACAAGCTTCCATTCCTGGTGAGAGAGAGAGAGAAGGGGAGGGGAGGAATCCCTAGGGATTCAGTCCTAGCTTCACTGCTCAAGGTCTCACTTGAGGCCTTGAATCTCCTCAGCTGTAAAGCGATATAGCAACACCTACCTGAGAATGTTGATGCCATGAAGGAAATGGTCCACACACGCTAAATTCCATAGCTGGTAATATTCTCCTAGTAGGTACATGGTCCTTGGACTAAACGTGTAGTAGGAAGTCACTCAGTGAGCCAGAGGCTGAAACAAGGAAGCCCCTGAGCGCCCTCTGATTCCCAGGAGGCATCCATCAGTATTTCAAGATGCAAATGAATGACCCAGAAATCATGTGTAACTTCCCAGGAATTGTGCAGTTCTCAAAGTAGGAGGCAAGATGATGGTGCTAAAGCAACTGCCTTCTTCCTGATACCCATCTCAGAATCATTGTCCTCAGACAGCCTTTGGTCCTCACCCATGTTGCTGAGTTTTCAACCCCTGTATGGGACCCCAAGCCTGAGAGGAGCCTGAGCTGCTATGCCGAAACCAGCCTCTGCAGCAGACAGGTGTGCTAGAAGCAGGCCTGGGAGAAAACAGGTTGAGAAATGAATAGGGAATCTCTGGCACAGATGCAAAAAAAAAAAAAAAAAAGCAGAAGGGAATCATTGTGCTCAGTCCTCCCACTCTTTCAGGAACTCGAAGAGAGGCACAAGAAAAATCTGAGATGTGCAGGGCTCATTCAAACCCAGAAATGTCCTGTGTCTTCCCCTCCTATCTAGGCTATGATGGCTTTGTCCCTGAAAGCTGACATCAAGTAATATTTATGAAAGCCTAATGTAGAGGTGCAAAATATCCCCAAACTACAGTAATTTATCATCTAACTATAGATACTGCATATGAATTCAGCATAAAGAACAACACACCCAATAAATTAATGTGTTTGTGATGTTGTGCGCATGCTTACACATGAACTTGTATAAAAGATTCTCTAAAGGAGGACATTTACATATTTGCACTTGTTTTTACTTCTTAATATCATGATTAGATAGATGAGGATGAGACTTCAAAATGATAAAAGAAAAAAAAAATAACAGGGCCCAGGGATGAAAGGCAGGCCTTTTCCAGCTGGATATTTCCAATTTCCCTTTCAAACCATAAAACTTTCCCAAAAGTCTATAACAATGTTTCCTAAACTTTGTTTAATTCTTACACACATACACAACTTAAGTAACAACTCTCAGTGTGGAGAAAAGCTGTTTACCTAACCTTTTATTGTGGAGCTTCTTGTAAAAATATGCTGGTTCAAGAGCCCTTGGATAACCAAGTCAGAATCTTTTTAGATCCCGCCTAACAGCTCATCTGAGCCAATCAATAGGTTGTTAAGTGTCTTCCACCTGCTGCATTTCCACAGGCCCCTTCCCAGAAGACAGAGGTTTGGGGCAATTGCTTCTGCACTTATGATCAATCACAGAACTCTACTGGTTTGCTGTGTTGAATTCACTCCAAATGTATGAGTTTCTCTCTGTCCTTTGTGTCCACATCCTCCTTTCTCCATCCTGAACGGTTGGTTCAGTCAAGCACCAGGCCTTCCTCACCTTTGTTCACTCTTTCTCACCTGCATACTATGTGGTACAGTGTCTATCATTTACCACATGGAATTAAAATCATGTATTTAGGAATCTTCCTCTAACCTCTAAATGAGTATAACTTTTACAGAATTTTGTGACCCTTTAGCAGAGGTGTATCTTCCACTATTATTTCTCCTTGCCCCCCAGCAGAGGGGAGGGGAGATTCTACGTGAGTTTGAACTCAGGGCTTGGCATTTCTCAGGCAACTAGTCTACTTGTACCCAGTTCCTCACCCTTCTTATTTTTTATTATTTTTAAAATCTTTTAAAATTATTTTATTGTTATTATACAGGTGGATTTGTATAAAGACAAGTGACCATTTATTATTATAAAGAAGGGGCACCACTTTATAAGTCAGAAAATAAGCACATTTCTTTTGGGACAATTTCATTCATTTCTTCCTTATCTCTTCCCAGTCTTTCTCTCCTGTCCCTGCTCACAAGTTGTACAGTTCATTTTTAAACACAGTGTTCACTGAGTATCTCTGCTGCTTTTGTCTACCCTTTGTCTCTCCATTTCTGTGCTGCTCCTTACAGCCTCCCAAAGACAGATAAACAAAAGATGAACAAGCAAGACAAAAATAAGAAGAAAAAAACCTTATTTCCATTTCCTACAGATCATTTTTCCCCTTTGTTCTTCCTCTAGACGTTGGGCTTGAACTCAAAGCCTGCCTCTATCCCTAATCTTTTTCATTCAAGGTTAGCCCTCTACCAGCTTTAAGTTACAGCTCCACTTTTGATTTTCTGGTGGTTAATTGGAGGTAAGAGTTGCATAACCTTTTCTGCGAGGGCCAGCTTCAAACCTTTATCCTCAGATCTCAGCCTCTGGAGTAGCTATAATTGCAGGTTTGAGACACCAGTGCCTGGCTCATTTTGGTCATTTTTGATTTTTTTGTTTTTTGAATTTTGTAGGTCATGTGGCTTGAACTCTGGGCCTGGGTACTGACGCTGAGCTCTTCAGCTCAAGGCTACCGCCCTGCCTCTTGAGCCACACCCCCACTTCCTGTCTTCTAGTCATTAATTGGACATAAGAGTCTTACGTTCTTTAGTGCCTAGGCTGGTTTTGAACCTTGATCCTCAGATTTCAGTCTCCTGTGTAGCTAGGATTATAGGCATGAGCCACCGCACCTTGCTTCATTTTAGAGATAGAGTATTCCATTTTTTTCCTAAGCTGGCCTAGATTCATGATCTTCCTTCTAGTGAGTCTCGATTGACGGGAATGAGAGGAACTTATCACCATACCCACCCATTTTTCTTATTGACATGGCAGTGTCTTGCTAAGATTTGAATCCTACATCTCCCTACCTACCTGGGACTACAGATATGAACCACAGTACCCAGTTATATTTTAGTGATTTGTCATTGAGACCCAGTGACCAGAACTTTTATCATGTCTTACATATCTGGCCATCTCACCTGGCAGATCATGGGCATCTAAAAAACAGGACCTGCCCATGTTGGGCTCTCCAGAACCTGGCACAGTGCTCAGCACGTTGTTATCAAAGAACAATGAATTCATCCACGAATGAACCTCCCCTTTCTCTCTGCAGTCCCTAAGATGCTTTCTATATTGGGAAATAATCCCATTGTCTATACATCATATGAACACACAGACTATAGGCCCTGTTACATTTCAATGGTATTGTGACCTTCAGCTAGAGGAGAAAGGTTTTTAAAGAGAAAAGGTGATTTCATCTGTACCTGGAGAGTAGCCAGGCTTTGTTTTGGGTGCAGGGCTGGAGAGGAGAGTGACTGTCAGGAGGAAAGAGAGGCAGCAGGAGAGCCCTGTATGAGAAAGAGCAGGCCCTCTGGCCACCATCTTTGTTTCCCAGGTCTGAAGGAAGAAATGAAGTTGTTTCTCCGTCCCCCTCCCCCCACCTGTTTTTTCTGGTTTTCTTAAGAACTCTCGGGGCTACTAACTTGTTTACATCTGACTTGCCCTTCACATGGGCTCCTTCCAAACTAAAGAGAATAGAGAAGGGATCAGAGTGTCAGAGAGAGTATTGCCAGCCTTCAGTGACAAAACCAGGGATATCTTAGACACACAACCATGAGATGACTGTAGATTAGAGAAAGGGACACAGGGATAAAAGCAGACCCAGAATACTTTCTGCCCTTTGCTTTCCTACCCATTTTGTGGGCCCCGGATCCTGATTTATCTCCACTTTGAGGACAAAAAGAAACAGATTTATGACAGAAAAAAAAGACATTTCTCCCACTCCAAGAAATTTCTTTCATGTGCTCCACTCCTACTTTCATGTTAATTATTTTTTATTTTAAAATAATATTATGTCACTTGTAAGGAAATGGATAGATCTAGAACAAATCATGTTAAGTAAGGTAAGCCAAGGTCAGAGACACAAATGACACGTTTTCTCTCTTATGCAGAGGCTAGAGCTAAAATACGCTGGGACATGATAAATTATACGGGACTCTGGGCATTCACATACAATGAGTCCAAGGGAGGATATTCTTGGGAGAGGAACACAAAGATGCAATGCCAATGTGCCTCTGAGCATATAAATTAGTATTTATTGAAATGAATTCCAGGAAATGGAAAGAAGGAGATCTTTGTTTTTTTTGTCTTGTGTATTCATTTATCTGCCTTTGGGAGGGCAAAGAGTATAGATATGGAGGGACATAAGTGACCTTGTCCAAAAGAAATGTACTCAAAGTCTCAGTTATGGAATTGTAATCCCTCTCCTTATCACCTTTACTAAGATAACATTTTATGCTTTTAAATTTATTCATTTTTAAATACGTTGGATTTTCTTCATTGAATCTATCAACATCTATTTTACTTTATGTATTATCCTTAAGTAGTTGTAAAGAGGGGTTTCGATTCAGCATGTCAGTTTGGAGTAAATGTACCCTTTTATCATTCTGCTCCATCTCTCCCAACTCTACCCCTCCTCTCAACTTAGTTCCTTTTTCACATATATTCATTTAATAGAATTAGAATCTATTAACTCCAAGAAGTTTCTATTGTGTGTTCCACTAACTTTGTAATTTTAAATTTTATTTTAGCTTTTAATGTTGCATTGGATTTATTGCCTTGTTGTTAGAACTTATGTCATTATTCTTTGTGATATCCATATTGGCTAGGGGGATTCCCTTCAAACAAACTCATGGCTTCTTTTAACAAAGTTATCATCACATCGTTGAGATAATCTCTGCTTTCTGGTACAAGACACAACAGGCTCCAGACCTGTAATTACTCACTTCTCTAAGGAGCCTCCATTTCTGTCCTGGGAAATATTGTTTAGAAGTTAAGATTTGGGGGCTAGTGACATAATAACAACTGGAATTTATTGCTTCTTAGTTTTGTTGGTGTGCAAATGTGAGTTCACACTGACTTCTCCAATTCACAGCCAGTGTCACGTGTACCACCTCTTCCTGGTTCTAACAGTGCCCTCGTGTCACACACTCAGTCCCAGAATACATTCAAAACCTTTTTGGAATTACTGGGCCAATCCCACTATTAAATTACAGACTTTCTAAGTAAGCTCAAGATGCCGTCATAGGTTGCTTCGTTCTTCAGCTGTCACTCACCAAGGATGTGGAATCAGAGCACTGCATTCTAAAGCTCTGCAATTCGTTATTTATTTTCCATATGGTTATGTTGTCAGTTTGATATATGGCTGCCTTCTTTTGTTTTATTTTGTATGCAGCTTCAGATTTACTTCGTATTCTCCTTTACTGATGATTTAATTTTATTTAGCATAAATGAAACATGCATATGATTTATAAGTTGGAGTTATACATTAAAGGTATATAAAGAGATTAAAATTGCTATCCCTATTCCTTTCTTGTGTGTGTGTGTGCGTGTGTGTGTGTGTGTGTGTGTATTTGTGTGTGCAATTTTGTGACAGCAATATCACCTGGCTTTTTCACTCAAGGCTGGCACTCTACCCCTTGAGCCACACCTCCGCTACTGTCTTTTTATTGGTTCATTGAAGATTAGAGTCTTATTTTTCTGTCCAGGCTGCTTTCAAACTGCTATCCTCAAATCTCAGCCTCCTGAGTAGCTAAGATTATAAGAGTGAGTCACCAGCAGCTGGCT
Source organism: Megascapheus bottae (assembly GCF_031878675.1). Taxonomy (NCBI): domain Eukaryota; kingdom Metazoa; phylum Chordata; class Mammalia; order Rodentia; family Geomyidae; genus Megascapheus; species Megascapheus bottae. The sequence continues at coordinate 15,696,241 of NC_143535.1, read as the reverse complement.
TCCTTAGTTCTCATACAAAAAGTAGCATTTTTCTATGTAATCTTTTTCACCTTGCTTTTCCGTCTCAACAATCTGTCCCAGAAATCATTTCACATCAATTCACTGAGAGCTTCTTCATCTTTTTTGACATCATATGCATTCTATTGTATGAATGTATCAAAAATGATTCATCAGATCTATCATAGAATTGAATTTAAGTTGGTTCCAATGTTTGGTGACAATAAATAACATTTCAATAAATAACCTCATTGCAGTTCATATTTGTGGAAATGTATTTCAGTAAATCTCAATGAGAAGACTCATGGGGTCAAAGGGTAACTTCATAATTTCACTGGACTTCTCCATGGAGAGGAATCACTGCGCTCTCACAGAAGTGATTTGAAAGGGCATCCATTTCTTTATACCCTCATCAAGACTGGATGTTAGCTGGTCACAAATAGCTCATGCCTACAATCCTGGCCACTCACGAAACTGAGATTTAAAGATCAAGGGAAAATGCTAGCTTGGCTTTTAATTTCATTTAACTACTAAAAATCCAGAAGAAGAATTGTGGCTCAAGTATCTGAGTGCTAGCCTTCAACAAAGACAAGCTCAAATACTGGCACACACACACACACACATACACACTCTCACACACACACACCTGTGTGTTGCCTGTCTCTGACCTCTTCCTGTCTGGCAAGTGAAAATCAGGATATTCAGGGTAGATATATTTCACATTTCTCTCCTGAGCAAACTTGAGCGATTGTTAATGTAAGGTCTACTTGTAGGTTCTCCTATAAAATGTCTATTAGTCTCTTTCGTTCATTTTCAAATCTGAATATACAGATTTTCAATTTCCATGAGAATTAGGGAGATACAACCTTTCATCTTTGGTGTATTTTATATGCACTTTCTCCAAGTTTCTTTCTTGTTTTCTTTCTCTTGTTTAAAGCTTTGAACTCAATTTGTGTTTACTAGCCACACTTATCCATGACCTCACCTCTTTTTTTTTCCTTCTTCTGGTTTCAGCTAGTTTGACCATGATCTTCTTACCTATATCTCTCACATTTCTGGGGTTACAGGCATACACCTCCTCACTAAGTATTTTTGTTCAATAAGGTCTTGCTACTTTTTCGTCTGAGCTCACATCACATTTTCACCCCCTCCATCTCTGCTTTCCAAGTAGCTGGGATTACAGGAATGAATCACCATATCCATCTTGATACTTGACTTTAGACTTTGTGATTTTTTATGCTGTAAGAAAGTATTGAGTCAAATTTACATAATTTTAAAAAGCTTTCTTCAGGCCCAGATTACAATGTAACTCACTTGTATTTTCTTCTGGTACTTATATTTTCTTCTTTTTTTAAATTATTGTTTACATTTAAATCACTTATTCATTTGGAGAATATCACACTAGAGTGCCAGATATTGACCTATTTTTACTATTTCCCAAATGGCTATCCAGTTATCCAGGCCTTTAATATTTAAAGCCCATCTATTTCCCAGAGTTCCTTGTGTCTGGAGACTTCCACACTCACCAAGTCGATATGAGGAATGTTGAAACAGAAAACAAGGAATACCAACTTTTCTTTGTGTGTTTGCTCAACTCTGAAAGAAAAGGAAGACATTTGGAACGAAAAGGAACAATCATTAGGAACTCAGAATTTCTAAATTTACCCATGTTACTTTTCATTTTTCAGCAATAGATATTAATGATTAAAAACTCTGATCTGAAAAGTTGTTAGGATGAAAGGCACAAACCTCCTCCCCTGTGTAAGAGTTCATTCTGTTTAAAAGCAGTCATTATTATCAGATATTCATCCTGATGTTATTTTGTAGTTATTCTATATCATTAGACATTCATCAATTATCCACAGGTGATAGGTAGAGAAGTAATGAGATGGGGGAGGGAAAGTGAAGGAATGGAGGAGAGACCAAATGAAGGAGGAGGAAAATTGATTAATACTCCACTGAGAGACCATTGGCTATAAGGCTGAACTCTTTGCCACAATTTACCATCCAACAGTCTTCAAGGCTCAATGTTTCATCTGTTTATTGTTGTTTTGTTTTCTGCTACTACTGAGTCTATAAAATCAAGGCCTGCAAAACCTAGATACATAAGGTCATATAGTATGACAGTAAATGAAAGGACCTCCAGGATATAGAAACAAAAGCCATATAATGAGTGATTGTTGTCCTTAATGTACTATGTTATCTCTCATCTCTTTTGCTATCCCTTGGTTATCTCATATTGTTACAGTATTTTACCTTGTTATCTGATATAGTGTATATATGCTTATTTGGTTATTTGAAATAAGATAGGGAAGGGGAGAAACAAGATGAGGGGGGGATGGGGGGAGGGAAATGGGGACCAAGACATGAGAAAGGGTACCAATATTTTTGAAGTAATGCGCCTTCTATCTGATGAATATAGTGTAACCCTTCTATTAATTACAATAAAAAATATATGGAAAATAAGTCAAGGCCTGGGTGATATCCTTCAGATTTTGTTGTTATTTCCTCAAAGCTAGTGCTCTGTCACTTGAATTACTCTTCCATTTCCATCTTTTGTAGTAGCTAATTTGAGTTAGGAGTCTCTTGGAAATACTGCCCTGGGTTAGCTTCAGATCTCAGCCTCTGAGTCCTTAGGATTTAGGTGTGAGCCACCCTTATTAAAGATATGAAATTGAGACTCAGAGAAATGAAATGAGCCATCAAAATATTACAGCTAGCAAACAGAGAATCTGGATTTGAACAAATGACTGGCTAGAACCCTCACAAGGCACACTAAAAGGAGTGTTAATGTCCCCTGAAATGGCTTGACAGGAGAAACAAAAGGATATCTAACATCTATCAAAAAATTAACCTGTCATGTCAGATTTCTATGTTTTAGTCACATAAATTTCTAACTGAGAGTAGGGGTGGTTCATGCATCAGAGCAAAATCTCCCATCCCCGATTACTTGAAAATGTTTCTGTAATCCTTCCTAATAGGAAGAGAAAAAGAAAAGAAAAGAAAAACTGGATTCTGTCACAAAATGTGAACAACTATGACTCAAAGATATGTAAGGGACATATCTTGGTGACTCAGAAGGGTCCTTTTCTTAGTCACTTAGCAGTTGGTACCACACATTAATCTTTGAAAGAGAAAGATTTCCCGAGTCGGGGGAGGTAAATGAAATAATGGCAACAGAAGGATTTGCTTCACAACAGCAGCTCATAGCAGCAAACAAGGAAAACAGAGAGAAGAATGTATTGCTATGCTGTTCCAGAGAGTGGGCTTTTGAATAGGGAAGTAGATGGGTGTCAATTTCTGGATATTAAAACATTCAAAACATAGCTCCCTTCCTGCAGACATTCCCTGTATTGTGGAAATGTACTTTTCCCCCTCTCATCTTCCCAAATTACAAAGTCTGCAGAAGTAGACTTATTCAAAGTAGGGGGGGTGCAGCTACATATAAAAATCATACTTTATTTTCTGTTCTCAGGGGATGGATTGATCTAGTTCTTGATACCCTCGGGTGTTTGACTGGAATGTAGCTCTTAAACAGGGACTTGACCCGGAAGTGGCAGAAATCGTGGTCCTGAGCCACACCCATCCTATCTCCTTTCCACTGTGTCACAGGGGTCACCACCATAAAAGACTTTGCAGGCAGCTGAATTCACGATTCTATGCCTGAGCTTGACAGCCTTGTGTTACTCTGTTCACCAATGGAAACTTCTCTTTCCCTGGCATGTGTTTGCACCCTGCATGGGCACATATCTCAGCATGCATGCTCATCTTTGCATATATAACAATTTTTTTTATAATCTCTGTCTCAATCTCTCTTGGTGTAAGGGGTTATCTTCATTCAGAAGCCAGACTTTCCACGATGTCTACTTAATTCACCATTGGCTGAGAAAAAATATCCAACTCAGTACTGAAATACTAATCTCACAGCCATTCACTAACCCTCCTTTTAACCTGATTTGCTTTCACTTTTATTATACTTAGGTTCTAGACAGAAAGATTTTTTGCTCTCAGATATTTTTTTCCATCTCTAAAGTCAGAAATATTCTTCATTTTCTCTAATGCAGCCCCACTCCCCATTTCAAAATTCTATTTAAAAGTCTGTGATTTATCCAGGTGCTGGTGGCCCATGCTGGAAATCCTTGCTACATCAGGAGGCTGAGATCTGAGAATCAAAGTTCATAGCCAGCACAGGCATGAAAGCCCAGAAGACTTTTATCTCCAATTTAACCACCAAAAAGCCAGAACTGCGGATCAAGTAGTAGAGTGCTAATAGTGAAAAAGCTCAGGGATGGGGTCTAAACACTGAGTTCAAATCCCAGGATCGGCATACACACACACACACACACACACATACACACACACACACACACACACACACACACACACACACACACACACACACACACACATCTATGACTTAAAAATAGCTACCTAAGGGCCAGGAGTTTGCCCTAGTGGTAGAGTGCTTGCCTAACATGCACAAAGACCCAGGTTTGATTCCTCGGTACCACATACATAGAAAAAGTCAAAAGAGGTGCTGTGGCTCAAGTGGCAGATTGCTAGCTTTGAGAGAAAAGCCCAAGGACAGTACTCAGGCCCTGAGTTCAAGCCCCCGGCTGGAAAAAAAATCTAGCTAAGCCAGGCACAGTGGCTCACCCCTGTAATCCTAGCTACTCAAGAGGCTGAGATCTGAGGATCAAAGTTCAAAGCGAGCCAGAGCCCTACAAAACCTTGAGACTCTTACCTCCAATTAATCATTAAAAAAATGGGAAGTAGAGCTTGGCTCAAGGGTAGGGCAGTAGCCTTGAGCTAAAGAGCTCAAGGACAGCACCCAGAGTTCAAGCCACATAACCAACAACAAAAAAAAATATCTAACTATAGCCGGGTTCTGGTGGCTCACATCTATAATCCTAGGTACTTGGGTGTCTGAAATCTGAATATAATAGTTCAAAGCCAGCCTAGGCAGGAAAGTCCATGAAACCCTTACCTCCATTTAACTAACAAAACACTGGATGTGGAGCTGTGGTTCAAGTAGTAGAGCACTAGCCTTGAACAAAATAGCCCACAGACATTGTCCAAGACCTGAGTCCAAGCCTTAGGATCAGCACACACACACACACACACACACACACACACACACACACACACACATACTAAGATTAAACATAACTAAGCACATAAAAGACCTCTATAATGAAAACTACAAAACTTTAAAGAAATTAAAAAAGACACTAGAATATTGACAGACTTCCCATGTTCTTGGGTTGGTACAATGGTTAAAAATGGTTATTTGACCAAAAGCTATCTACAGATTCAAATATAATCTCCATCAAACTTCCAATATCATTCTTCACAGAAATAGAAAAATCAATCCTAAAATTCATTTGTAAATATTAAAAACCTCGAACAGTTAATGTGATCCTGAGCAAAGAGAACAAAGCTGCAAGTGTTTATCACAAAACTTGCTTTCAGGTTCTGCCATAGTAACCCAAATGGCATGGTATTGGCACAGAATAAAGCAGACTTGTAAATCAATGGAATAAAAGAGAAGATCCAAAGATAAGCCCACTCAGCTACAGCTATCTTGTTTTTGATACGGGCACTAGAAATCAATGTTGGAGAAAAGGTAGGCTCTTCAACATAATGTTACTGGGAAATCTAGATAATCACATATAAAAGACTGAACTAGACTCCTAAGTTTCACCCTGTACAAAAATCATTTCCAAGTGGATCAAAGATATAATTTGTAAAACTGGAAACTTTGAAACCACTAGAGAAAAACATTGGGAAGAACCTTGAAGATAAAGGCCTAGGTGATACTTGTGTGAATAAGACCCAAATTGTTCAGAAAATAAGAGCAAGCATTGAAATGTGGGTTCCCATTAAGCTTAAAATATTTCTGCATCACAAAAAAGAAACAATTTCCAAAAGCAAAAGAAAGCCTATAGAATGGAAGAAAAATCTTCACCAATTATTCACTGCATACAATTCATAGAAAGAATGTATGAAGAGCTCAAAATATCAAACTCCAAAAAGAACAAACAATCCTTCTAGTAAATGAACAGATGAATTTAGCAGAGAGTTCTCAAAAGAATAAATAAAATGGAATATTACATAATCGTAAAGAATAAACATATGCATTTGCAAGAAACTCGATGGAACTAGCAAATATTGTGTTTGATGAAACAAACCATATTATATATAAAAATATAGTAAATCTCTCTCACATACCTATACACACCTATGAAAACAAAACAATAAAATCTATTTGAAATGTTCCAAGGTAAGTTTGATGGAGGTTATATCACATGCAAGCATAAGAATGGTACAGTAAAACCACTTTATGCAGCTAACAGATGCTAATAAAAATGCAAAAAAGAATCCATGATTTATAGCAAATCTCCCCCATATGTTCCAAATATTTCAAATGACTTTTCTCACTCTTTAGCATCTGTATACCAATCCATTGACTGACATATTCCTTAGATACCTTGGGATAGTGCTAGACACTATTAACATAGAGAAAAATGACAGTGTTTTTTCACAGTGCTTTCCAGATTTGAAGACGTTTTTCACATCACTTCTACTCAGTCCCCACTAGAGGTAGGAAGGAAAACACAATTACTAACTCCATACTGCAGATTTAAGAACTGAGGTTCAGCTGGGCAAAATGGCTCTTACCTAGGCCCCTAAACTACTAGAGAGGGTAGAGATTAGGAGGATCAAGCTTCAAAACCAGCCCAGTCTACAAGTTATTGAAACTTCCATCTCCACCAATGAAAATCTGACCTGGATGACCTTGTCTGCCAACCATGTCTGCTTTTATAGGAAAGCATAAATAGGAGAATCCTAGTCCTGGCCAGCTTAAGGATGCATTCAAGATATTACTTAATACATCTAGCAAGCACAAACCCCAGCTACCGAAAGCATAAATACAGAAATCAAGAATCTGTTAGGACATCCAAGCTGAGACACCAAACACAGATCTTGTTTGAGAGCTTAAGCACTGTGTCTTTAGTCATAAAGTTCTATGTACCTTTTCATATGCATGTTCTCATATATATAGACACATATATATGTGCCCTCTTCCTAGGTCTCTACCTGCAATTAGTTACAAGCATAGTTCCCCTCTACCCGCTCTATTTTCCACATGTACTTGTTCTGTCTTCCACTGATACCACAAGGTCCCCACAGACTGGGTACCAGAGTAGCTCTGTGAGCTTGGTGCTGAAAGGGGGTAAATCAAGTCCAACAAATCCCTGAATCTTAGAGGCAAAACTCAAGAAAGGTTTCAGCGTGTGTGGACTAGATGCACCCAGGCCCACGAAAGACAGGAAGCAGACGGGCTCTCTGCCAGGGTGCTTCACTCATTTCATAAGCATTAAGTGTTTAGGGAGTAAATATCTATTCCATCAACACACCACTGAATGCACTCGCTGGCAGTCTCCTCCAATCCAGCCACATTCCCTCCCCTGCACACAAAAGCCAGCCCATGTGAGCAGCCCCCATAGTGGGTTTATAATTATCATCAGATTGCAAACCCATTTCTCAAGGATCCTTCCCCATTGCTAGAGAGCTGGATTAATCAGCACGCTTGCGGTGGTTTTTTTGCATCTCTTAATTTACTACCAAACACTCCTTCTCTCCTGAGAGGAGATGTTTTGTTACATGTAATTAGACCATGGACGCAATCCTATGCGAAGACTTGTTAGGTTGGCACAGGAGGATTGCAGAGCTGTCTCCAGGCGGGGAGCAGTGACATGCTAGATGAACAAAGGTATGCCTTGTGGTTCATTTGCAAACCTCCACCAGTGCGGCGCAGGCTCAGTTGGGGAGATATTAAAGTTGGAGGCGTGTGCATGTGCACACATGCGCATACACAGGCAGGCGCAACTCCTTTGCCTAATTATCTGGGGCCTGGAGATTTAGCAGGTAATGGTTAAAGCATATGTTCTCTAGTGCTTCTAAGGTTTTCTGTCTCCTGAGAGCCAGGCCAGCAGCCACCACCACAAGGCTGAAGAACCTGGCAGTAACTTTAGAACCATCTTTCCCAAGAAGTAAGCCAGAGAGCTGGGTGGCCTTGGCTCAAGCCTGTAATTCTAGTTACTTGGGAGGCTGAGATCTAAGGATCATTGTTCAAGGTCATCCCAGGAAGGACAGTCCCTGAAACTCTCATCTCCAGTGAACCACCAGAAAACCAGAAATGGCACTATGACTCAAAGTGGTAGAGTGATAGCCTTGAGGAAAAGAGCTCAGGGACAGCAACCAGGCCCTGAGTTCAAGGAGTCACCAGGAGTGACAAAGTTAAAAAAAAAAGGAAGAAGAGGGAGAGAGAGAGAGGGGGGGGAAGGGGGGAAGAAAGAAAGAAAGAAAGAAAGAAAGAAAGAAAGAAAGAAAGAAAGAAAGAACATAAAGTTGATATGATCTCTAGCTCTATGTAGGAATATTTTTTCTTTCTTTTTTTTTTTAGAAACTGAAATGTAGCTGGATTTTGGTAAAGGTGTATCTCTAAGGGCCTTGAGTTCTGATCCTGAGTTTTTTCCCATGAGCCTCAGCTCCCCTCCCATCATCTAAGAGGGAATTCTTGAAATTGTACTGGAAGCAAAATAAGAAGAGACTAGCAGAAGGACTGCCTGGTCCATTTCAAATGCTCTTCACCAACTTGCTTAGACCAGCCACTCCTGACTTAAGTTGTACTAGAGAAAAAAATAAAAGCTGTTTGAAGTTATTAAGATGGTGAAAATGACACTAGCATTTCCATTTTTCCTCAGCTAGCTTGGATCTCTGGATAATGATGATTTCATAAGGTCTCCCAGGATGACTTCAGATCAAGTGTTTGATAAACACTAGAAGCCCCACGCTGGTCAGACAGGAAGAAAAAGATACTTGACAACCACCCCTCAATCATTGTGTACCCTTGGGTACAGATGTGATCCAGAAGTAAGGAATAAAGATGCTGCTTCATCACATACTGCTGCATGACCTTGGACAAGCCATTTAGCTCTTGGAGCCTTCATCCCCTAATCCATTTGAGGATCATAATAGCAGTAATGTCTTGTTTATCTCCCAGGCCTCGGTGAGGATCAAATAAGATCATAGAAAGGCAAGAGCTTTGTAAACCATCTTCATCCGCTCTTCTGTTTGGAGGATAGTCCTCATTATTAATAATAATGGCCCTTCCTGCTGATAATAGCTCTAACCTGAGAGAGGGGGGTGTGGGTTGTTTTTCCAGCAATGCCTGTGTCTGCAACCCTCCAGTCCTTTGTGAAGGGAAAGCATTAAGGAGCAGTGGCTAGCATGTGCCGGCTGACACTAGATGGGTGACATCTCAAGGGGCAGCAGTGAAAGGTACAGCAGAAGAGGTGCCGAAGCATCCTGTCCCTCAGGTTTGACACAGAATAATTGTTTTGACATATGGTGGAGTTTGTCCTCGCCTGGGTCAGGAGAAAAAAAAAAAGCCCCAATACTGATGCTTTTCATCTAATTTCAATTACAGTCATTAAAACCCTTACTCCTGAGTCAAACCTTTCCAAAAAGCCATCAATGACAGCCCATTACAGATGAGTTATTTATAGCCGTGCATGTTAATTTTACAGTACCACAGACCAGTGATTCATAGCTTGGCATTCATGAGAGACATCATTCAAGGGGCTAAGCGATCTCTGACATAACAAGCACCACTCTGTGTGTTCAAGAGGACAATTCAAGGCCTCAGACTCAGAGGCTATACCCTGGCTAGAACAGAATAACCAAGGATGTACTGAGCCTGGCCCAGCCTAATTAATGGCTCTTCCTAAAGCCAGGAGGACTTGGTACCTTGTGCTATGGGATCAGAGTGTAACATAGGGAAATTTTCTTACTGGGATGGGACCAAGGGTTCAAACTGTTCTTATGCTTACAGTTATTCATTATGGACATCAAGTAGAACTATTATTTTTTTGCTGCAGTGGCTCTTACCTCTGAAAGAATGGCTGGTACTCACCTGGACTTGATGGAAAAAGAAAAAAATAAAATAAAAAGAAAGAGATTTCTCTTGAGCCATAGAAAGCCCAGCATCCTTTTATCTAAACTGCTTCAACCTCAGGTTCATAAGTGCCACTTTGATGGATCAATATCAAGCCTCTTGATTCTTGGTCTATTTGTAGCTGAAATTCTCCCTCTTGATTAAAAATTCACCAAGAAGCAACCTGATGTGGCATTTATGAGTTCCTGGAAGTCCATAAATGTTGAATGTTAGAAATTAGCACCAAGTTGTTTAGATGATTAAAAAAAAAAAAGAACAAGCAAGCAAGAAGGCTAACACTCAACACATCTGTATTTTTATTGTCTATCTGTGTACCATGATCACAAAGTAAAACTACATTTAAAGCATCAGTGCATCAGAACTTCACTGACATACAATATCAGCTCTAAATCCAGTGCCTCCCTCCCACCAGAAGTGAACTAAGCCCAAATAAAACTCTGACTCCTCTGATTCTTTCCAAGTTTGTAGTGCTTTGTCAATTGGTAGTTTGCCCAAGGTCCCTGCTCTATTTTAATGCAGGCCATGATAACAAATGTTGAAATTGATTACTTGTGCTCATTTCTCCCCATATAACCCTAGCTCTGCAACCACTGAGAGGTAGGCTGTTTGTAGAAATAAATGTGTGACCTCATTATTTTAGAACTTTCAATAATTGGAGCATTTTACATCCTACTCAGGGATTTTTTTTTTTTCCAAATGACTTTCTACTCACATTCTAGCCTTTTCCAGGGCCTCTCTTTCTTTCAGCGATTTCTTCAGATGGCTCTACAATGCTCTCCTTGTAGACTTCATGGGCCACTGAGCATGATTCTGGGAGTTTTGCACACTTCCTTGGGAGGCTTTTAGCCTAAACTGGGGTCAATGAAAACTCAAAGGTTAACTTACTAAAGCTCCAAACCAACCCAACTGCCATTCTACCTTTTCCACTTGCATTTCTATCCAGACAGTGGTTTGTTTGTGAAATTTCAATGCTGTCAAATTGCTGGTACATTTAATGAAATACAGTAAGACGTATTTCTCCACTCTTATGCAGGAAAAACTGGAATGGCATGAAAACTGGAAATGGATGAAGGAACATGGGGCAAGACCTCTGATGAATGCCAAGCTGTTCGAATCGGCTCCAAGTTTCACCATTTGTAGGTGTGACCTTGACCTGTGACCTCTGTGCATAATCAATTTCCTCTGTAAAATGGGGGTCATGAGGGTACCTGCTTCACATAATGGTTATGAGATGGTAAATGGGTCACTTATTTGAGAAAATTACCCAACCAGCAACAAACATTGCACAGGTGTGAGTGAGGTGTAAGATTTTGTTAATTTTTTGAGGTATAAATTTATCTAAAATTCTTTTTTGTTATTTTTTTATATAATTTTTATTGTAATTAATAGAATTTTGTTAATTTAAGAAACATTTCTAGAAGGAAGAGGTTGTGCTGGCAGGGAAGCTAAATGAGGTTGGATATTACCAAAAATAGATTATGTGCAAATATGAGAAAACAAACCTATTGGGATGGGGGGGTAGAGGGTGTAATAGATGGAGGAGATTGATTGGAATACAATATAAATATGTATGGAGATGTAACAATTACATCATCCCTCTATAATTAATATAAGCCAATGAAATAGAGAGAGAGAGAAAGATATATATATATATATATATATATATAGAGAGAGAGAGAGAGAGAGAGAGAGAGAGAGAGAGAGAGAGAGAGAGAAATCTTTGTAGACTAACCACTGCCTACTAACCACTTCCCATTACAAGAAATCTTGTTCAACATTGTAGGAATAAAGAAAATCAACCAAACATAGCATGAAGCCTTAAGGACAGTTTCTAGAAGAAGACAGATGTAGACTCATAAAGAGATAGCTGCGTTGGCCCATGCTGCGTGTAAGTCTACTCACACAGATGCAAAGGGGAAAAAAGAGGCTGGAGGAGCTGCTCTGACTCAGAGGGGACTGAGAACTTTCAGAGAGAAGGCATGGGAAATACCCAGCTTCATCAAGGGCACAGGGTGGAGTTAATTAGCAGAAAGCTGTCCGCATGTATTTAGCACCTGCACAAAGCCAACTTGCTTCTTTCTATGCTTGGTCTTTCCAATTCTTGTCCCTTCTTCCACTACCAACACCTCACGTCCCACTCTCCCACTTGCTGTTCTCATCTTTTCTGCTCTCTTCCTCCACTTCACATTTCTGTACTCACTGGTCTCGATTTTGCTCCAATCATTTTCTCTTGGTGTTATTTCTTTTCTGAAAGTCTCATGTGCAAAGCAGACACATTTTCAATCAATCATATAGAAAGATCTAATATGCAAAGCAAAACTCTTCTTTCATCGCCTCTTACTTCCTGGAGGTAAAGACTGTATGGAAGTATAAAAGATGACCACAACTGTGGTCACCTCTGTCTGCATGATGGAGTTTATATCTCTCCCTGTGGCTATGGATGTGAACATTTCTGTCCATATCCAGCAAAATGCTCATATCCAGTACTGTGTCTTTCAAAGCTGTTATAAACTGCCATGAAGAAGCTTCCATATTTCTTCAATGCACTGTCTGAAAGCTCCAAGCTGCCATATAAGAAATGCAACTCCCCAGAGAGAGTCTTGCAGGAGTGAGGAGGGGTAAATACTATCTTATAGACTTCTGATGAGTCATTCAGCTTCCTCTACCACTTATCCAATATGTTCCATTGTACAAATACATATACCACTCACTTAGCTGCCCTTCTGATAATATCTACTGTAGTATTTGGGTCATGATAAACTATGCAGCAATGCACATTATTCATTTATTATTATCATTATTATTCATTTGTGTGTTATATATAAAGAACAGATGGACCAATGAGTTAGTGATTTCAAACCCTATTGCCAAATTGTAGTATAAATTCATTCTGCAGAGTCTTCATTATAACACTAATGGTATGTTCAAGATGTACTTGATCAATTTGTGCATCTATGCTATTTTTCCTTCTCCCTGTCTGCATTTTTCTTTCCCTCACATTGTGATTAACGTCAATTAGCACACAAGAGAGCTTCATGTCCTTGTATACATACAATATACCTTGATGAGACACACCACTCCACCATTCTCCCTCACACTGCTCCCTACTTCCCAAATGAATCTCAACCGTCTTCACTGTTCCATCTTCATCTGTGTGCATAAAGTATTGGGATGATATTCCCTTTTCTTCATCCTCCCACTAATACCTCCATCTGGAAACTGAATCTGTTTTATATCCTGTCCCTCAGTTTTGTAAAACACACGACTCATATAAGGGTTGTCACCATGGTATTTTATATATACTTACATACATGTATGTATAATGTTTCAATCAGATTCATTCTCAATAGTTATCACTTTTGTCAATCCCTGATCTCTATTTATCAATAGCTTTCAGTGAGTATTGTTTTGCCATTTTCATTCACAGATGCAATGGATGTGAGTGTTCTTCATTTCTAATTTTCTTTATTTATTTAAGTAGTTGTGCAAAAGAGTTGCCATTTAACAAAGCACTTTATGAATCTAACATATCTTGGTCAGGGTCACTCCCTTTCCAACATTTTAAACCATCCCTCCCTTCCCAAACTCTTCCCACACACTTCTTTTTTTTTCTTTTTGCCAGTCCTGGGCTTGATCTCAGGGCCTGAGCCCTGTCCTTGGACTTTCTCAAGGGTAGAGCTCTACCACTTGAGCCTCAGCACCATTTCTGGCTTTTTTCTATGTATGTGGTACCAAGGAATCGAACCTGGGTTTTAGTGCATGCTAGGCAAGCACTCTACCACCAGGCCAAACTCCCAGCCCTTCCCATACTCTTCTAAATTTTGACTACACTCCCCCTCTTCTCTTTGTGTGTCCACCCTGTTCCCTTGACCCTATCCAACTCCTTTCAAATACCTATATCCTGGTGTTTTATTTTGCTGAACTTTGACTTTACTTTTTTCCTCTTCTACCTCTTGTAAAGCCCTCAAACAGTACCATAATTGCAATTCGTACATACATACACACACATGTACGTTTATGTATATATTTATCTTGTAGTTCTAAACTCTATATATGGCAGAAAACATGAAACCTTTGACCTTCTGAGTCTGCTTTACATGGTTTTATATGCAATGATCTTCAGGTTTCATCTGCAGGGAAGGGGAGAGAGCATCACATGCTGTTCCAGGGAAAGGTCCTGCTAGAGTGTAAATCTACAGAGAAGTCCTAAGTTCTAATTCCAGTATGACCACTGATGATATTGCTATTCAAACAAATCCCTTCACTTCTTTTTAGGGGTGGGAGGGTGCAAGTTGGATTGAATACCAGGGTTTCAACTCAGGGCCTTGTACTTGCTTAGCTTGCTTACTTGTCTGGCACTTGACCAAGCCCTAGTTTTTGCTGGTTATTTTAGAGATGGAGTTTCATGCACTTTTCTGCCTGCCTGGGTTCCCTTTGAAACTCAGTCCTCCAGATCTCAGTCCCTTGAGTAGCTAAGATTACAGGTGTGAGTCATGGGAACTTGAGGCCATCGTGTTTATGGCTTCAAATTCCTTACAACACAAAGAGATCTAGTTAAACAATCCTTTTCTTTTTGTTTATAGAAGGTCTTGCTACATGGCACAGGCTGTCCTCAAGCTTTGATTCTCTGCCTTCAAGTCACGGATTACAGGCACATGCTATCAGGCTATACTTAAATCAACTTTTGCTGGGGAGGTGCTATGGTTTGAACTTGCTAAGCAGGCAATCTACCACTTAAGGCATAACACCAGTCCTTTTGGCTTTTACTTATTTTTCTGATAGGACCTTTCATTTTTGTCCAGCCTATCCTTAAATCATGACCCACCTAATTCTATATCTTATATAGCTTGTATCACAAACATATGCCAGTGAGCTCCATTTTTTGTGGGGATGAAATCTCTAACTTTTCACTCAGGCTGGCCTTGACCCCAAATCTTCACCTCCAGAGTAGCTAGAATTAGTGGCATGAGCTATAACCCTTGGCTTAAGTAATCTTTTATATTCCTCCTGTCCTTCTTTTCCTTCTGATTTGGTAATAGTTATGGATGGAATTATATCCACTATATGTACATGTCCTAATAATTCTCAGCATGTGACTGTATTTACAGATGACACCTGTAACAAAGTGATTATGGGTAGATGAGGTCATATGAATGGGGGCTCTAATCCAATCTGACTCTAGTCCTTAGAAAAGATGAGGGTATGGACTAGCATGTGCAGAGATGGAACACCATATGACAACATGAGAAGCAAGGCAAAGAGACAGCCTCACAAGAAAATAACCCTGATCGTGGGCTTCTACATTTTGGAATTATGGGGAAATTAATTTCTATTGTTTAAGTTGGTCGATCTGATCTTTAGAACAAAATCCAGCCTAGGTTCTAAATGTCATAACTGAACTGTTAAGCCTACTCACCCCCTTAATAATGCCTGTGTCAAGCTTTTCAAGAATCCAAAACTCTCCACATTTATGCTTCATGATTTGGTGGCTAGAATGAGAACCTCAGATGGAATCCTCATTTACCCACTCACCACTCATCCCTGTCTAAGGTGGTTCCACTCCTAGCTGCCCTTCCAGCTAGTTTTAGCCTTCAATTTTGATCGCTAACCTCTTTCACCAACTCTTTTGATAAACCATCCCAGATGCACTTCAACATTCTAGACCTGGTTGTTTCATAATTATCTTCATCACAAGAACCTTGACTGCATTTTCCTTGAGAATATTTTTTCTCTCAGCTCAGCCAGGTACCTTGATAGGAGAAGAACGTTGAGGTCAAGTTTCCTTTAGCATAGATGTCTTCCATAGTTCCTAGGGTGAGCACACCTAGAAATCCTGATTTGAGAATCCTTCAGCCAAATGCAGAGAGTTGGACATCAAAACAGAACCACAAGGATTGGGACTGTTTAGGGAGCACTAAGTGTGAGCCTAATTTTTTTACAAGCAGTAGAATTTAGATATCTTGGATATTTTTCAATCAGTACAGAAAAGCAATCAAAACTGCAAGAAAAACATAAGATGATCAGAATTTGTTTTTTGAACAGGAAGAAAAACAGCATATTTTCCCCCCTCAACATGATCCAAAGCACTGCATCACCACTATAAATGTGGCCCCCAAGATCTTCTTAAAGTATGGATCATGATTTCTTGAGTATGGGGTGATATCTGGGAGCCATGATATCCAAAATGCTTCTAGTAAAGCCCGCAGTGCTGGCCTATCCACTCTATTTTGCATAGAATAGAGTCAGTGGCCACAAAATGGAATTTGTGGTTTCAGAAGATCCATTGATATCTTGAAGTTCAAATGGTAGCTTTGGATGGCTGGTGCAAACCCTGATTCAATTCACTCAGCATTTACCATCCACTGAACTTTGAAGAGGCTCCAAGACAACAAGCAAAGGCCTTCCATTTGTTGGCTATTTTGATAAGCACTTTCTCCCAGCATTGACATGAATAAAGACAAGCCGATGACTAAGGCAACCAGGAGTTGAAATTTTAGAGCCTCATAAACACCCATTTTCTGTCTTTCCATGTCCCTGAAGACATACCATAAAATCTAGATATAAAAGCTTGAAGAATGACTTGCCAAGGTCCCAGAGGATATGAGCAGCACTCTTCTATTGCCAATGTACCCATCAGAAGAGCGATCATGATCATCCTTCCTATTTCATTGCATCTCTAGGTAAATGTATAAACAATGCTTCCCAAACTTGTCTCTATCTTGGGATCATCTGGTGAGCTTCAAAATTGATGATGTCCAGTCTCCCAAATATTGTGATTTAATTGGCCTGGGATATGTGTTCTGGTCTTTAGAGTTTCTTTATCAAGTCATGTGAAGGGATCCCAATGAGCACAACATTAAAATCAGTTCTGTAGCACATTGATAGAGTGAAGAAAACAACATGGGGAAAGACTGTAGTGTTCTGAAGGACTCAGAGACTTACCTCTCATTAATTTGGTAGTTGACTCAAGTTGAGTCATGTATGCAGGCATTCAATAAATAATCATCAATGCAAGATATGCCGGTGCTATGTTGGCTCTATAATTCAGA
Organism: Megascapheus bottae; assembly: GCF_031878675.1. Lineage (NCBI taxonomy): Eukaryota > Metazoa > Chordata > Mammalia > Rodentia > Geomyidae > Megascapheus > Megascapheus bottae. Next base: position 15,679,171 of record NC_143535.1, on the reverse strand, counting down.
GAAAAGACATAATCCCCACCACTGTAAGATTTCTAGTCCAGCCGAAGGGACACAGATAAGTCAACAGATGACCAAAACACCGAGTGACATAGTCACTGAGGTAAATTCCAAGGACTGTTGATTGGTTGCTTGATTTTGCCATTGGCTGAATATCACAGAGTACACTACACATATTAAACAGCTACTACAAGGTCACTAAGGTCACAGGTCACTATTTTATAGGTACTAGATGAAATAGGTGGTCCATCACCGCCTGAAGTATCACTTTTCAGTACAGGAGAGCACTCTGGGGTGCTCGAGAGATTGGCTCAGAGACCTATGTCTCACATGCAACTGCATTACTAAGCTCCAGGAAACCAGATAACAGTTCTGGCAGGAAAAGCATACTGTATTCATGTATTCAGTCTTTCAACTGCTGTTTAGTGTGCAGGTATCATGCTTCTACCATTGAGCTGGCTGATGCATCAGTTTCAATAGAAACCCTGGGTTCATTAAATGAAGTTGCCAATTCCTCTTAGATTGAACTGTCAAGACAGTAGATATTTGTCTTTCTCTTCTTCCCATTCATTTGCTATTTGGGTCCCAGTACTTGGAATATATTTGGGCAAACAACTTCTACACTCTCAAGTCTTGGTGCTTAGAGGACTTTCCAATACATTATTTGAAGTACCATAGCAGCCTTGCTTCTTTTTAACCCTGGGGATTATCTCAGGCTTAGGGATAGAACCATTCTGTGATCGATAGACAAGCTGGGAAGGTTGAAGCCAGCCTGGAGAAGCCCCAGTAATACAGATTCTGTGTGACATTTGTTTGCTTGAAGGAAACTATACCATTATCTATGCTGCACATAATAATCAATTTCCTTCCAGCCCTAATTTGATTTGACTTAGGGTTTTTTTTGCAACCCAGAGTCCCAACTATTACATCAAAGATGGATTTTTCTGAACTATATTCTTTTTGATAAAATACGAACTCATCAATATCTGTCCATTAATTAATCCTGTTTTTTACAAATACATTTTAAAGGGACCTATCCTAATAGGTGCTTAGGTATATAAATGAAGTTTTATGCAGTAAGGCAGATGAGCTCAAGATGTTCTGAAGAATAGTATTTTAATGATGCTACACCTAGTTTAGCAGCTGCCAGCTCAAGAAGCAGATGGAGAGAAATAATCCAGATTGTCCCACTTGCCTTCTAGCAAACGTCTGAGAAACCTTCTAGGTAGGAAGATACTGGTTGGAGTTTTGACTTTATGGGTAATATCGTAGGGAGTCATCAATAAAGAGGAGCTAAGGCAATGTTTTGAAAGTTGGAAAGTGAGCTGGAAGATAGATTGTTTGGACTGACTGTCTCTTCAAGTATTGCAGATTTTTCTATATATCTGTCCACTTGTCCTTTCATTTCCAAATTCCCTAATATTTTTGTCCAAATTCTCATCCTTGTCAATCTCAACAAAGGCAATCACCTCTTAAATATGCCTTCTGTCTTCAACCACAGCATCCGGGCCACACTCTGCTGCTGTGATGATTCCATCACACCTACAGAATAAAGATCCCGATTTCTCTCAACCTGCACTTTGCTTTTACTTACTTATCAATTCCCTGCATTCAGCTTCCGGAATGTGCTGGGCTGTTTCCAGTATTTATGCCAATGTTTATGAAATCCTGTCCAGAAGTCTGCTACAAAATCTCTTCAATCTCTAACACCAAACTGAAAAAACCTCTTCTTCAGGAAGTCTTCCCTAGAATCTTCTCACTCTTAATCTCCATCCTCAATGTGTTATGTGTGATTTCTATATAGTTTGTTCCATAATACTGTCAGCACGTTTTGGGCCTTCTGTCTAAATTTGAGCTCCTTTAAAATTGGGTATTGTCTCTCATCTCCTTTGCTGTCCCTTGGTTATCACATATTGGTATAGTATCTCACTTTGTTATCTGATATATTGAATTTATTTGTATTTGGTTATTTGAAATTGGATAGGGAAGGGGGGAAAAACCAAGACGGGTGGGGGGGGTGGGAGGGGGAGGGAAATGGGTACCAAGACATGTGAAAGGGTATCAATGTATGTGAATTAATGCACCTTCTATCTGGCAAATATCATGTAACCCTTTTACTAATTACAATTTAAAAAATTGGGTATTGTTTATTTACTTCCCTGACTTCAGTTAGCACAGAGAGTCAGTCATACGGTAAGTACTCAGTGAATGCCTCATGAAGGGAATGGATTGACTTTATCTCCAGGTCAGATTTGATGATTATTTAGAAAGGGACATTTGAGCGGGGGGTACTGGTAGCTCATGCCTGTAATCCTACTGCTCAGGAGACTGAGGTCTGATATTTGTGATTTGAACCCAGCCCAGACTAGAAAGTCCATGATGTCCTTATCTCCCGTTAATCACAAAAAACCTGTGAGTGGAGCTGTGGCTCAATGGTAAAGTGCTAGCTTTGAGCAAAAGGACTCATATGCAATGCCCAGGCCCTAAGTTCAAGCAGCCATAAGACTGACAAAGAAAGAATAATAGAAAGAAAAGAAGGAAGGAAGGAAAAGAAAGAGAAAGAAAAAAGAAGGAAGGAACGAAGGAAGGAAGGAAGGAAGGAAGGAAGGAAGGAAGGAAGGAAGGAAAAGAGAGGAAGAGAGAAAGAGAAAGAAAGAAAGAAAGAAAGAAAGAAAGAAAGAAAGAAAGAAAGAAAGAAAGAAAGGAAGAAAGAAAGAAAATCCACATTAGGTGAAGATACGATGGTAAAATGCATCCATATGCTGCCTTCTCCTAAAGATCATCTAATTTAATATACATTAGCATTAGTATATAAAATGAATATTTAGAAAATCTGTATTTATAAAGTGTATAAGTTTAAACTGAATTCTTCATCGAAGTTTCACAAGCGCGTATCTACTTAGATCCAAACACCTTCTAGTTTACCCATGGAAAAGAGAATGAGATTCTAACTACCTGCCTTAAATTAAGAAAAAATACCTATGAGAAAATATCTTAAAAAAATAAATAAGGCTGGGAGTTTGGCCTAGTAGTAGAGTGCTTGCCTAGCATGCACGAAGACCCAGGTTCGATTCCTTGATACCACATACATAGAAAAAAGCCAGAAGTGGTGCTGTGGCTCAAGTGGTAGAGCTCTAGCCTTGAGAAAAACACCCAGGGAAAGTGCTCAGGCCCTGAGCTCAAGCCCAGGACTGGCAAAAAAATAAAAATAAAAAAATAAACAAAACATTATTGCCTAAATCTTAAATATGCAGGATTCAAATGAACTACTGAGGCCAGAGTTTGAATCCAAAAGGGTCAGGTTCAACAGAGGAAGACAGAGAAAGTCACCATCTTTGCTAGCCTAAGTCAGATGACCAGTGATTCCCAATCTTGTCCAGAGACAGGGAAGTGACCTACATGGATGATCAAAATTTCTTCTATATCTCTACTTACTCTTTTGTTGGATAACATTTCAGATTGTGTTCATTCCTAGCGACAGAATTACAGCATCACTTTAAACTGACTGCAATAAAAGAAGAGGTGGGGAGCCAGAGGAGTGTAGAGAATGCCTTGTAAAATTGGCAGGGACCTCTGCTTGGTTTTATGTGTGTGTGTGTGTGTGTGTGTGTGTGTGTGTGTGTGTGTGTGTGTGTGTGTGTGTATGTGTGTGTGTGTGTGTGTGTGTGTGTGTGTTTGGTGCCTTTAAATCCAAAGCTGATCTTAATGTTCCAAGAGCCCTATTTTGCTACCAGCATTCTGTTGAAAAAGGTAAGGAGTTTAGGGGTAATTTCCTTCTATTTTACCTCTTTGCTTAGCATAGCAATTTCCTGGTTAACAAGATTAGCTGCAGTGAGTTTAGCTTCTCCTATGCCAAGACCACCCGCATGTTCATAAGCACAATGAATACATTTTTTTAAAAAAAATCTAGCAATCTAGAGATAAATGTAACAACCTGGAATTTCTGGATTCTCCACCAATCTAATTACAATGGCAGTGAAAGGACATGTACCTAATTAAACTGCCAATCACACTGAAATGATATGCATTCTATTTATGCAAATATTTACTCTCCTGTCTGGAAGCAGACATTTTGGCAGAAGGGGAGGTAACTGGCGATTGAAAGCGAGTGACATTACAGATCGCCACAAGCCAAGAAAACTAGCTTCACTCAGAGGTAAAAATACACCTTATTTTTGTTTCTTCAATGTGTAAACTCTTTTCTTTTGAAAATGCACATGCTGAGAGTGTGTAACTCAATTTTGCCAAAACACATACACCTCCCAAGTCCACCTTTTATGCCATCCAAAAGGAAACCCTTCTCCTTTTCCTCCCTGACCTGTGTCCTATCAGTATGGTTCTCAGGAGGCAGTCGTTTTGTTTTTGTGCTTGTATAAATGCTCTTCAAGAGCTGCTCCTCTTCTACTTGACAGGAAGTGAGTTTCATCCATGCTGTTGTATTTTATACCTCATTTTGGATGATACCATGACTCATGTACCCATTGTATGGTGTGTGTCCAGCACCTTTTCTCTTCTTCGGTTTCTATTTTGTTCTTGGTGGTGGTGGTGGTTGTGGGGCTTGAACTCAGGGCCTACGTGCTTTTCCCTGTGCTATTTTGCTTAAGACTAGGACTCTACCACTTTGAACCATAGCTCTACTTCTGGTTTTCTGGTGGTTAATTGCAGGTTAAGAGGTAATTGGAGGCAATTGTCCTGCCTGGGCTGGCTTTGAACCGTGATCCTCAGATCTCAGCCTCCTGAGGAGCTAGGATTTTAGGTGTGAGCCACCAGCACCCTGCACGCCCCCCCTCTGTCTCTCAGTCTCTGTGTGTGTGTATGTGTGTGTGTGTGTGTGTGTGTGTGTGTTTCTGCCTCTTTTTCTTCCTGTCTCCATGTTTGTGTTGTCTGTCTGTCTGTCTGTCTGTCTGAGCGTTTCAGTTGTCATAAGGTGAATAGGTTTCTTCTGCCATGTACTCCTGAATGATATACTATTGCTGCTACAAGCCCAAGATAATAGAGACAAATGGCCATGGATTCAAACCTTTTAAAACATGAGACGGAATAAACCTCTCTTCTTTTTTTTAGCTTGATTGCCCCAGTTGTTTGGTGACAGCAGCAACAGAAAGCTAAGCTAGTAAGGTGAAAATCAGCAGATTATTTCAGCTCACATAGTAGCTTGCCACAGGTTTCCAAAGTACCTGCGGTGATATGTGCTCCTTCTGGCATGGTGATGCCCTGGCTTCCACTTGAATGCTTTCCATATGACTGGACTGGGCAGGATATTATTATTATTAATAATAGGAGGCTCGTGTTGAAAAAAGGAAACTGAGGTGAGGTAACCTATCAGCTAGAATGTCAACCCAGACCCTTGCCCCTCGGAGATAGAAATTACTGGTGCTGTGTTTACAGTTTGATTTGAGTAAGGCAACTACACCACCTTCTTCACATTACTTTCATCTGCCAAATTCTATCATCTACTTTATCCTGATTCCTGACTCTCTTCCCTAAATCTCCTCTCAGAAAAATTAATTAATAATTAAAATAAAGCCCAAATGAACATCACAAAATTGACATGTCCAAACTGGAATTCCCAATCTTTCCCACCATAACTTCTCCCAAACTTGGACCATCTAGAATCTTCCATGCCTCCATTAAAACCAGCTGTAGTATGTGTATTGCTCAGGCTGCAAACACAAGGGGTTTCTTCTCTCTTCCCTTCTACTTAATGTCCCACCCACAAATCATATGTGCTTGCTTACTTTCAAAATGCAATCAGAATCAGACATGTTTTACCATCTCCCTTGGTCATCTAATTCTAGATTTAATGGCTTTTCCCAAAATTTATTCTTCTAGGATAGGGCCTACTTTTAACCATCTTTTCTTTGATGTTTTCTCACAACAACCCCTCCACTCAGCTCAACCACCTTCATCTTGTATTTCATCATTCTCTGGTCACCCTTTCTCCTCCATGTCAGCTTCCTCATCCTCTTGTTATTCTATTTCCATGGGAAAATTGAGGTTTGACTTGCAATTTTATTCCTATTTCATAAAGTGCAGCCATAGCAATGAGAGCACTGTGATGAGTTCAAGATGTATTTGGAGGTATATATGTGTGTGTGTGTGTGTGTGTGTGTGTGTGTGTGTGTGTGTGTAGCCAGTCCTGCAGACTGAACTCAGGGACTGAGCACTGTCTCTGGGTTTTCCTCAAGGCTAGTGTTCTACCACTTGAGCCACAGCACCACTTGAGGCTTTTCTGTGGTACCAAGGAATTGAACCCAGGTCTTCATGCATGCTAGGCAAGCATTCTGCTACTAGGCCAAACTCCTGGCCCATGGATGAATATTTTTATTTTACCAGTGATTACTTTAGCTTAATATGTATTCAAAAAAGTGTAACTTAATTAATTAGGAAGCTTACAAAGTAGGAGAAGATCTTCACCAACCATACAGTGGACAAAGGCCTCATATCTAAAATATATCAACAGCTCAAAAAACTGAATCAATCCAAAACTAATCTCCAAAGTAACAGCCATCCCATTAAAAAATGGGACAAAGACTTAAAGAGAGTCTTCTCTGAAGAAGAAACAAAAATGGCTCAATATCTCTGGTCATAAAAGAAATGCAAATCAAACCAACGTTACGATTCCACCTCACTCCAGTTAGAATGGCCAGGATCAGGAAAACGAATAACAACAGATGCTGGAGGGGATGTGGCCAGGAGGGATCACTACTACACTGTTGGGAGTGCAAACTCGTTCAACCACTACGGAAAGCAATATGGCAGTGCCTCAAAAGGCTAAACATAGAGCTCCCCTATGACCCTGCAATTCCACTACTTGGAACCATCCAGAAACTAGGGCATACTAAATCCACTAGCACAACAATGTTCATTGCAGCATTATTCACCATAGCAAAGATATGGAACCAACCTAGATGTCCCTCAGTTGATGAATGGATCAACAAGATGTGGTATTTGTACACAATGGAATTCTATGCTGCTGTCAGAAAAAACGACATCGCCCCATTTGTTAGGAAATGGAAAGACTTAGAAAAAATCATATTAAGTGAAGTAAGCCAGACTCAAAGGAACTTAGGCTCAATGGTTTCCCTCATTTGTCATAATCAGTAGAAACCTTGGGCTCTACTAGCAGAGATCTGCAATAGAGCAAAACCTTGATACATAAGACCATATAGTATAAAGCTAATGGAAAGGACCTCCAGGATATTGAAACAAAAGCCATATAATGAATGATTATTGTCCTTAATGTACTATGTTGTCTCTCATCTCTTTTGCTATCCCTTGGTTATATCATATTGTTACAGTATCTCACTTTGTTATCTGTTATATTGGATTTATTTGTATTTGGTTATTTGAAATTGGATAGGAAGGAGGGAAAACCAAGATGGGGGAGTGGGGGGCGGGTAATGGGTACCAAGACATGTGAAAGGGTATCAATGTATGTGAATTAATGCACCTTCTATCTGGCAAATATCATGTAACCCTTTTATTAATTACAATAAAAAAATAAAAAAGTGTAACGCACATGCAACCTAGTTTCACAGATATTATTGCTTAGATGAAACCAGATAAATCTGTTTATATCAAATTAAAGTAAAATATTAAATCAGCAATATTACTGTATATGTGAAGGAGGAAAAATGAGCAAACAGTGGCCAAAGGGAAGCCAAGGAACACAAGAATGAAGAGTCAGTACAGTCAGCTACAACTGGTAACCCACAAGACTACACACATTCATAATGAAATCTCCAATCGATTCTTCATTCAAAGCTACTTTCTTCATCTATTCAGCAATGCCACTTTCCTGGTAGGCCAAGCCCAGCAACCAACAAGTCATTGTTGAGTCATATCTCACATATATCCTCTTTCCTTACTAAGATTGTAAGTCCTAAAATGTCTGCCACTTTTACCCATTTTTTCCCTTTTATTCTCATTAACATCATCCCAAGCCATGATCCAATTACTTCATACCCAGATCATCACAATGACCTCCAAACAATTCCTGCCTGTATCTAATTCATTTGCTTTCTGCTGGCACCCTACAATCAACATCTCCATGTTCAAAACCTTCATTAGCATCCCCGAAGCCAATCGTCATGAGCTCTACTCCACGCCAGTTTACTGAGTGTTGTGTGCTGAAACACAGGAATTCTCATATTTCATCCTCATGAAAACCCCTTGAGGTAGATAGTATGGTGGAAAAAACTTAAGTTTGAAATTAAATATTCTGCCAAGACCTGGTAAGTAGCAGAGCCAGAATCCTGACCAACTAGCCTCATCTTTACTCTTCAACTACCTTTTGACTAATTAGACATCTTTTCTCATTATAAGTCATTCTTGTGTTATTTTTTTCTGTTTTCTCTTCCTTCATCCATATGAAGCTTACATCTGTACTATTGGGCCTTTATCAAGATCTATCTGGATCTTGATGTTCTTTCTGTTTCTGGTTGTGGTGATTACTGGTTTTGAACTCAGGGCTTTGTGCTTGTGCAAGTACTCTACTACTTAAGCCATACCTTGGGTCTTGATGTATTCCTCTATAAAAATCTGTCCACAAACTTCCCCCTCTGATATAATATACAAATTAGACCTCTCCATTAGAACCTGTTCAGGTTCAACCCCTGGCATCCCATTAAAGTCATACAACTGCACTCAATAGATACATTTCTTTCCAATTCTAAAATGTGTTTGTCCCAGGACCTGAACTGTCCAGCTTCAGTTCTGATAATCAGTTTGAGATTGGGGACAAATTGCTTTAGACAAAGAACTAAGGCCCACTTCTCAAGATAAGTGACCCTTTGTCTGTGAATCAAGAGCATGTTAAAGAATTTAGACTGGGTGTGTTTCCAGAAGATAACTAAAATGTGGAACAGCTCATCAAACAAAGTTTCTGAAAGCCAGAGCCTAGAAATTAGGGTAAGAGAAAGAAAGTTAGGGTAAAGGAAAAGATATTCAATAGCAAAGGGTGTCTCAGTTGCTTGCTTTTAAAAGGAAAAGGTGTATGTCAGCTGAGTGACTCATGAAAAAACACTAATTAATTTTGTTTTATTCTTTTTCTACCTGTAAAACAAACAAGCCACTTTTAGCAATATCTAGCTTCTGGAAGTCAGGAAAAATAATTGCCTGAGTCTCACATTAATTGCTTTTAAAAATTCACTTTAACTTTGGGGTTGTTTCCCAAGATGTTAAGTGAGTGTTAGAACCAAATGCTAAGTCTTGTGGTAGCTTTAAGTATGGGGGTAAAGAAATGCAGAATGCACTAAGATGCTCTGGGCCTTTGGGCACTGTGACAAGTTGTGATTTTCAACTTTCTGGTTACTTCTGCTTAGCATAGGGAATGGGGGAGTCTGACCCTGACTTTCCTTCTTCTTCTCAGTTGGCAAGTCTACCCGAACTCACTGAAGGCCCAAGGGAAGGCATTTTCCTCTAAGTATCTCTTCCTGCCCTGGAGACTGAGAGGCTTCAATACTGATATTTAATAGTTGCTAGTCCTGCAGCATGTTTTGAGATTTTTAAGTTAGGAAAAATTCAGATACATCTAAAAGCACCAAGGATGATTTCACAGCTCAAGTGTCTTCTCCCTGATTTTACAAACTAATTTCATCTTACCTTACATGCGTGTGCGTACACACACACACACACACACACACACACACACACACACACACACACACCATTTTATTGGTTGAGATAGTGTCTTGTTAAAATTTTGCCCAGGGTGCCTCAAATCATGGTTCTCTTGACTTTAACTTTCTGAGTAGCTAGGATCCAAGGTTCAAGTAATGGTATCTGGTTGTGGAAAGTGACTTTAAATTACAAAAATATGTAATTGAAAGCTCTTGGATCCCATCCATTTTCTTCCTTTCTTGAAGTTAATCATCACCTTGAAAGAGCATTTTTTAATATTTGTATTATTTACATTTTTTCTATACGTGACATTAATTTCTTCTGAAATTTTACATACATGATATCTATGTGTGTGTTTTCACTCAACATCAGTTTCTTGAGATATATCTATATTGGTGTATTTAAACCTAGTACATTTTAATTTAACGGTTACAGGTATTTCTTTTTAACTACACTATGCTTGTACCAATCATTTTATTAGTGGAGTAATTTTTTAATTTTTGCGATTACTAATAAGACTGCAATGACTATCTGATTATATCTACCTTATACACATGTACATATAATGCACAAGATTTCTCTCTAGCTTGTGTATCTATAGGCCATTTCCTGTAATATTGAATGTGTATGTCTTTGGCTTTGTTAGGTATTGATGAATTCTGTTCTGTACTCATTTATACTCATATCCCTAGCTTACAGCCATTCCTGCTTCCTCTTCAGTGTTTGATATTACTAGCCTTTTAAATTTTATTCTTAACTGGACAGTAATACAAATCACCTCTCTTTGTTTTAACAAGCATTTTCTTTTTTACTAACACATTTTTGAATTTAAAAATATTTCCTGGCTATATGAATTCTCTCCCCTGTACATTTTATGTTCATGTCCTTTATCAATTGCTTTTTTGTTGTTTTCAGGGTTTTTTTTCTAATGCATGTGTAGAAAAACAGCCTTAATATTCTCAAACAAAGCTTCTATTTAACTATGTAATATTGAGTTCCCTGTTCCTGGATTGTTATTTCTGCTGGACAGACTCAAATATGGCAGCAACCAGAGATAAAGTTTTGTACATAAAGTTGCCAGGCTCAGTCTGTACTGGGTAATTGTATATCTCTAGAGCAATATGATGGAGGGATCAAAGACAGATCTGGCATTCAAAGGCTCTCGGTTCTAGTCTCAGTGTGACCTCTGAGTATTTGGGACCGAGTTCTCAGTGCTCCTGTCCATCCTCTGTAAAATCAGAACATTAATTGCAGCGTTTAGGATGAAAAAAACAGTCAAGTATCAAAAATAATTACCCTGTAGGATGCTGCCCAAACATTACCCATTATTGGTGGTAACGCTATTATGAGTCAAGTCAGCTACTCTAACAAAAACACTCTACACTAAGTAGTTTATGCCTAAATTTTTTTGTCCTAGGAATCAAGATGTGAGTCACTGTATCTGGCTTTGGACACTGATTTCAAAATAAAAAAATATATATACGTAATTGAACCCTCTCACATACCGTCCATTTCCCTCCTTGTGGTTTCATTGTCTTAATGGTGTTAGAGGCTAGGAGTCAGGTATATAAAGATGCCAACACAATCAGTTTGTGGTTAGGACTCTCAGGCCTACAGACAGATCGCTGCCTTCTCCTTGTGTACTCAACCTAAGATCTTCTTTGTTTGGAAGACAGAAACAGTGAGAGACAGAGAAAGAGAGTTAGAGAGCTAGAAAGAGGCAGAGGCACAAAAACAGAGAGAGAGAGAGAGAGAGAATACATTCTAGTATATCCTTTGCTTATAAGAACCCTAGTCCTATTTAATCAAGACCTCACTTTTATAGCTTCATTTATCCTCCATCAGTCTCAATTCTTGTCTCCATCTCCAAATATAGTCCCGATTGAGGTTAAGGCATCACCACAGAAATTTGAGAGCAGTGCACAACTCAATCCTCAGTAGCCACGGGAGACTGACACTCGCTCATCTATTTCCAAATAGACTTAAGTTCCTTAATCTCTCATCAGGGCTCGGAGATCTAGACAGGAACCCCACCATGATTATCAAATCAAGGTTTGGCCACTTCTGTTTGTGCCTGTTCCTAAGTAACCAAACGTGATTGTCAGTCCTTGTCCCACACAGAATTAGCTTCAATGAGATTGTGTAAAGAAACTAGACCAGCTCTGCCCAATAGGACTTTTAATGATAATAGAAATGGTCTATAAAATGGTCTATAAAATCTGCAGCTTCCAATACAGCCTCCAATTGCCACATGCCACCGCTGGCACTTCACAAGTGATGAGCATAACAGAGTGTTGTTAATTTTATTTAGCTGCAATTAATTTAAATGCAAATAGCCATGTATAGGGAGCTACCACTGCATCAACCATCGAAGTTCCACCATTCATGAAATGCCATTTCCAGAAGCAGACCTTCATGGCATGATTTTTATCCCTAGCCCTAATGCAAGATGGTACCTCTTTTATACTGGGATATATAAAGACAAAAACAAATTTAAGGGAGGCATGGAAATTTAGAGTTTGGATGGGAATTCCAAGCCTTTGGATGAGGGTGAAGGGGGTGATGTTTCTGAAGACAAAAAAGAAATGTCCAGAGAAGGATTGGTGTGGAAGAAGGAAGGAAAATGTCCCTAACAAAAGCTCTGGCATATGTCTCAAAGTTCAAGCATTTGAAAAGCATCAAATTTTTACCTTTCCTATTTTTTTTTTCATTTACTTTCAGGAAATCTCTGGGGGGGAAAAGTCTGTAAGTATAGAGAGTTTCCTGATTTATGATGGAGAGGTCTCTCTGCTTCTGAACTGAAACTCAATACAAGACTAAAATAGGAAGAGAAAAGGAATGGAAAGAGAAAAGGCATAGCCATTGTGACTTCAAAAGGTTCCATTTACTAACATGATTTTCCCTGAATCTCAGATAGCAGCGACTCATAGTAGGAGATGGAGAAGCAGAGAACATTAGATCTCCAGTCACAGGCCATGCTGGGACCCTCTCAGGCTATAATCTCTCTCCTCCAACTCCTATTAAAAAGGTGGAGACTTATGGGCCAGGAGTTTGGCCGAGTGGTTAAAGTGCTTGTCTAGCATGCATGAAGACCCGGGTTTGATTCCTCGGTACCACATACATAGAAAAACCCGGAAGTGGTGCTGAGGCTCAAGTGGTAGAGCTCTAGCCTTGAGAAAGTCCAAGGACAGTGCTCAGGCCCTGAGCTCAAGCCCAGGACTAGCAAAAAAGAAGGCATGATTTTCAATGATTGCATGAAAGGGAAAAAGAGAGTAGCCCAAATCTGCTCTGGAAATGAGAACTTGAAAAAATATCAACTTGGGATTATTTTTGTATTTATTCATTTATTTATATATTTATCTATTTCCAGTACTGTAGCTTGAACTCAAGACTGGGGACTGTCTCTTCAGGTTTTTGTTGTTGTTGTTTTGTTTTGCTTTTTGCCACTTGCACCTCAGCTTTCCTTCTTGTTTGTTTTGTTTTGTTTTGTGTTAGTGGTTAATGGGAGATAGGAACTCTCAAGGACTTTTCTGCCTGGCCTGGCATCTAAGTAGCTAGGATTACAGATATAGACCACTAGTACTTGGCACTTTTATTTTTATTTTTTTAATAGGAAAATATTTAATGGATATATTTCTATTTGTGTTTATAATTTAAAGGAAAATTAAAGTAAATTAATTGTTTTTGCTTTGATCATATTAAAAACTTTACATAGGAAAATTAGGAGGCATCAACATTTCAAGTAATCCTATTTTCTTTTACCTTTTTTTGCAAGTTTTTGGCTTCTTAATTTTTCTAACACATACACTTATTATTTATAGAATGACAAACATTATTTTAATGGGATTATATTCTTTTTATTTTTTCCAAGATCTTCATTTCCATTATGAGACTGTCTTCCTTTCTTTTCTTTGCTATTTTCATTAAAAAAGACAACAATTTTCTAAGAACTGATTAAGGCAAAGGGAATAATAAAGTTTTTAAGTTGCTTTTATATTTAATATTGATCAATGAAACTAGCATACTTTTAGGATATATAACATGATGTTCTTGAAATATACATAAAGTGTGGAATGGATGAATTAAATTGACATCCACATTACTTCATATATGCCTCAGCTTTTTGTTTTCCCTAAGTCTGGAGCTCTACCACTTGAACAACAGCTCTGCTTCCAGCTAGCAAATCAGAGATACTAGGATCACACACTTTTCTGTCTAAGCTGGCTTCAAATCACAATCTTCAATTCTAGCTTCCTGAGTAACTTGGATTACATGAGTCTCTGGCACCTGGCTTCCAATATTTTTAAAGTCAACCTTTTTAGTCATTTCTAAGGACATAGTGCATTGTTATTAACTAAACTCAGAAAGTGTTCAGAATCTCAAGAGCTACTTCTCCAAACTCTCAACCTCAATTTTTATCCCTGTCCTTTCCTCTTGGCTCATCCCTGCCATTCATATACTACCAAATTGTATTTATTGTGTCCATCTGTGAGTAAATGTCTTTATCTGTCTGCCGACACAGGCGTCAAATTATGAAAACTGTCAATTGTGATCAGATCAATAGGCCAAATCCACTCTTACTTTTCAGCTCAGAAAAGAAAACCTAAAATAAAATAAAAACCTTTCTATTCTACCATCTTCTGATGGCCTTGAGTATCTATACCAATAACCAGCCATGAGTAAATGTTCCAGAGCTTAAACAGAGCATTGAGTATGTCTAAATATAACAGAGTTTCCTATGTGCCGGCTTCTACAATCTCACTCCTCAAGGCAACAATGCAACCCCTTCCTCATACTCTCTGCAAACACCCCTGAGGGCTACCTTATGCCTTTACACCCTGTGGCTCCCCCAAAGACTTATCAGAGTCCAGACGGTTACAGTGACACAAGCAGGGCTTGCACTCCAGAGGACCAAAGGCAATGAGGATCTAGTGATTTCTGCAAAATCTGCCCCCATCACTCAGGCCTTGTCCAACCGTGTTGTTATTCCTTATCGTATATCCTGGCTTCTGGTCTTAGGACAGCCAAGAGAAGTGAAGTTTACAGAGCAGTGATTACAATCAACCTTGTGGAAAGTAGATGTTAAAGTTGTCATCACCATACCTTTCTTCCTTCCAGCTAGGGGGACAACCACTTAACCCCTCCCAGTGTCTTTTCCTCATCCTTTCCACCGAGAGCAGAGGAGAAATAGCCCTCATATAGGTATAGGGATATTTGGAGGAGAAAATAAGTATATTATGTCCTTAAAGGGGACACTTATGGCTGGATGTTTGTTGAATTTGATTTCCTGTCTCTGTTAAGAGTGAAGTAAGACCTGTTTTCTCACTGCTGCATCTCTCACCTAGTCTCAAGAACAATAAATCACAACAAACTTCACACTATCCCTGGCAGCACTTGGGACTGTCTTGCACTTATAAATTTGCAAAAAACACCAAGTGTTACTTGGGCTGGAACACAGCAAGGCCAGAGAAATGCTCGGGGGGTGAATTTGTGTCTCCATTCAGCCTAGGCTGGGCATTTTCTACAGTTCTCTCTTCCCCAACTCTTCTGACATCACCATAAGAGCCCCTGGGAATGGCTACCTTGGCATGACCCAATGGTTTCTCCCGCAGGGTCTAGAGACAATTCATCGTTTTGCTAAAACCAAAGATGCCTCTTTATAAACTGTAAAGTCACCAAGCACCAGTACTTCCAGGTTCTGTCATTTCACCCCAGTGGATCACACAGCAACAAGGAAAGAGAGCTGAGGAAGACTGGAGCCACAGTTTGTCTTTTATTTAATACAATTTATTAATGGACATTAATTGCACAAAGGGGTCTTGTTGTGATTTTTTCCATACATGCATATAAGGTACTTTGATCAATTTCACCCTCTCTGTAATTCATTCTTATGCTCCTCCCCTTGAAACAATTTTAATGAGTTTGATTATTGCATCCTCATGTGAATTGCTAGATGGGGCATCAATAAAAAGTACAGCAACAGTCTTCACATAAGTCCTGTCAAGTTTGATGGACAGAATAAATATATCCTTAGAGGGGTCACTACAGGCCTGGAGTTTGCTAAATTGGATTCCTGTCTCTGTGAAAACTTCAAGAAGCATGGAGAGAGGTAGAAACCTTTTCTACCCAGTATGAGTGTCCTTCAGCTTTCCCATTTGCTGGTATAGAACTTAATGCTGTGTGTGTCCCCCTACTCTCCCATATATTTGGGGAGGCCCCTAGGCTTGACTCTTGGTACTCCTGGGGACACAATAGAAGATGTAAGGAGCAAATGGGAGAGAATCCTGTTCATCAGTTCCCTGTTAACTACAGCGAGCTTTGTGTACCCAGTACACAAAAAAGGGAACCTTTAATAGTGAAAGCAGTCCAGAGGCAGACAACTACTTTGCTCAAAGAGACTCCAGAGCCTTTTCTTCAGCTGGAGCATGCCTGGCTGAGCACAGGGACAAATGCTTGACTGTTAAGCTACCCCATATTTCTCAGTGTAGTAATGTAGTAGTGAGAAATAACACCTCAGGTGGCTCATGGTGATAATTCTAGCTACACAGGAGGTTGAGATCTTAGGATCACTGTTCAAAGCCAGTGTGGGCAAGAAAAGTCCATAAGACTCTTCTCTCCCATTAACCCTCACTACAAAAAGCCAGAAATGAAGCTGTGGCTCAAATGGTAAATGACTAGCCTTAAGCATAAAATGTCAGGGACAACACCAAGGCCCTGAGTTCAAGTCCCAGGACCTACACACACACACACACACACACACACACACAAGAAATCATCATGCCTCAACCCTATCACTATACTAACCTGTCGAAACACTGAATGTATTTCTACCAAAAGACTACAGGTGATTAAAATGTTTAGACCCTAGGTCTTTTAAAATCTTGTTGTTGTGACTGGGAGACAGTGAGGGAAGGGTGACATTGTCCTAAAAGAAATGTACTCTTTGCCTGACTTATGTAACTATAACCCCTCTGTACCTCACCCTTACAATAACAATTTTTAAAAAATGTAAATCTTGTTGCTGTGGAAACAATCAGCTTAACTTTAAAAAAAAATTGCAAGCTTTGTCTCTCCCTGTCTCCATCTTCACAAGTTTCTGGAGGTGACCCACCAAGGACTCACTTGTTAATTCTTTCTGCTGATTCCTAAGACTGTGCAGAGCCAACCAGTGAACACACCAGAAATCTCACATGTCAAGAACAGGATTCTGTCCACCTACTGGCGAGAAACAAGAAGGGACCCTCTCTCTGATGAAGCCCAGCAGGAAGAGAGCTTGCTGCAAGCAGTCAAGAAAACCAGGATCCCCCCATCATCTGAAGAAAAAGAATCCCAGACAAAGAAAGATGCTTTTAACATGAAAAATGCTATGTTTATGGGTAGAATTTGTTCTAGTTTATCATTGTACTTGCAAAATTGAGTGGAAATGTCTCTCACAAAAGGCCTGAATTTTAAACGTCAGATTCAGATGTATAAAAACAGAGATGTGAGGAGCAGAGGGTGGGGGGGGGCAAAAAAATCAAATAGCACAAAATATCCATGAGTTGTAGAAAACTAATCTTATAATCTTTTCACAATTTTTTAATTGAATGCAATTTTGCTTTTATAGAAAGCAGGTCACTAGCAGTGATAGTGCAATCTAAAGGACCCAGAGCTGGGGCTCTGTGTGCATTCACCCCAATATTTACGTACCTACTCTATGAAAGAAAAGCTCACTTGCAATGGCTGGGCTGGGAGAAGGAGCAAAAGCTATTTTTCCCCCAACACATATGTTGATATGCAGAAAAGAGGACAGCTCTACTCGCTGCAAGCTGTCCTATTGAAGTCCCATTTCCTGTCAATCTTCCTTTTTATCACCCCCCCAATCCCCCCCAAGAAGCTTTAATTTTTTTGCCACAGCACTTTTCTACATTTTTTGTTTCCTGAAACCCTCAGGAAATAGACTGAAATTAATATCGTCAGATGCATCTGAAAGTGCTGGCTTGGCGGCATTGCAGAATGCTTTCAGATGCCATTTTGAGATTAAAATATACCAGTTATGCCCCTATTGTTTGTAAGAGGGATCTGGAAAAGGAATTGTGTATGTGATTGAACTGAACTGAAATGTAGGTTAAAAATATTTTTTGAAAAGACACCTGAACTTTCGAAATAGTCGAAATCAGTAGGTAAGCAAATTAGGACAAACTGAGAAAGAAATACCTCAAGGGATTTCCAGTAGCATCTCAACACCCCATCTGAGGTGGAACTGAGTTAGAAATAATCTCCTGCTTGTTCTTCATGAAGAACTTGAAAGCTTTTCGTAAGATTGGTGCCTGAAGATCTGACTCTATAGAGACACAAAATCCATCTCAAGAAGGAAAAGGCTAAGGCATCATTTATTAGAGTATACACTCCAAATTAATTATATGTAGCAAACACAGTACACAGATACTAGGGTTTTTTTTTTTCTTTCACATTTAGAAGGCCTGCAGAAGTCTCCGATTAGGGATGAGTTTGAATCATTTCTAGTGCCAACTTTACTCTGTCCTCTTCCCCTCTGCCCTGCCTTGGCACTCTGATAGGATTCCTTCCCCATTCAGACACCTTTTCTGTCAAACTAGAGAGAGATAAGAACACATCTCATTTCTCCACTGCACAAGGGCAGAGCAATGATAAACTTGCAACAACTCTATAAACATGCATTGTGTTCTTGAGGAGGAAAGTGTGACATGAATTGAAGTTATTTTTATGGTTGTTGGCTTCTGCATCTATGACTTTCCAAGAGTGTGAGATAAGGCCACATGCTATTTCAAGATCTCCAGAGGAAAAAAAATCTATTCAAAATGTATGTGATATTGAAACACATTCAGTGTTTTTGACATTCTTTCTGTTTGATTTGCCTTTTGGATAAGTCAATTATAGTTTCTGTGCATAACACAAACTTCATTCAATCGATCTGAGAGGCCCCAGTGATTTCACAAGCAACTCCTTTTTCTGCATCTCCATTCCCTAGGTGCACAGTTTGCTTAGGATTTCTTGCTTGTCCAACTAGCCTTTAGATTTCTACCTGCCGCCTTGGTGATACCTTGGTCAAGTCAAAATCATGGAGATAGATGGTCTTTCAGAGAATCTCTACGAGAACTCCTAACTGCAGCATGAGGAGTCTGTGAAAGACAAGTGAGTTGGCCTGTCATATAGATAGGCAGAGTGAAGCTGGGCTGGAAAGAGTAAGATCACATAATGTCAGCTCAAAATCACTAATCAACATACCAGAAACAGAGTTATAGTAGAGAGCCAGTGCTCTTAAGCCATACAGTGGACTATGCCACTTATCCGGCTTCAGTGGCTCTTTCAAATCCTGTAGCATGAATTCAAACATTCAAATACACTGACTGGAGCCAAAGAATTCACTTTATGAGCCAGAGAATGAAGAGATAAAAAGAAGCTGGAGTCCTGTGATCCTCTTCAAGGTCACAGCTCTACTGACTTAAAGAAAACTCATAAGGCTTCACCTTGGAGAGAGTCCACCAGTTCCAATAATACCAATCCATGTGACTTTAGGATAACTTTCTCCAAGCCAGATCAGTAAGGAGAAATGGTACTAAGCAGGCAACTAACAGTCTCGGCCCTAAATAACTTAGAGTTGGCATTCGATACGCTATGATCTAAGTCCAAGTGACTTTTCTACCCTGGTTTCTTATAGCTGCAACCACTCACAGGATCCAACCAACCCAAAGCTCTCCACACCCTCCTTCAAATGAGCTGTGCAATGTTACCTTTCTGCCGTTACCCACACCCTTGCCCTCCACTTCAAGACCCAACTGAGATACCTCTCCGCTTTCTTTCTGGCTCACAGTCAAAATGAACATCCAGTTCTTCTAGTCTCCCATACTCTATGCTGTTTATCTCTATCTGTACACTAATACCAACCCACTTTGAATTATAATCTACCCCGCATGTACCTGCCTCCTTCAGCAGAAGAAGTTTCATAAAAGAAAGCAAGAGTCTTAACATCTCTATGCCCAGTGCAAAGTCTAAAGCCCTGTGTATTCCAAGGTAAATAATCAAGAGCTTTTAATTAAAAGTACGTTGTCTACTTTATGTGTATAGCTAATGATGAATCAAGATGCACATTGCATACCAGTGTGTAAAGACACCTCCCATCTCCCTTGGATAGCCTAGCAACATCCAGACAGACAGGGGTCTCTGCCAGTGTCTTTTAACGCATGGAGTCTACAATAATGTGACTGAATACAGGGTTAGGATTCTGCAGATTCAATGACAGGTGGTAAATGCTGCATCTTACAGGTTCCACGGACACCAGGGTAAAGGTGATTTGATCCTGAGCCTCGGGAACTCTGCCAAATTTCTCCATCCTGACCTATGCTAGTCTCCAGCTTGAATCTATTTCCATTAGTTGGAAATCATGATTATTCTCTATGTCTGTTTGCACACTACCAAAACAGAATTCATTCTCTGATCTACACTTGTTCCCAAAGGTGAAGACTCTGTCTTTCATTTGGATTGGGTCTGACCATCAGGAGGTACCAAGAGGCTAGTAGTGTTTTCCTATCTGTTTCCTCTGTATTCCAATAGCTCTGGGCATTGTCTGCTCTCCCCCTCTCTAAGACTACACTTCCTGCCAGGTGAAGCTGCCCTAAGGATCTCTGTTCCCAAAAAACTTCAGTAACACAGAGCCATTCCCTCTCCACTTGAGAGCTAGCAGTGGTAACAACTTAACCATTTTCTTTCATTCTTGAATGTCTCACATCACCTCTCATCGGCAGCTTTAATTCTGCCCAGACATGGTGAGTCATGGCTAGAGGAAATGCCATTCAGAATTTCATCTGAGTATGCCTTATTTTAATATGTGGACCTTTTAGGGGACACTTCATCAAATCATATCGATAAGGATGCGGGGAAGAAAGATGATTGAAAACGCAACTGCTGGTCTCCATTCCAAATATGTTAAATTCAGCGTTCAGTACACTATCATCTAATCCCATAGACCAATCTGACTCTCAGTGTCTTTGTTCCATACCTGCATTAAACCTCTCCACCATGATAGGCTTTCAGGATTTTTGAACTGGCTCCTCACATGTACCCCCTATGATATTTTCCCCAGAAACTTTGGGTTGTATTTTCCTTATGTTTTTCCAGTAGTGAGTAAATTTTCACCAAAGACTCAGGTGTCCTATTTGTCTCTACAACTTCAATGAAATAATTTGCATGTTCAAGAAATACTCTCCTCCTCTCACAGTAAACTAGTACTTCTCCTATATAATTTGGTTGCTTATGTTTTAAGAAATGAATAAGAGGATAGATGTTAAAGACCCAACAGATATCAAAGTGTCTGGTTAATCAGATCTAAAACCAAATAATTTTTTTTTTAAAAAGTGCTCCTCCAAAGCTCCCATCACACTCCAGAGGGGAAAAATTTGAGTATGGAGAGCTATCTGAGTGAGTAACCATCAGATAAATATACAGAGAACTCGGGACAAGCCCTTTTCCACTTGTGTGCTTCTGCATGACTGAGAAAATGGAAACCTGTGGTCTCTGCACAAAGCAGGCAGCAGAACATCACTACAAGACTGCAGATGGCAAAGAACTCTTATTTCTCCGCTCCTTTCTCTTTTTCTCTCCCTCTCTCTTGTCCTCCATTTCTCTCTTGACTTTAGCAGTACAGCTACAACGATTGGGAGAACATCACTAATGTTTTTGCACTGAGAAAATAATCAGCAAATATGGATTCAGCAGTGATTAGTTTAAGGTCAGTACTATCTCCTCTGAGCCCTGCTGTTCATTGTTTGCCTAAAGTTTCCACGAATTCATTTTTAGTCTAGCTTCCATTCAAAATTTTAAAACCTGGAAGTTCATTGTGGTTCAGATATTATCTCCTACACCTTCACCTTCTCTTTTCCATCCCTTTTCCCTGACCTGGACAGCAATTACTTCTTCATTGGGAGACTGGATCAGATATGGATGAAGGAAACCAGGCTTCCCTGAGAAAGCAGAGCACAAAAGGAAATGAATGCTTCAATTTCTGTTTCCTTCAGGCATATTAAAGCAAAATATCATGGGGAAAAAATCTATGATATGTATTGTTAAATTCAAAGAAGATATAATTGCAGAATAATACATATTATGTGTGACTCCATTTATGCATGCATACATAGGTACTTATCACATATATATATATATACATAGAGAGAGAGAGAGAGAAAGAGAGAATGAGAAACAGAAAACAGAAGATTATGACAGTTCCCCCCTCCCCCAAAGTGCTAGTAGTGGTTGTCTCTATGAGTAGCTTTGAGGATAATGTAGATTTAAAACAAAGAAAAGATATTCTCATTTAAGTTAATATGCTTCTATAATATTTGACTTTTAAAAAATAGTCAAAGTATGTTTTTTATGGGCCAGGAGTTTGGCCTAGTGGTAGAGTGCTTGCCTAGCATGCACAAAGTCCGGGGTTCAATTCCTTGATACCACATATATACAAAAAGCCAGAAGTGGTGCTGTGGCTCAAGTGGTAGAGCTCTAGCCTTGAGAAAGCCCAAGGATAGTGCTCAGGCCCTGAGTTCACACCCTAGGACTGGCAAAACAAAAAGCATATTTTATAGATTTTTGCTTATATGTGATATATGGGTCCACTCACTAGTAGTAAATTCCTTAGCAAAGTTTTGCAGCTTTTCTTTCTCGTATGTTCTACCAAAAAAAAAAGCAGCAAATTATTCAGAAAGCTTAGCAAAAAAAAAAATCTTCTCTTGAAATGCATTCCCTGTCATTTTGGGGGTGTCACTGTGCTTCCTGATCATGAATTAAAATAGATGGTAATGAGTCATCTCCCCCAGCAAGTGTTTGACTCAGTCAAATATAAATGGTTCAAAGAAAATCAAAATTAGGAATTAATCTTCTTTATGATCGCCTGATGCCATGCCTATTAGGTTCTGTTGCCTGTGTTTTGCAAGATGAAGAATAAGAGACCAGGGGCAGCCAGGGTCTCTGAATGTAACTGGGACTAATGTCAGCCTTGAATCCTGTCCCCACTTTCTGCCATAGAGACCCAGCTGAGACCTGTTGGGAAATTTTTGTGTCTGCCCAGCTGAGAAGAAATGCTGTCTTTTTCAGAAATCTCTATCATTTCACCACTTTAACTTCCCCTAAAATCCTAGACTGCTCTCTTTTACTTCTCCCTAGACCGAATCAGGTCCCTTGAGAACAGGATGTGGACGTGTGTCATTTCTACATTGCTGGTGATTACTTACCTATAGCAGGTGACATAAGCTAGGTGGTCAATAAATATTGATACCATGAGCATTTGAAGGAGTATACGGATAACCAGATGAATCGAACAATGCCTCTGTTTTGAATCTTTGACTACATGGGAAGGTACTTGAGGACAGGGGCCTAAGTGCCTTAAACCTTCTACATTTCCTACAGTTCATTGAGAAAGGAAGCATTCCGCAAATGTTTGATGCATGTCCCCAATTTGAACAGATGATTAAAAATGTATAAAAAGATGGAGACCTTGATTTGTCCCCCTGTCTACTAACAAATCAGGAAGATGCAAATAAGACATGGACGTATAGACAGAAGTTGGACAACTAAGAATGGCAGCTTACCTCCTGATCATTTTAGGCCCTGCCTCAGGGACTTTCTAGTCCCCTCAGGAATCTGACATTTCTTTACCGTGTACTCTTTTCGTGCTTCAGGGAGCAAGTGAAAAGCTTGGAAGAGTCCATCGCTGGACGATCTCTGAATTGCAGGTAAAGGAGAAATGGAACTTCTTAATTAGGCACCAGTAACATCATGATCTGAAGGTACCTGAAATAACATCCCTTCCCTGCCTTCATTAGGGAACTTCAACTGGGATCTCCTGCTTTCATCCCTTTCCTAGCTTTGGTGAACACAATGCCACCAGGCCAATAAGAAGCATGTATCTGAAGTGCTTGGATCTTAATAAAGGAAGAGGGCTTCCAGTGGATTCTCACATTCAAAATCTCAGAACTCATGGGTGATTTTTTTCCATGACAAAGTAAACTCTGTTTTATGTGGTTTTGCCCATGGTAGCAGCCACAGGAGACAGGGAGCTGTGCAAACACAATGAAACCATTTAATCGAGGCATCTCTGGAGTATTTATCTCAAAGCAACTTAATGGCCTCTGTACACCATTCTGGGGATTCCTTCACCACCATTCACAATGATTTCTTCTTTCTAACTTCCAGTCTCTTGAAAAACAAGTTTTCAACTGGTCCAGCCTTAAAAGAAAAATCACCACCCTCACCCCATAGAAAGACTCTCTTCAATTTTCTTGCTTCATGAGGTATAATGTAGCTCCTAAGTGACAACCACTGAACAAGCAACACACCCAAACAGAAGGGAAGAGAATGAAAGCAATTAGCTCTGGTGGGAATACCCAGAGAGCTTTCCATCAATAGCACATATCCCCCCGTTTGAAAAGCAGCTGCCTGAATGAACACCCCATCTCAAGAAAGAAAGGGCCAAGGGAGTCATTAATGAAAGCAAGAAACTCAGCTTTACATCTCATTCAAAAGATGAACTCACTGTATATTCCTCCCGATGCAGGTGAGTGAGTTGGTTTCGTGTGAAATTTGTTCTGCCCTCACTGAAAACTCCAGTTAGGCAATGAATTATTCCAAGTAAATTAGGTGTATCGATTCCCTCCCCTCTCTGACACTTTGCAGATATTGCTATCAAATCATGTTCCATGCAAGTGTCAGTTTTTGCCACAGACATCTGAAGCTGGGAGCAAATATTCTTTTGAGTTTTCTCAGTCTAATAAGTACTCATGAGACATAGTTGGACTTGAGACCAGGTAGCAACATGGCGCTCTGATGAGATATCTACACTGGGGAATGAGTGCATTCAACTGATGAAAACAGGGTAATGTGCTCACGCTTTTTATATTTCAGGTGTATTACCAGATCAAGGTTATGGTTGGAGTTATAACTAAAGCCAGTTTTCACACAAACACCCGTGGACTCCAACAAAGATCAGGCAGAGGAGTATGGAAAAAATAGTGTGAATTTCCCACAATTCTGGGAAGATGACTAAATCATGTACCCTATGTATTATCAGTAGAACAGTTAGGAGTCAATATCTTCCAAGGTGAAGATGTGCATTATTTCATGTGTTCCCCAAGTAGGATTTGCTCCTATGGGGTGCATTTACTCATTATAATGAACTGGATGGTTGTGTCATCCTCTCCTGAATGAGATGCATCTGGTGAAATCTTAACTCCCATGTGATAATATTTGACCTGGACCCTCACCTTTGGAAGCTAATTATGTCATGAAGGCAGTGCTCTCGTAGATGGAATTAGTGTTCTTATACAAAAAATAGCTTCCCCTCTACTTCCTATCATTTGACAATAAATACTATGAGAAGACAGCAAACTACAAACCAGGAAGTA
This sequence comes from Megascapheus bottae, assembly GCF_031878675.1. Classification (NCBI taxonomy): domain Eukaryota; kingdom Metazoa; phylum Chordata; class Mammalia; order Rodentia; family Geomyidae; genus Megascapheus; species Megascapheus bottae. The sequence goes on along the minus strand of NC_143535.1, from coordinate 15,654,140 downwards.
GGTCTTCATTAGATATCAGATCTTCTAGCATGTTGGTCTTGGACTTAAACAAAGTTCTCAGGCACCAGAACAATGAGAAACAGATTTTTGTTAAGTGTCAAGTCTATGGTATTCTGTTGAGCAATCCAAACTGACTGAAACTCACCAGACTTCAGCTCATTTCTTAGGTAACAAATTCCAAATCCTCAAAAGAAACAGAATCTTTTTGCGTCTTATCTAGTTGAGCTGTCTTTTGTTTTGTTTTGTTTTGTTTTTAAACCAAAAACTATGAGAGCAAAGCTGTTGAGTAGAGTCTAAAGATGAATCATCTTTGGATGAATGGCCTAAAGATGAATAGTATGGCTCAGATAGCTAACAAATGTATAACATAAAATTGTATTTTCTGTATTGCAAGACTTTATCACAGATGAAGATATTTATGGATAAAGTATATGGCATCTGAATTTACTTCAGAATAATCCAGTGGCTGGGGGGGGAGGGGAACACTCACAACTACAGCTGATCGTTGTGGGGCTGGGGCAGGTAACAATACATGGGAAGATTAGTTAAAGCATAGGTAACAGGGTTACATCTCAGAGATGCTGTCTCAAGAAGTCGGGGGTAGGACCTGAAGATTTATATTACAAGTTTTCAAGGCATGTTTATTCTCTCATACTTTTGTCAAAAACCTTGGGTTATTTGAGAGAAACAACTTAAGAGAAAAAAAGATTTATTCCATTAGGCTCATGGTTTTAGAGGTCTTTAGCCCATGTTAGCTCCATTGTTTTGGGGCCTGCAGTGAGGTGATACATCCTGATAAAACGGTGTGGTGAAGCAGAGGTGTTCATCTCATGACAGCCAGGAAGCGGAAGAAAAGAAGAAGCTGCTCAAGGCAAGATATGACCTTCACAGGTACATCTTCTAATGACCTACTTCCTCCAAAATAGGCCCTAAAGTTTCTACCAACCCCCCGATTACCACCACCAGCCAGGGGATCAAGCCTTCAACACACGAGCCTGTGGGAGTTATTTTATATTCAAAGCATAACACAGGGCATGCTGGTACCACTGGCCCAGGGACCCCATGTTGAGAACCACTGTATTATATTTACCCTCTATTTTTATGTGATCAAAAATATCAAAATCAAGTGGAGCTTTACTCAGCTGGCAGAACAAAACAAGATGCAAGGGAAAAGCCTCTGTCACTGTCCCTGCTCTCACACAGTCAGCAGCTGAAAAAGATGGAAAGGAGACACTGACCCCAGGAAAACACTGAACCATAAACTCTATTCAAATTAGATCCAGTGTGGAGGGGAAGAAAAAAAATGGTGTTGGTTTTCCTCATTTACTTTGAACCTGTGTCTGTATAATTGTTACAGAGTATGACAGCTTCAGAGCTGATCTGGGATTGCACAATTAAGTAATATGAATAACCAGAGTTGCTCACATTTTTTAATACAGGAGCTAGAATTAAGTGGTGATTTATATAGATTGATGGCATCACCTCCCACATTTGCCTGAAACTCAGGTCAGGTTCTGAATGTATAGTCAGAACTCTTTCTCCCCAGCTCTTCTGACAAATCTACTTCCAAAACATGAATGTCAAATGCCCTGAATCTACTTGGTTCTAAATGTACCACACAATGAACAAAGAAAACATGAAGCATGAGACTGGGTGGTAGCAGGAAGGACACTTAGATTTCAGCTGAATTTTACTTCTTTAAAAGACCTACTAGTAAACAATTCATGTCAGATCTGAGGATTTCATTCCATCTTTTCTATTTTTTTATGTAGCCATACTGGGTTTGAACTCATGTGGCTTTATACTTGCTAGACAAATGCTCTACCTCTTGGGTCATGCTTCTAGCTCTTTTGGGTTTGGTTATTTTTAAGGTAGGGTCTCTTTTATGCCAAACTAACTTAGATTATGATCATTCTATTTACGTTTCCCACCATAATTCAGATGATTGGCATGTGCTATCACTCAGCTTCTTCTGTTGAGATGAGGATCTGGCAAAGATTGTTTTTCCCAGACTTTCCTTAAACCTTCTCCCTCCTGGTCTCCACCTCCTGAGTAGCTAGGATTACAGACATGAACCACTGGTATCTAGCTCAGTCACTGAGATTTATATATTCTGAAATATATATATATATGTACATATATATATTCCAAAGAAATGGTCCATGACCTTAAAGATCATATCAAATTTCAAAAGCAGAGAGATGAATATAGTTGCAATAATATCAGCTATATGACAAGAAATGGAGGAATACTGTGGACACATATGAATCAGTTGTTCATTTTTGACTGAAGACAAGATACTGGGAGAAATTTTCATGGATGCCATCTGTTATGTCATGGATTAATGTTTCATATATATTAAATATTCTTCCTCAGCTTGTGATGCTATTGACAAGTACTGGAACCCCTCAAAAGGAAGTAAGCCCCTATGCTGGCTTACTTCTTTGAGACTTTCATCTCTTCCTTTGTCTCTTTGCTTTCTGGCTTGTGTGCTCTGACACATGCTACTACCATGAGATGCTACCTTATCAGAGCCCCAACACAATGAAGCAAATGGATCACAGACTGGAATCTCCAAAACTGTAAGCCAAATAATCATTTTCTCTTACTGCATTATTATATAATTTTTATAGTAATTGAAAGTTGACTACATGGCATTCTCACTTATTCTAGAACAAGGAGACCCATTTGTTAAGAGAAGTGATGGGTGGGGAGTGGTGTTCAGGTAAAAGACAATAATGTAAGGAACATATGGAAAAGTAAGTCATGGAAGTCAGCTGGATGTCAGTGGCTCATGTCTGTAATCCTACCTACTTAGGAGGCTGAGTTCTGAGGATTATGGTTCAAAGCCAGTCCAGGCAGGAAAATCTGTGAATGGGACAGGTAACTCTAATTAAATACACACACACACACACACACACACACACACACACACACACACACACACACACATGCACATACCAAAAATCCTATTGCTCAAGTGGCAGAACTCTCTCCTTGAGCAGAAAAGCTCAGAGACCGTTCAAATTCCAAAACTGGCACAAAAAGAAAAAAGAAAGGCATAGAGAGAGAGGGAGAGGGAGGGAGGGAGGGAGGGAGAGAGAAAAGGAAAAAGAAAAAAAACTCGTTGAAGTCTCTATTTTAAGGAGTAATCTGGCAGGACTAAGTAAGCTATGAAGAAGGAGGCTGGTGAGAAGACCGGAAAGGTAAGAGCCAATCTGGCCTAGTGGTAGAGTGCTTGCCCTCACATGCATGAAGAGTTCGATTCCTCAGTACCACATACATAGAAAAAAGCCAAAAATGGTGCTGCAGCTCAAGCTGTAGAGCTCTAGCCTGGAGAAAGCCCAGGGACAGTGCACAAGCCCTGAGACCAAGCCTATCTGCATTTCTGAGCTTGGTGGTGATGTTGCAGAATGAATTTGAAATCCACACTGTCGTAAGACATGAGGATACCCATACTAGCCTGAGGAGACTGGGAAGGGATTAGAGGATACATGAGTTCAAGTAGAGACCATCAACATCTGCCTAGAGTTGAGGAGTTTGAAATATGTTGAGTAGGAAAGGCATATTACTATCAAATTAAAAGAACAGGTTATTGTATGTCAAAATGTGCAAGGTTTTATTCATACGTAAACTTATGGAGCTCTGTATGTTATAGCATGTATCTATTTATATCTGGCTGTCTATCATCTTAGTCTGTGAAAATAGGAAGGGCTCAATAAGAATACTATCTGTTATAAACAGAAAAGAAAGGATAAAAATGTGTCACTGAGAAAGGGTCACAGAGTGTTCAAGTGAAATGTAGCTACGGAAGTTTTCTAATTTATAACATAGGATGTTTGTGCATGTGTGTGTGTGTGTGTGTGAGTGTGTGTGTGTGTGTGAGTGCATGTGGGACAGGGGACAGTCAATGAATGGGAGAGAGACATGAAAAATGATAATAGAGGAAAAGGAATAAGTGCATTATAATTTCTCTTGCTTTGAATACTACAAATGAGTCATGTAACCGGAATTCACTTTGTCTTCCAATATTTTCAACATAATTAGACTATTCAACATACACAAAAAAGAGCACATGGTGTATTCCAAAAGGCATTAGACCTGTTCCAAGCTCTTAAGAGGGATGCTAAGGTTGCCTTCAATCCTGTCTCTGGAGCTTGGATACAGATCCTGACCTGTGCACTCAGCTAGCAATGAGACAGGGCATGGGGCACTGCCACCTCCTTTCACAACGTTTCTCATCTCTTTTGTGTTCCCCCTGTACAGTGTATACTCTCCTGGCCTTTGCTGAGAAAGATAATGCCGCTCCCAGGTGAATTGAATACCCAGTGCCCTGCATGCATGAGTGTGTCAAGGCTAAACAGGTCTATTGTTCTTAAACAGCACTGCCAGAAAAATCGTATTCTTGTGCAGAATGATGCTGAAGAGATAAAAATATCTTTCATTTCTATAGTGCCATGCATCTTAAAGTGTGTTCCACATTCTCAGACTATATATAGGCTCAATTCATTACCCATCCCCATAAAATACAGCCAGAGAGCAATGGCAGGCACATGCCAGATGTTTGACAATGGTTTAATAACAGAGCAAAGAATAAATTAAATTGGATTTTTGAAAACAGGAAGTGGGAGATGGGCACTAGGTAAAGCTTTGCTGTTCATCCAGCCGTGGGCATTGTGTGCCTTCTACCTACCAGAGGGAGAGCTAGCAACACAGGTGTACTAGAGAGACAACCTTCCTGCCATCATGGAGTTACCAGGATATGAAGAAAAATAGGATTTTATAGTATAATGTAAGTAAGACAGAGAAAGAACAAAGCACCTCAGTCTTTCCTGCTTTCAAAGGTATTATTCTCCATGTAGACCCTCTAGTATGTCACTCCTGTTCATAGAAAGGTGGCACCCAGGGCAATAGTAGAATGTGTGTTGAAGCAAATCTGTTCTGTAACTCAGCACCTAGCATAATGCTGGGGAAAAATAAAGAGAAGGGAAACAGACAACTCAAGTTGTACACTGGAGTGAGACTGAGGGAATCCAGAGTAGCATGAACATGAAATATTTCAGGAAAAATCGGAACCTATGGCATCAGAGGAGCCCATACAGGTGTCATAGCCTTTATTTGTTTTGTCTGGGGAAGTGGGATTGACTATGTAAAACAATCTTCCCCTATGCTGATAGCCCTGGAAAAGCTACGCCAAATTTCTTCATGCTAAGCTATCTTCTAACTTTCCTACTGTTAACTTGTTATGTCCAAGAAAAACAATAAAGGACTGGATAGCTCTCTGAGGTTTCTTATTGTAAAACAAAAAGAAAAACCAACAAAAATTTCATTTATGGCAGCTTGATTATCATGTTCTAAATCCCTTCCCAAAAGCCTATATCCTAATACTACCACATTAGTGGCTAGAAGGAGTTTTGAGATAGCACAAGAATTTAGCTCCAAACAATTGTCCCCCAACCCCAGTTCTTCTCAGTAGGCTCTTACCAAACCATTCACAAACTATCTCTAGAGCTCTGTAAACTGCTTTACACAAACTGCATTTCCAATAATTGTTTATTAGATGAATATTAAACAACAATAGCAATTCTCTCCATTGCTAAGAGTCATGGTCTCTAGCTAGCAGATGGCGAGAATTTTACAGGTGGTAGGGATTGTAAAGATTCCCCTGGAGACTGGCACTTTTGGCTTACATCTGCAATCCTACCTACTCAGGAGACTGAGATCTCAGCACCATGGCTTAAAGCCAGCCCAGGTAGGCCAGTCTTTGAGACAGTTATCTCCAATTAACCACCAGAAAACCAGAAGTGGCACTGTGGCTCAAAGTGGTAGAGCACTAGCCTTGAGCAAAAGAGCTCAGGAACAGCATCCAGGGCTCTGAGTTCAGGTCCCATAACTGACAAAAACAATAACAAATTAAAAGAACAGGGGAAAAAAAGGTCCCTTGGATCATTTATCTCACTGATGAAGAATGTACTTGATTAATTCACTGCCTAGAACAGCCGACAGTGGGCAGGCCACAGATATGCCCAAAGACCCACCATGACCCTCAGTCAGAACTGGTCTTAAATGAATCAGTGTGGGAGCGTGATAGACATTTTGCTCTTTCTTTGGGCAATGCTTCTGTAAAGCTGAGTACCTGGTTCTCTGGACCCTTTCCACCGTCATAGAAACCAAATATTGGGAATAGGGGTTAAGGTCATCAAGGTGAGCAAGTAATGTGGTTCTGGGAAATGAAAAAAAGAAGTCGGCTGGAAGATTGTGGCTGCCCAGGTCAGATGGCTGCCACCCAGAGAGGACCCCTGAAGACCATTTCATTTTTGCAAATGTATGTAGCTTGTAGCTCTTATTAACTTCTCCAGGACTGGAGAGTCAGCTTCCCTTGAGCTCTCAGTAGGGGCCTATTCAAAATGTGTTAAGTCTCTGGGCAACAACATTTTAACCAGTATGCACAGGATGTATAGAAAATAAAAAAGAGAATGTGGTTTCTAATGTATCTGTGCAACACATCTTTGGAGGAGACACAAAGCAGGAAATTCTCTGCTGGTGTTGATAGCCTGTCTCAGAAAACAATGGCCCCCTATCCTCCTAGGGGGAGACTATACCCAGGAACCCTGTCAGACAGTGAGAGGGAACCAGGCCCAGCTTGAGCTCCTGGAGAATCCCAGAGACAGGGCAGCAGAGTCCTTGGGGCCCTATACTGACATTTTAGCTCTGTGGCTTCCAGCAAGTCCTCTAGTAAGCACACCTAGAGGGCTTATCTAGAAGAATCTATTAGAAGCAGAGGTGTGGCTCGAGTGACAGCACCAGCCTTGAGCACAAAAGTCAAGGGAGAGTGTGAGGTCTTACATTCAAGCCCCAGGACTGGCACAAACAACAACAAAGAAAGGGGGGAAGGAAGGAAGGAAGGAAAACAGGAAGAAGGAAGTAGGGAAGGAGGGAAGAAAGGAAGGAGGAAGAGAAGGAAGGAAGGAAGGAAGGAAGGAAGGAAGGAAGGAAGGAAGGAAGGAAGGAAAAGATCCTAGAGGGACCCATTTAGGATGGGCCTTGGACGATGACATCCAGGTCAACTTCAGATTCAAAAGCCAGTTAGGTGTTATTTTTTTCCTCTCAGTATGCACCTATGTATACCTCTCCCCAAGTGGAAGGCAAACTTTCCAAGAACAGAAATTCATGCATTCATTCCATGTGCCTTTAAAGTATCCTAAGGGGCCTTTGCACCAATCCTGAAGGCAAGAATAAATGAAGAAAAGGTCACTGCAAAGTCAGACAAACTGGAGTCTGCGTGGTCTGTCTGAACACTAGCCTTCTGGGGGCCTCACATTTGTGTTACTTCTCCTCAAATGCCCCCCCCAAGAAGACCCACCATCTTACACCTTATTCACTGTTCCAGATCTCATCTCCAGGAGAGCCGCCTGTGAACCAGACAGCCTGGCCTGGAAGCTGTCCGGTGGAGCTCCACCTGTCTGTAACTTCTTAGCCAAGTTTGGTGCCAGGCCTCCTCTGTGGGCTCTGACCTCCGCGCGTGCCAACGCAGGGGCTCTTGGAGAGCCACGTTTACACCACTGGGATGAGGGAAAGTGGGGAGAGGAGGAGGAAGGGCAAAGGTCACAGCACTTACTGCTCAAGGTCGGGGGAGGGGGCCCCAGGACCTAAAGAAGTCGATCTCCTAGGCTACAAACCTAGAGAAAGAAAGGCTGGAGCGGATGCCACCTGCTGGTGAGGGACTCTGGCTTGCGCCATGGGCGCAGCAGAGATCTGGAGTCAGGATTGTGCAGGAAAAGCACACCATCGGAGCGATTTGGGAAGTTGTTTTGTTTACTGTCATCTCTTTGGAGCTGCCAGCTCCATCACCGGCTGTGCCTACAGACCCGGTTTCCCCACGCTGTCCCCTCCCCTGACGCGTACATTTGCAGAAAGGTCGGCGGCTTCGCAGCCTGCCTCCCCTCGCGGTGCAGCACTCCAAGGTTCTGAGGACTCTTCAGGCTTCTCCATCAGGTGGAGCCTTGAGCTCCGAGCCGCGGGGCTTCTTCTCCTTCCTTGCCAGGCCCGCGAGCTCAAGCCACCGGGCAGCGCCAGGAGGTTACCCGAGACCCCGCCCTCCCCGGAGGTGAAGCCACCCGCTGCCCCGGAGGACTCCGTGGGGGCCTCGGATGCGGCTGGCGCCAGAGCCCTGCTGGCCCTCTGTGGGTCTCCCAGGTACTGCTCGCCTTCTCTGCCCCACGTAGTGGACGCCAAAGACTGCCCTGGCTTTCCAGGCACTTAGGATTGAAACGCATCCTGGCCCTCGCAGAGGCGGGCAGAGTGGATTACTTAACCCACGCCTTTCCTCTTTCTGCCAGGAGACCCAAGGCAAAGTGGGGAGGAGGGGGTTCAGGCCTAGGTTTGGGGGGGGGTGGTTGTAGAAAAGAAAGGATGTGACTCTTCCTTCCCCAAGAGTGAGCGTGTAAGCATGGCACGCACAGGCCTATATGGGTGCCTTGATAAAGGTGTACTGCAAGAAAAATCTCTTGACTCTGAAGTATTTGGTAATACTTCCCCGGAGGATTGAATTAAGCAAACTTGGGCCCTGGGCCATTTAGGAATTAGCAGTGAAAATTAAACAACAGCTCTGGGGGCTACATCTTTAGTTCAAACATCAAACGCTGCTCAGGCAGGTGTCAAGAACATTCTAATATTACTTCCATTCCCTGCCAGACTTAGCTTTTAGAATGGTATTCAGACCTCACATTTCCCCTCACCCTATGGATTTAATAGAAGACTAATAGTCATATTACAACCCTGTACATACCATGGTTTGGAGGGGCATATGTTGTTTGAGATTATTACTCATCTTTTATGTGCATGTTTGCCTCATCTCTAATGTTTCAATGCATTATCTATCATTACTCAGCTAATAGACTAAGGCCCCGCTGACACATCGCTCCTGTATCTTATTTTATTTTACTTTATTGTTGGGGTAATGAGTAGAGGAGTTATGGTTATGTTCATCAGGTAGTGGGTGCAATCAGTCTTGCACACTGATTCTCCTTCTCATGCTTTTTCCCCCTTTCCCTCCCCTCACCCCCTCATTTGTTAATTAGGTAGCTCTCTTTCTTGCCCTCAGAGTTTCTGATACTTAGCATTTCCCCACCCCTATGCCCCCTATCTCTTTCAAGCCAGTTTACAAATTTCCCTTTTATTTGTTTAACAGTCTCAAAGGGATGCAGTTAAATAAACTATTAACTTAAGAATAGAAAAGTCAACAAAGCAGACACCCACTAATTTGTAGATCTTGGATGGCAACTATCAGGTGTCAGCTCTTACCAGCATGCACTCTTGTGCACTCTTCATAAACACTAAAGGATCAATTTTCTTAGTTTAATATCTCACATGTAAGTTCAGACTTGGAATATGCTTTGCAGCTAGCAAAGCCCCCAGCTAATGAGGGAAGAGAGACCAAGAGGTTCCCTCCCCCACAGAGCTCCCTAAGTTCTAGTGACTAAAGAAAGTCACAATTAGTTTTATAATTGAGAGTTGCATTCAACATTCATATATCAAGAAAGCATTCTTCCTTTCCCTGTCCTCCTTCTTTGCCAATTTCATGTAATACTGCATCTCTCTATATGCTGCTTTGTAATACCATTCGTTTGTGTGTATGTGTGCATGAGGTATGTGTATTTCGCTTCTACTCTAGATGTGAACTCCTGAAGGCATCGGCTATATCTACTGTTTATTTCCCCCCACCCACCCTGTGGCTGCTTGTATTATAGGCATGCCTAAAAGGTCTGGCAGGTAAAAAGCATTCAAGATGAATTTGTGTTGATACTATGAAGGAAACAGAGTATGATTTGAGTGTGGATTTCATGACAGGCAAAAGACCTGAAGGTTCATCTCTTAGGAGACCATTGCCTGTGACCTTGGCCTCTCCTTCACAACCAGACTCCCAGCACCTCTGAGAGAAAAGCCACAGATGGAGTGATGGAGTGTTTGAGAGAGGAGACACTCTGCATGCCAAGAGACAGGCTGCTCCCTGTCCTCGTTAAGAAATACACAGACCAGGATAATAATAATAAATAGGTATGTGTCACATGCACCTACTTATTTCCCCTCTCCTTCCTGCCTTTTGTTTTCTAAGAGCAACGCAAAACAAACTGAAATCCAGACGTTCAGGTTTTATTATCTTCTTCCCTTAGTCTGCGAGAGAAAAAAAAAGAAAGAAAGAAAGAAAAAGAAAGAAAAGCAAATGCTTAATCTCAACTCCAGATTCTCAGGCTGCACACATTGGCCAAGTCTTTGCTGGGAAAAGATTCTTCTCCCCCTCCCTCCCTCCCTCCCCCCCACAACCTCCAGCCCGTCCCTCACCCCCAGCTCTCTTTCGGCCCAGTTTCCAATCCCTTATACAAACGCAAAGCATGTACATTTTAATGCATGCACATGCACACCCGTAACTTCATTCGTGCTAAACAACATTACATACATCTTGTGCGCGCACGCGCGCGCGCGCACACACACACACACACACACACACACACACACACACACACACAGAGTCAAAGCTTTACTCCGGGTTCATGCTGCTTTTTTTTTTTTTCAATCCATCGTGGGAACCAAAAGCTAAATATCCCACAATTTAGGGAAAAGAACACAGCGTCCCCCCCTCCAACCCCCCTGCTCTCCTTCACGCGTTCCCGCGCGCGCTCACACTCACACACACACACATACCCACGCGCGCTCCCGTCTTGCCAAGCTTCTCCCCCCCTCCAAGTGTTTCCTCTTTAATTATGACCTGTTTCCCCTCCCTCTCCCCCGCTCCCCGCCCCAGCTTCAGTGAAAGGAGCCCTTCTGTCACTCGTCACCCGCTCGCTCGCTCGCTGGCTGGCTGGCTGTGGGAGGAGCCCGCCGGAGGAGGAAGCCGTGTGCCTGGGATGCCAAGAGCCAGAGAATGGATCTGCTCCGACTAGGGACCTGGCTGAGCATCCCGACTTCTTCCCGTGGAAGCTGAAAAAAGAAAACCAGCCCATTCCTTCCAATCCCCCCCCCTGCTCCCCACCACCACGGAGGCACAAAGAGATTGAAGGGGTGGGGGTGGGTGGGGGGGCGCGCGCGCGCGGGGCTGGACAGGAGGGGAGACACAGACAGAGGAACCGACGCGGACCGACCGAATGACCAACGGATGGAGAAGAAGATCAGCTGCCCAGGCACCGGGGAGCCCAGCGGCTGAGGTCCAAGAGAAAACTATCTGCACCCCCAAGTTGCCCCGCCGGCTTGCCTCGCTGCGCTGAGGAATGAAACCTTTCCAGCTCGATTTGCTCTTCCTCTGCTTCTTCTTCTTCAGTCAAGGTAGGACCTGAGCGCTGCTGGGCTTGGAGCAAAGTCGGAGGGGTTTGAGAGGAGGGCGCCGGCGGAGGCAGGGAGAGGAACTAGGGGGCCCGGGGTGGAGGGGTTGGGGTTGGGGTGGAGAAGAGACAGGCTTAGGAAACTATGGAGAGGCACGGCGTGGTGGCTTCTTTGCCTTGGCGAATACACCATCATGGCACTGTTGCTTTGCGGTTGGAAAAGAAGGGGTTCCGAGAGCCTGGAAGGGAAAAGAAGGGGAAAGGGGGACGGATTTCTGGCCTCAATCGTCCACGTCCAACTCGAACTCGCCCATGCCAAGGAGTTCTTTTATACACCCTGTACGTTAATGAGGCAGTTTCTCTGTAGCCATTCCTATCCCCAACTTCGGGGCGCCTCCTCTTCAAGCCCAGGTTAGGGTAAGAAAGTGGAGATTTCAGCTCCACCGTTAAGGTCGCACTTGGCTGAATGTGTGTGGTTTGTACAGTTACAGAAAGAGGGCTGTTGTTATTCGGGAATGTACTTGTACCTTGTGTGTGTATATAGATGTGTGTGTGTAAGGGCTAGGGGTAATTTGCACTGGTGGGGAGAAGCTTGTAAGGAGTCTCATTTGATGGTGCAGACGTCCTCTACCCAGCTGAATTCGGGGATCCTCGCACAGTCCTGGATTCAGGGTACAAAAGAAAAGTTCTGCTGCTGATTGCTTCCTTTCTGCAGCCTGGCTGGACTCTTGGGAAAGAACTTTGTCACTTCTGGGCTTCTGGCCCACTGAGAACCCAGCTGGGCTCTCGCTGGTGGTTAAGAGAGGAGAGGAATTCTGGAGAAGGACTGAGAATGCCTCTGTAGTTAAAGGCATCAAAAGTCACCTGTGGAATTGAGTTGGAAGGGGACAAGTAAATCAGTTCCTTTCCCACTCTTTTGGAATATGCCAGTGTCGCTTCTGCCATCTGAGGCAGCATTTGTGCCAGGCAGCACAGCTCTTACAAGGGACAGGACTCTCTCAGAAAAAAAAAAAATCCACAACAGAGCAAGTCCATCTGTTGATTAAATGAAGGGTAAAAGTTTTCAGGAAAGCAGAGCATTGTCACGGGTGGCTGCTTTTGCAAGCAAACGGCGGCGTGTGTCCCTTGCTTCCAGTCAGATTGAAGCCAAATGTAGCAAAAGCAGCCCGCTTCCCTCCCCTTCCCTCTGGAGCTAGTGGTGGCTCTCCATGCAGTCAAACTTTGCTACTGATCCTCCTACTGAAACTTTCTGGGCTCTTTCTTTCCCCATAGGAGTTGTGTATAATGGCTTTGCAGAATCTGTACACACACACATACATGCACGATCGTGTGTTCATATGGCTGTGTGCATCTCACCAAGGTTCCCTAAAGCAGCAGGCAGATAAACTCCTTCCTCAGGGTTTTCAGACTGAATGAGGAAGAACTATTCCAGAATACTGGTATAGAGATAGACACAGTTACATTATCTTTTTGTGAAATTACCCTCTTTTCAAGGATGCGTCTGTGCGCTTGCGCATGCAGACGCACACACACAGTACAAACACACACTCACGTGCATGCATATACACATTGACTTCCATTCTTCTTTGCCTCTCTCCCACCAGTTCACTCAAGAAGTTGTATAGAATCCCTGAGACCAGGAAGGGATCATCTCAGCAATTTCTACCCTTATAGCATGCAGGCATGTGTACACACACACACACACACACACACACACCCCTATTTGTATGGGTTTAGTGCAATTATTAGCCAGCCTGCTATATTTTGGGAGCTTGATCTGTACTTCCGCTCTAGCATGAAAAGCCTATAGTTAGCTGTCTAAGTGCTTCTCTGTCTGTCTGAGCCATTATGGTATGCATTTTCAACTGAGCGTACTCCTTTCTCAGTACCAATCTCTTTTTCTTGATAGCCTCAGATGAATCTTTAAATATTTACTTGCAGTAGCTAAATGCTCCATTTCATCTACCCTTAGCCCCTAGAGCAATGGAAAGAAACTATGGCGTCAAAGCACCCAAGTATCCTGAGTTTGGCCAAAAATGCTGACCCTGTCAATGGTCCATGGGCTTCTCAGATGTAGCCAATCAGAATAACAGAATAGCAGAGTAAACAATATCTCACTATCGGAATGAAAGGCCAAGGGGAAAGATGATTGATGGACTTCATTATGATGTGGTATGAATAACTTTTGAATTGATCTCTGATTTTTTTTTGAAAATGTGGTTTGGCGTATTGTAAATTCCCTCAGAGGATTCTACTCGACCTTCCTTCTAGAGCTGCTTAGCTCCAGTATTGGTTTCCTACCCTACCTCATCTCATATACTCATCCCGTTACTAGCCTGAACATAACCACTTTCAACAGGATATAAGAGGACTCACCCATGTGGCTGTAAATGGCCTCCACTGTGGTTCCCCCCCCCCCCCGACTGAGGATGAAGGTTGCAACATACACACAATCCAGTTACCCCTACAGAGTCACCTGCCCAACCCTTCCCTCCCTCCTACACCCGTATCCTCCCAGCATGCTTTTCCAAGGAAATGTGAAGAGGGTCAGGGCAGTCCCCCCTCTCAAAGAGAATCAAGTGTCCAAGGTCTCTTTAAAACCTTACCTGGCATACTAGCAGCATGGCCATCTGCTACCCAACACTTTCACTGCTTGAGTCCTGGGAATACAGTTCCTAAGCTTCCTGCCTCACAGGATCTCACCTGCTCCAAACGCTGCTCTCAGGACTTGAATAATAAACATGAACATCCAAAATCCATTTCAACCATCCCTCCCCTCCAGATTCGTTGAATAGTCACCTTTACTTTTCCCTTGAACCTTACAAGAGAACACAAATTAATACATAATTAATGTCAGTAATGTGCTGTGTGCTTATTCTTTCAAAGTTGGGGCTTCTGGTACAGACGGAGATCAACTATTTCTTTATCTTTCTTAAGGTGGCAGTAGAAAGGCTAAATGGCATTCTTCCATTCTCACTCTGCCAAATGTCCCTGGGCTTGGCTCCCAATAGGGGATGGAGAGCTGCCAGTGTGTGCTGTTTGTGGGTTTCTCTCTTGCTGGGGATGCCTCTTCCTTCAGCTGTCAGGACGTTCGTTCGTGCTTTGTACCGAGAGGGATAATGTCACAGCACAATTTGCCTCCTGTGGAGAAACGGCATGTTCTGCCCCTGGGTGAAGAAGAATCGATTCTCTTGTCATCCATAAACTTAGAACTTGCTATATATATATTTTCCCCTTTATCATTTCAGTTCATCCACAACTATGCCCTTCCCTATCCTCCTTCATCTCCAAGCCTCATCCTATCCATCCTGCACACACACACACACACACACACACACACACACACACACACACACACACATACACACGTGCACACGCATGCAAGGACTCTTATCACATCTCAAGTTCTGACAGAGTGTGTGGGGTGTGTGGCCGTGCAGACTTGGTGGCTTCTACTTCTGATTTTGGAAGAGATTTCACCACTCTGATATTCTGAGCAGTATTCCCAGAGTGTCCCGCCATGCTTAGTATCTTGGTGGTTCACAAGATTCTAATTCTGCTGGACTCAGATGACACGTTGGATTGCACATGCTTGCAAGTGAAACTGAAAATGTTGTCACCTGTTAATGTCATCCCTGAGCTGAGGATTTATCTTGGGGGAGGGGAGCTGGACCATGTCTTTATGGGAGAAAGAATCTAAGCAGCTAATGTGTTCTTCTGATTGGCAGGAAGCATTCAAATGACAGTGAGGTGCTCATCTGATGGGAACTACTATCGTCACATAAATCTCTGGGGAAAAAACTGTGTCAAGTAGACAGCAGGGTGAACCAGGGTGCGTGGGGAGAACTGGCCAGGGTACTAGGGTTGTGTGGACAGCAGAAAACATGGAAAGGAGGACAGATTGCGGGATGTTCAAAGTTCTCAAGAGCAAAAGAAGGAGAGAAGAAAGGAGCGAAACCAGAGAGACCATACATCCTTCAGGAGTGGCCCAAGAGGAAAAGGAGGAGTAGAAATCCTTAAACCAAAAGGATCAGAAAAAGAAACTGGGGGGAGTGAGTAGCAAATTTGGAAACATTTAACCTTATCCAGAAATGTCATATCACAAAGAGGAGACTAAATAATAATGTGTGCTTCCCCCCCCCCCCTTGGCAGTCCAGAAGAGGAAAAAAAATCACTTCATTTGTCCTGGGAAAGTTAATGCACAGGGTACAGGGCTTGTGGGACAACATTTTCTTTTAAACACATCTTCTGGATGGGCTGCTCTGCCTTCCTCCCAACCGGGAGCCTTCAGGGATCAACCCAGACCTATTGAAAACTGGAAAAGGAACACCCCAGGGGGAAGAGAGTGTGTGGGTGTGGTCAACGCCTTTGGATTTCAATAAGAGGACATCACCACACCACAGCCCCCCTCTTGAGTGTATGAAGGAGGATCTGGCTTGGAACATGGCAGCACTGAGCTAGGCAAAGTACCAAGAAACAACAGCCCTGCTGGTGTGTGCCTGTGTTTGTGGAATCCAGGGCCAGCAGGAGATGGGGTGGAGCAAGGGATTAGCCCTGAAGATGCAATTTTTTCCTTTTTGTTCAACCCAGTGGGGTGACTTAGACAGTATTATATTGCAACTCCCCCCCAAAAGCGCATGAATAATCCAGAGGGAATTCAAGAGATTTCAATAGCAAAATAATAACAATACTAATGATACCTTTGATTTGTGAAGTACTTTTCTTCCAAGGAGATAAAAAGATAAACTGTTTTGGAAACATGAACAAGAAAAAAAGAAAATTGCCTATGATAGAGGAGTGGGGAGAAGGGCCAAGAACACTTGTTTTGGGGTCTGGATGTAGATGGGGGGATGTGTGCAAGTGGGGAGGAATGCGATGGATGAGAGACATTATTCTTCAGCTACAGTTCCTGTTCTTGGAGGATGTTGTGGTGACTTCTGGGTGTTAGGTGGTGGTGTTTGTGATTTTGCTCTTTGAAAAGGTTGTGTTCTTTTGTTGTTTGATTGGTTTGGGGGTTTTTTTTGGCCTTTTTAAACCAAGGTCCATCAGGAGAGAGGGTGACCCTTGAAGGCATACTGTTACCTGAAAATGGAAATACATAAATTTAGTAGCTGTGTAGCTTCAGAAGATGATGAGCTTACATTATATTTGCCAGATAGGAGCTAACCCTTCTATTAATTACAATAAAAAATACATGAAAAAAAAGGATGATGAGCTTGACTTTGAAGGTGCTTTGGGAGGCAGGGCACCAGAGAACCAGTTTCCCATTGAGGCCAATGGACAGCTCAGAATGTGTGAAGCAAGGTTTGGCTTGGGAAAGAGGGATTGTCTGTTTCTTGGGGTTGCATGTCCCATCAGCTTCTATACACAAGTGTATAGAAGAGCAAAGCCTGCCAGTATGCCAGCCCATCTTTCTATGGCTTCTCTCTGCATTGTAAATAGAGTGGGTTTTATTTCCAGTTAAGAGAATGAGGCAAGAGCAGCCCGTATGGCAGGGCAATACCATTCTATGTTTCTTCATGTGTCATCTTCTTTGCCCAAGGGAAAAAGCAGAATTTACCCAGTTAGGTGTGCATGTCAAGTGAGAATATAGATGCTTAGATCACAGGAATGCTTCTCTCCCAGACAAGCAAGGAAGACAGGCAGTGCCCTGCTTTCTGACAAAGTTTTTTTGCTTTTGTTTGTTTGTTTATTTGTTTTGCTAACCATGCCAGGGCTTCTGCTTCCACCCTGTCTCAGAGCCCACTCCAGTGCCACAGTTAGGAGTCCGATAAAAGCTGTAGGGCTTTGCCATATGTCTTTTGTTCCACTTATCATGTATTGTCATTCATTCTCCTTCTACTGAGGGAGCTAAGGATCCAGTATCTCTCTCTCTCTCTCTCTCTCTCTCTCTCTCTCTCTCTCTCTCTCTCTCTCTCTGTGTGTGTGTGTGTGTGTGTGTGTGTGTGTGTTTCTGTTGCCTCTCCTCCCAATGGTAAAAATAAGTATTCTGGCTGTATACTTCTAGAAGTCAGTAAATGTCAATATTGGATAAGTGTTTCCTTTCTATCACTGCAATTTAGCATAAGCTGCTTGGAAACAAATGTCTTCGGTAAGCATACAGTGTTTCAGTGAGTACACAGTCAACACCACTATGAGGATTAAATAAATGTCAGCATTCCCCTGGTATACTTGGTAACAAGCTGAAAGCCTTGGAACAATTGGTCAGCACTGTAGATCCAGGACCATTCTGAGTTCTTCTCCTGGGGGCCCAGTAGGGCTCCACAGAGTGAAAGAGAGACCACTATCTGGATCTTTCCTGGGTGGGGGAACTCTGCCAATTAATGATACAGACCAACAGACACCCCTTGTTAAGATGTAATGTCTTTGGAACTTTGTGAGCAAATCCACCACCATTCTCAAATGGGCCCCTCAATCTTCTACTGGCTGCCCATGACCTCAAAGGCAAAGCCAGGCAGACATATCTGAATTTGCTTTTCACTGAAACTGAACTGCCAGGGTCTGAATGTATCCATTTTAGATGTACCCAGATGGATTGCTTTCTGAGTCTGAGTCTGAGTCTGGTTGTTGCAAGTTCAGATTCTCTGTAGAAATTGGAGAGAATCTGAGGCTGCGAGTTGTAGCAAATACAAACTCATTTTCCCCAGACATTCCATTGAGTCTGGTGCTTTGATGGCTCAAATGTCTTGCTTCTTCTTTCATGACCAAATAGCATTTTGTGACACTGACGCTCAACCATTAGACGCTCAAAAAACACTCACTGTGACTCTAATGTGTGGTAGGCACTGGGCCAGAAGGCTTGGAGTCCATGATAGCTGAGACATTCTCCATTTCTATACAAGAGCTCTCTGGCTTGGTAGGGAACAGACATACCCATTTAGGTTACAGTAAGATGAGTTCAGAAAGATCATGATTTGAGAATAAACTGGAACTTACCAGGAGGATATCAGAAAAATCTACATGGAGGAAGGGGCAGTTGTGCTTGATCTTAAAGAATGACTAAAAGTCCTCCAGATAAAAAACATGGGGCGGTCCCAGCTGTTACTTATGAATTTACATAAAAGCACAAAGATGGAGCAGAATGTGATATGCACAGAAACATGGAAGATAGGTGACTAGAATGTGGATATGCTAGGAAAGAAAGCTGAACACTTGGAAATAATCAGTGTGTGTGTGGCCACAGAGATTGTGGTAAATCTTTTGAGAATGGACTGAAAGAATTAAGTCAAGCAGGGTACGGTGGCTCACACCTGTAATTCTAGCTACTCAGGAAGCTGAGATCTGAGAATCAAGGTTCAAAGCCAGCCCAGGCACGTGAGACTCTTATCTCTAATTAACCACTAGAAAACCAGAAGTGGGGCTGTGGCTCAGAGTTGAGGCAATAGCCTTGAGCTGAAGAGATCAGGAACAATGCACAGGCCCAGAGTTCAAACCCCATGACCCATTAAAAAAAAAAAAGTAACAAAAAAACAACCATGGTTAGTAGTTTGAGGAGAAGGTTTATAGTCCTCTCAATGTCATGGGCTTGGGGATCAACATGCTATTTATTTTCTTAGTATTCCCTGTATTGCTGAAAAAAATGTAGAATTGAGTGGAAATCTCTCTTCCTTCATAGCTGGTATATAAAAAGGTAGAAAAAGTGAGCTGGAGAAGAATAATGCGGAACTGATCTCACCCTATTGGTGTACCTTCTAGAGTGAGTGGCAGCAGGGCAGAAGCTGATAACAGAAAGGATAGGCTTATGAGAGGTATGTTAGCTAAAGAATGTGGAAGAGGATACAGACTGTCCAGAAACAGGGACTGCTGTGTCTCTTGGGTTGTGGGTGAATGGAATACATGGAAGAATGAGATTTACTTAGTGCTGGCACCCATGGAGGTTGAAGACAATAGTAAAGATGAGGAGAAGACCAGAAAGATGGACAAGACAGAGAAAAGAGGAATGCAAGACATACCTGGGGATATTTTGTTGATGATGTCTGTCTTGCTCTCAAGAGAAATCCAAGCTGTACTGCCTTTGGAGAAACAAGGTTACAAGGCAAATGACTCTATCCAGAAACTAAAGACATGCTCTATTTGACTCTCATGCCAAGTACTTTGCATCCAAGTGTAGAGCATGCCATCAGATGTACCCGTGCGCTCTGCACTTTGGTCTGTTCTCTTTATAAGCTAGTGGGGATTGACAGAAAAAAGTCAATGGGGAAATGTTGGTGATGTTGTCGAAATTCTGGATATTTACTTCATGTGCCTAAGACCAGCCAGTTGAACAGTCTCCCATTGCTGCAAGTGTTTTTAGAGAAGAATACAGACCCTGAGAAACAGAGGACCCTTCCTCCTAAGAGCTGGTTGAGAGTAGCCAAAAAACACCAAAGACTCCCCAACTTCACAACTCTCTGAGTAGTTCTCTTAGAGGCAATCAATCTATTTATTTGTAATAATACTCAAATTAGATGATTCTCTCTCTCTCTCTCTCTCTCTCTCTCTCTCTCTCTCTCTCTCTCTCTCTCTCCCCCCCCCCCATCTCTGGTCTTTCTCTGTGGCTGTCTGTCTGTCTGTCTCTGTCGCTGTCTCCCTGTCCATCTGCCTCTCTATATCTCTCTGCTAGCATGTTTTACTTTAGGTAGGCACCTAGGCAAGTTCCTTTGGTTACAATTGATGATGATGGCGGTGGTGGTGAACCAATAAGCATGTTTTGATCATGACTACGATGATAATTAGCATCCGTATGAAGCATCACAAGTTATATACTTCGTTTCATCACAATGATAGTAAGGAGACGGGTAAGATGCTATCCTGCCATTTGTGTCACCACGATCCTCCACCGAGCTGGCTCACTGTTTTATGTGTGTCAATGCTAGATCCCAAGTCATATAAGTCATGGTAATAGAATCTGTAGGCCTCTCTAGCACCCAGGCTTAGGGCAGAACTTAAGGGGTCCCTCTGAATATCAAGAGGCTGAGCCATAGAGTTGATCTTCAAACAGTAACTCAGCACTGAGCTTTATTTCTTTTTACTCCAGACTTTCTCTGAGGTAGTCTTTTATCTGTCTGAAATCCAGCCTGAGTCCTTGAGGACTCCAAGATGCCAGGCCACCGTGGCTTTGAAAGTGACAGAGCCAAACAGTAATCAAGGAGATAGCACTTGGCTAGCTCCTTTTGTCACTTCCCTCCCACACACACCTCTGCACCTCTCCCCATCTCTCTCTCTCTCTCTCTCTCTCTCTCTCTCTCTCTCTCTCTCTCTCTCTCTCTCTCTCTCTCTCACACACACACACACACACACTGCAAGGAAGCAAGGCACTTTTCATTGCTTGATTAAACTCATCTATGTCTTTTTAGCATTGCTGGTGTTAGTACACCATTGGGCTCCTATACAGAACAAATGTTCTATGAACAAATGAACAAATGTTGAAACATCAGGTACAGAAAGAAGAGGGAGAGCAAGAGCTATCACTTAGGCAGGAATGTTGTGGGACCCCCTGCCTGGAGGCAGAGGAAAGCTGAAAGTTCATTTAGAGCTGAAGAAAGTGATTCTTCTTTGACAAAGGCTTGACTTCCCATTAGGTCACCAGGGACACTGGCAAGAGAAACTTCCTCTGGCATGCCACCTAGTCCTGAGCTTCGGCAAGAAACCACCATGCCCTTCTGTTCTTTAAGGCCTGTCAGTGCCCATTTCTGTCAATCACCTGTAAATGCACAGGTGACTCCACTCCAGCGCAGTGTGACAGTCCACCTGTCACCCTCGGCAATGCTGGGAGCTATGACAGCTTCGGAGTCACACTGGGGCCTGCTTGGCTCACGGCACAGAAGCAGGTGTTGAGGGGACCAAAAGTTACAGCAGGAATACAGCATCACTGCATCACTCACTAGGACTCTCATCCTCTGGGGCTTCACTTCCCTGGTGGCTAAGAGACACCACCAGTGAATCCCCAAATAGCTTTGTTCCCCATCACCTGGAACCTGTAGTTTTCTATGCCTCCCTTATAAGATATTGGGGTCTGTTCCATCTCCATAGGGAGCTATATTTCTCCGAGGTGCTGGCCTCTGAAGCCATCTTCTTACGCCGGATGCCACATCCACGGGGTGGGGAAAGTACTGGAAAAAGATTCTTTCCTGGTGGCTTCTACATCCAGGAAAGGATGGAATGTTTTGGCATGTCTAGTGAGGACTGCAGTTCCTAAGTCAGCCTGATGGTGGCAGCAGCTACGCTTGCAAAGCCCCAGAGTGAGTGAACCCAGAGCAGGCCAGGCAGACAGGCCCTGTGGTCCAGGAACTGGATTGTCTGGAACTAAAGCTGGGACCTGAGAGAGGGTATTAAATGGGTTCTGGGTGGTGAGGCCGGAGGTCTCTCTCCCTCTCTGGAGGCTGGATTCCTCTCTCTTCTTGAGTCTGCTGGATGAGAGCGGTGGTATGAGAAATCCTTACTTATGATATCCTCCCCGGCAGAAATACTAATATGTGATGGCATCATTATTTGGAAAGGAAAGGAAAGGAAAGGAAAGGAAAGGAAGAAAGAAAGAAAGAAAGAAAGAAAGAAAGAAAGAAAGAAAGAAAGAAAGAAAGAAAGAAAGAAAGAAAGAAAGAAAGAAAGAAGGAAAGGAAGGAAGGAAGGAAGGAAGGAAGGAAGGAAGGAAGGAAGGAAGGAAGGAAAGAAAGAAAGAAAGAAAGAAAGAAAGAAAGAAAGAAAGAAAGAAAGAAAGAAAGAAAAGAAATCAACGTGAGCTGCAGCTGTTAGAAAGATTGTCCTTTAGGCAAGGTAGCAGGCCTGGAAGAGGGTGTATTGTGTTCTACAGAAGGGAATGGTGTCATGTTGGTGACCCCAATAATTCACCATCGTGTTTTCCTACCTGTAGAGAATTATGAGTCGAGATGTAGCTGAGACCCCAGATTCGACTCAGCTGCAGCAAACTAAGGTATAGGATGAAGGAGGCTGGGAACTCGTCATCAGAGCCATAGATTTCCCTGCCCGGGTTGCTTATCGCTCTGGCCCTTTATGTTCTCTGGCTTCTCTGGTATCATGACCTCACTTGAGGTTTGGGCCCACAGTAGGATATTCTGTGCAGCTTTCCCAGGGCCAAGCAGATCTTCGCCTGGCTCACTGTCAAGTCACTGCTGCTGTTTCTGGAATCAGGAGAGCTGCCTCTTGCCTGGTGGTCTACATAGTGCTCTTTCCTCCTAAGGGGGGAGTGGAGAGTGGCAGCAGAGAAGGTTGTTCACTTCACCAGACTGAGAGATCTAGTGGCACATGACCAAAAATCTCTTGAGTATCTCTTGGTGAAGAATATTTTTGTTTTGTGCATGAGGTTTGTAAACCTTTACACACTGGATTGTGATTGTCTGTGGTCAGAGAGAGGTGTTAGTGCATAGGGTGAAAAGTTGCTGGAAAATGATAGGGGATTAATTCATCCCCAAATTAACCACTGTTCTACCCACAAGTTGTATGACCTTGGTTGTATTGCCGTCCTGGCCTTTGCTTTGGCCACCTACCTGCTTTCCTCTCCCATTCACAAGACTTCCATGGGGGTTTTTATAATCCCTTCCTGGAAAGCTGCAGTGAGGAGGGAAGGAGCAGTAAGAAACACATCAAACCTGTAACAGTCTCTGCCTGCTGACCTCATGCTTTTCTCTTTCCTGCTCTGAAGGCTGTGATACCTGAATGGGATCCATTGTGAAGGGGCCATTCAGGTCTGTACACTGGTCCTCTGTTGAGCTTTGCATTCATTGCCTAAGGTAGCCTCGCATTGCGTCTTAATAAAGCATCCTGTACCCACTGGTGGATGAAAAACTACTGAGGCTTAGACACCATCTGGACAGATCCCAGAGGCCTTGTTGTCAGTCCATTTGCAAAGAATTCCAGACAATGACAGGGCCCTGGACTGCTGTATGACAGACACTGAGCCACAGAAACCCTAGACTGGCCTATGCCAAAATCCTGCACAGAGTCGGTTTTGTCCTCTATCTTTCCTTTCATCTGCTTGATCTTTCCTAACAGTTCTTCATAATTTCTAGCATATGGGCTGGAGATATAATAATTTAAAAAAAAAGGAAAATACATCTCCAATACAAAAGGCTAAAGAAGACTTTGAGAAGCATTTATACATGGTTCGTGGCAGCTTTTTCTCTCTACCATCCACCCTAGTCCAGTTCAGCTTAACATTTTGAGAGCCTAATGCTGATTTCCTAACAATAATCCATCACTCCCAGCTTCCCCACTCCATTCCAGTGGATTGCTTTTTAACAAATCCTATTCATTGGGAGAGGTTAGCCTCTCTGTGCTGTGCTGGAAGAAAGGGGCTATTTTACATAAAAAGGCATTCCAGGACATCAAAACCCTTCTTTTTGTCAAGTCTAGAAGAGTAAAAATGTCAGGAAACTACATGGTTCTGAAATGATTAATAATGGTCTTTAAGAAGAAATTTTTTTTAAAAAAAAGGAAAGAAAGAAAAGCTCTTGGAATGTAAGAGAGCCTGAATGTCGTTCAGCTTATGATTCTCCTCACTTTGGTTCTGGCAGACAACTTTACCTGGCATCAGAAATCATTGTGGAAGATGGCACGTTTCTACCTAGGCCACACTTAAAATCATAATATCGGCTTAAGATAGACACTGTAAACTGGCAAAACATGAACGTTCTCTGAAATTTTAAAATCACCCTTCGCTGCAATCAGAAGAATGCAAGGGCAGACAGATCTGGGCATGAAAGACATCAGAGTCTTTCCTTTTATTCGGTGGCTTGATGCCTTCAGTGAAACACACAGATGCCGTCAGCTGTGGCCAGGAATCCAAAGCCACATGGATGCCCCTTTTGCAGTGTCTGAGCTTTGCTATTGGTTACCTCTTCATCAAACCAGGGTGGAAGAATTCATAGGTAGAAATCGGGCATTTTATGTGAAAAGCACACAAAATACCATCCAGGCAAACATGGCATTCCTAACCTCTGTGCTTCCACTAAAGCAATCAGAAACCTACATTTCTCTTTTTGTCATAATAAAAGGCTTTTCTAAAGCAGAATGCCACCAACTTGTGCACTGCTGTTTGTTTTTAATTGTCTTGCTTGAAGTCAAGTACTAGGGCTCACATCTAAAATTTTAGCTACTCAGGAGATTGATATTTGAGGACCAAGGTTTGAATCCAGCTTGGTGGGAAAATCCATGAATCTTGTATCTCAAACAAAATAGCTGAAAGTGGAGCTGTGTCTTAAATAGCCTTGGGACAGCTCTTAGGCCCTGAGTTCCAGCCCCAGTGTTCTTTCTCTCTGTCTCTGTCTCTGTCTCTGTCGCTTTCACACACACACACACACACACACACACACACACACACTCACACACACAGGTCTTAGTCTTCTTATGTTGTTACCTTTGGGCATACTATGGAATCTTCTGGATTTTCTCACTCACAATTACAGAGAAGGAAGAAGGTTAAACATTGATATAGTTCTCGATTTGTAGGCCCAGACTGCATTTCTGTGTTCCTGGCAGGGTAGCGCTTACATATGTCAATGGAAATACTAGACCCTTAATATTCTTCCCAGAGTCCCTCTCAGGTCCTCTGTGTGAGCGGCAGGAGCATTTTCAGTAGCT
This sequence comes from Megascapheus bottae, assembly GCF_031878675.1. Taxonomy (NCBI): domain Eukaryota; kingdom Metazoa; phylum Chordata; class Mammalia; order Rodentia; family Geomyidae; genus Megascapheus; species Megascapheus bottae. The sequence continues at coordinate 15,629,250 of NC_143535.1, read as the reverse complement.
ACAACATTATCTGGGAAATACTTAGAAATGCAAATTGCTGGGCTTCAGCCTAGACCTTCTAAATCAATGCCTCTGAGACTTGCCCCAGCAACCTATGTTTCACCGCCTCCAGTTGATGCTGAGGCACACTTAGCCTTGAAAAGGATGCTGCTCACACCTGGATCTTATTATGTGCCACACCTTGTTCCTTCCTCTCCACTTCCCTAGAAGCACCGCTGAGACTGAGTCCACAGGGGGTTTGAGAGTCATTTCTAACGAGAGGATTTAAGGTGACTGGTGGGAGCTGCTTCTAAGGGTGTTTGTTACCTTACCTTAGGGTAGCTTGCAGATCGTGTGGGAACTAGGGAGTTAGGCTCAGCCGTGGATATGGGAAACAAAGCTGATGATAAGGGCAAGGATGTAGGATTTGGAACATGGTAGCTTTGCCAGTCTGTTCTTAATTTCATTGCCTTCGTTCTTCCTTGATTGGCAAGCATTCAAGAGCACATCCTTGGAGTGTGGCTTGCAGCTCTGTCCCACCTCTGTAGGACTCAGGGAGGCTGTGCAGTGATCTATGCTGACAAGAAAGAATACAGCTAGGGCCTGTCATAGATTTCCTCCTACCTGCACTTGACGACGATTATTTTAAACTCAACACAGTACACCTAAGACACTTATGTCCATAAAGGATAGATTTCCTGCTTTGTATGGGAAAAGATTCAGAATGTATATCATAATGTATCAGGGAATTCTTGTTCCGTATTTTTGGGGGAGAGAGAGAGGAATTTTCAAGGTCAACACGACCACAGACATTCATATTCATTTCATTGTGAACTGGGATCTGCTTGCTGCTTACTGTCATTTTATTTTTCAATTTATAAAAAAGGATGCTCTCATTACTAGGCCTCTGGGCTCTTTCTTCAACCCAGATCACTAAAGGGAAACCAAATCCATAAGCTGATGAATCCAGAAACCAAGAGGAGGGTCAGGGGAGCCAGTGGTCGATTTAAAGGCCTCCTTACAACATTCTCTAGTTTGGATTGCGAATATATATATATATATATATATATATATTAGAGACTTATCTGGTAAGACTTAGTCTCCAGAGTAATGATATGAGGAGGTGGTAGAACCTTTAAGATATGGAAATTAGTAGGAGGTCTTTAGGTTGTTGGGGATATGTCCTTGAAAAGGATTCTGGAACCTTGAACTACTCTCTGTAGCTTTCTGGCCATGAAGGAGCAATTTTTCTTTATTATAAACTTCCCAGCAGGATATGCTGTCTGCTATAGACTCTGAAACAATGGGTCTGCACAGTTATGGACTGGAACTTTCATAAGTTATACTGATGGAACGCTAACTACCCCAGCCACAAGGGCTTTGGTGCATGCCTTATGCACATACCCAGATGTCCAAGGGATCTAAAGAAGCAGGCACAAGGAGAAACAGACACAGGTGGTTGTTATGCTGATTAGAGGAGCAAGGTGGGTGGACAAAGAGAACAAAGAATGAATATCAGTGTGAGAAAGACTTTGGCCTTTGGATGTCAAGAACACAAGGTTCAATAGCCACAGCTTTATTTCTCTCTGATCCAAATGAAGACTTACAGCAGTGGGTGAGGATGAAGGGATGAAGGGCATTCCTTACATTCACAAAAGCTCTGCAATGAACTTGACCTGGCCAGATGGGCAGATATGGAAGCATAAAGTTCTCTGTCTTCTGGTTTTCTATCACTCTGGTTTACCTCTTCCCATGGACTCAGCTACATCTATCTGGTAGGGAAATGTCCTTTATTTTCTTCCCCAGTAGTTCAGGGAAGAACCCTCCCTCCCCTTTTCACATTCCTCTATCGAAAGTTCTAGTGGTTCTTGTAATAGAAGAATGGAGTGACTTGTTTCCTATGGTCTTCCTTTCCAGAACTTCTGGAAGTCATAGCTTTCTTGTGAAATGCCTGCTTTGAATCTGGATATGCGGGGCCGGGTGGGGGGGCTCAACACAGTATTTCTTTCTTCTTTTTCTTGACATACATTTGTTGTACTAAGGGGTTTTCACTGTGATGTTTCTATGCATGTAAAAAAATATAACTAGATTCAACTCATCCTATCATTCTCTCTGTCCCATTCCTTCTTACAACATTTTCAACAAATTCCATTGTCCTATTTTTATACATGCAAAGATAGTTTGTTGGTCATATTTATCCTCATCTACCTTCTTCATTAGTCCTTCTTCCTCTCACTGGTACCTCCCCTCCCAGTCTGAGCTTGTTTTACTTTCCTGTCTTTCAAGTATTTTCAGGGTATATTAAATATACCCAGGGGAATTTCACCATATTTCAGATGATGTGCATATATTTTGTTTTGCTCAAAATAATCCTATTATTTTCTCTTCCTCCACCTCCTATTCCCTATTGATCAACAGTTTTTATTGAGGTTCCTTATGTTGTTTTTATACATAGTTAAACTGTATTCTGAAATTATTCACCCTCTGTTTTTCTTTTTTTCCCAGTCCCCTTCTCCTTATCCTGCTAATACCTAAAACTAGAATGATGTTTTGTGCATGTTTATGTGTGTATACAGTGTATTTCATATATATTGGTTTACTCTCCTTTAGATACAGAGTCCTATAAGTTTATAGATTATAGGTGTATTTTTAAAGAAGCTCCATACTAATTCCCATAATTTTTGCACTAGTTTACATTCAGTAGAACAACATAAAAGTGTTCCATGTTTGTTTTCTTGATTCTGGCCTGAGTGAGATAGAATCTCGGCGTGGTCTTGATTTGTGTTTTTGTAGCTAAGGATGTTGAACATTTCATGTATCTATCAGCCATTTGTATGTCTTCTGAGAATGTCCTGTTCAGTTGCCTTCCCCACATATTAATTGGATTATTTTTATCTTGGCTGCTCCATTTTTTTGAACTCTTTATATATCTTAGGTATTAATCCCTTATCTGTTGCCTAGTTGGTGAAGATTTTCTTCCATTCTGTGGATTGTCTCTTGGTCTGGTAATTGTTTCTTCTGCTGTGCAGACGCTTTTTAATTTTATACAGTCCCAATTTGTCAATTCTTGTTCTTGTTTTCCGGGCAATTGAAGTCCTCTTCCGAAAATAATTACCTGTGCCTATAACTTCCAGGCTTTTTCTGCATTCGATTTAAAGTTTCAAGTCTTAGTTTGAATTCTTTGATCTATTTGGAGTTGATTTTGTACAAGGTGAGAGATAGGGGTCAAGTTGCAGTCTCTTGGAAGTGAATAACTGGTTTCCCAGCACTATTTGTTGAAGAGTCCCTCTCTAGTGTATGGTTTTTGGCTCCGTTGTCAAGAATTAAATAGCTGTAAGCGGAGTTGCTAGTATTTTTCATGCAAGGAAAAAATATCAGGTATCAGTGATTCTGGGTAGCGTCTATCTTTCTGTGTCCTGCATGTTACTTGCCAGCCCGTGGAAGTGCTTTATCAGAGATTCTTCTCTATTTATCATGATTATTACCTTTTCAATTGGAGTACCTGTGAGCACCAAGTACTCCTTAGGGACTAGGAGATAATAATTTAATTTCTCCTTGCATTTATATAGTACTTACAGTTTCTAGAATGTTTTCACATTTATTATGGTCTTCCTTCCCTAAATCTTCCTCCCTCTTGCCTTGCTTTAAGAAAAAAAAAAAAACCCACAAGAAAATGAGCTCAAGTACATTGTAGCCTCTCCAAGGTCACACAAGTAGGAAGCATGACCATGAACAGGAAAAGTCAATGGTTCCAAGTCGGAAGCGCATTTATCCACCCAGGCCCTCCCCCGTGGCTCCTCCCTAGGTTCTGCCTCCAGTATGTGTATTTCAGGCATTTCCTAAGTCTTCCTATGAAGCTTGGTATGTGGAATAGCTCATTGACAATTGGAGAGCAACTCATGCCTGGAGGTCAGGCAAGGTTTCCAGTCACTGGAATGATAGCCATTGCCAACCAAGGCACACAAAGAAGCTGGGGAACATGGTTCTTGACCGAGGCTCTCTTCTGTCAATCAGGCCTAATAAGGAAAACACAAACCTATTGTACTATGGACTTAACCAACAATAGTAAGCAAAAGGAGCCTGAAAGCTTCTCCAGGGTGAAGGTCCACCTTTCAGTTGGCTGCTCGCCATGGTGTTAGCCTGTCAATCAACTGAGGGAGGACTGAGGGCCCCCAGTATCCACAACAACTCCTCATTCTCCAAGCGTGGGACTCAGACCCAAGACCAGGGAACAGAAGGCCACTGGCTCTTCCCAGTGCCTGGCACATGACTCTGACCACAGTCCCCATTTGAAAGAGGTGGGACTTTTCTTCCTCCAGTTTAACAAAGCTCTTGTGGATCTCCAGAGAAAATCCTTTGGGTGCCATGCTTTAACACACTGTGAAGGGATTTATGTATAGGTCATATAGGACATTTTCCACCACCGATTCAATGTTTCCAGATGTGTTAAGCTGGTATCCAAGGTCAGAATAGATCTACAACCTGTTTTGCATCTTCAATCTCTTTTCGAGTCAAGAGATTATGTGGCTTTCTAGGAAAGCAGGGCCTGAGGGGAAAGGAGAAGCTAGAAGAAATTTGCCAATGGAGTTCATCAGAGTTAACCTTTAGTAACTTAAGAAGTATGAATTAGTTTCTGTGTCCAAAGTGGTGCTATCTATCTCTCTATCTATCTATACACTTCAGGAGAGCTAGAAAAATCGTTGCTCAAATTTTCTTGGTCCCTGGTTTTTAAGGAACCACAGTTGAGATAACATATATATATATATATATATATATATATATATGCACTCTATTCATTTCCTATTAGTTTATTTTGCAGCCAATTTCCACAACTTAAGGACTTAAAACATTGCAAATACAATATCTGGAGGCCAGAAGTTTAGAGTGAGTCATTATGGGTTAGGTTCTAGGCACTGACAAGGGTGGGATTTTCTGGATGTCATAGGAGAAATCTGATTTTCTTTCCTTTCCTGGATTCTAGAGCTAGTCTGCCCACATTCCTTGGCCCACAGCTCTTCTTCCTGTCACTCCAACCTCCCATAGCTACCTATCATTTATTCCTCTCATCCTCCTGTTACCAGACAATCTTTTTGCCCAAGATCCTATACAGAATCATATCCACAAAATCCCCTTTTGCTATGCATGAAGGCTAAACTCTTCAGGGAGTAGGACATGTGGCTCTTTAGGGCCATTACTCCAAGTACCATAGAACTGAAGACAAATCCACATAGCCTCTCCCTCCCAAGAAAATATATAAGCTTTCTTCTCCTACCTATCTATACAGGAAATTCTTGCCTCCGTTTCTCTGACTGTAAGTTTGAAAGAATCCTTTGCCCCTTCCCCCCACTCCTGTCATCATTTATATCTAGAAAGTACTTTAGGATCACTACATAAACAGTGCTTAGTATGAAATGGTTATTATACTATACTGCTAGTGTATGAACAGGCATTAAATTATGCTTGCATTAATCAATGGAGCTACTACTAGAAGCAACTATCATTGAGTTCCATAGGGGAGAGATTAGGGGACCCATCTATTACATTCTGTAGTTAAACCTCACTAAATGATTCTTAATAGCAATTTACTCAGGCTTCATTAGCATAGAGTATGAGAACTCTCCTCTAAAATACCATACACAAGGTGCTTTCTGTCTTTGGAGTAATTGAAATGGAGATTGGCAGCAACAACAACCCTGTAAGAGAGAAGGAGAAATGGCCACAATGATTCTCCACAATTTGATTTGCTGCAGGGTGAGAAGGTGATTTGGGACCTCCGTTTGGACATTTTTGTCCCTGCCTCTCCATCTGTGGTTCAATGAAGTCTCTTTCTGATTAGAGAACACATTAGAAATGTGGGAGTTTAATCCTCCCCAGTCATGTGACTACCAGGTGTATTAAGATTCCACAAACAGCTGGGCCTGAGAGATGACTTCCCTGGGAACCTGAAAGCCAGTTGATAGGGCTGAACTTACAAAAGAGTCTCCGAGGGTCCATTTCCCACCCCCACTACTGGCCCATCTACAGTCCTCACAACTGTCCTGGAAAAAGCCCACGGAGAGAAACACTCAGTGTTCCACGGCGACGTCTTAAAAAGGCTTAGGCCATGTTCCACTCTGAGAACCCCTGTCCAGAGAAGGTTAGATGGCTGCTGAGCCATCCCAGATGGAACTGAGCTCAAGGAGCTCTGGGGAATTAAAGAAGAGAGACAAGCCTTGGGAATGATTATAATCCCATTATGCAATGCCCCCCTATTTATTTCTTCATATGGATGAATTTGTATGTATTTGCATTTTGTTCTATCTGATAATATGCGTAGAATTCAAATTGAAATGACTTGAATATATTTGAATATTAATGAGGCGTTTAAAGGCTGCTATCCCTGGCAAAGTCCCCCAGCAAGACAGTGTGTGAGGCAGAAGCTCATATCTTTCCTGTTGGCATTACTATAAGAAGCCCTGGGGGTAGTGGGCCTAGTACTGGCAGGTACCTACAGGATAGACACCCTTGGGATGGAGCTAAGGACCACCCCAGCTTCCTTAACTCTTGTTCCATTCAGATGGAGGGAGAGCACTGAGAAGCATGCATAGCTTAAGGCTTCCTCTGACATTCAGACACATGGGCTTAATACTGGTTTTTGAAAGGTACGATGTTTCGTGAGGTGAAGCCTCACTCCTTTCTTCACATAGAACTGAGTCATAGGAGCAGGATCTCTTTCAGGTGTGCAGAGCTCTTCCTGATTAACTCCCGCACGGTAATGGACCCTCTTCTACCTAAAGGCCTGTAGCTAGAGCTTATGTAACCTCTCCTGGTCATTTTTCTATGGAAAATAGCAATTAGACAGGTGCCACCAAGGTTCTTATAGGAAGCATTTTAATACATATGTTGTGACACCATAACAAATGGGCCTTTGCCTCAGTAGCCTCGCTCACAGGCTTGCAAAAGAGAGAAGGCCTCCGGTGTCATTCAACTGGCTATTCTTCCTTCCTTGGACTAGAAATCTGGGTGACAGAATGTCCCCTAACTTGTCTTAGAGTTCAAAAATGTTCAACTCAACATCAACCATTTTAGGCCAACCATGGAACAATACTACCTTACAATAACTGAAATAAGGTTAACGGCAGTCCATTGGAGAGAAGACTAACTACCCGTCATTCATTGATGCAAGTACTGTCCATCAACCTGTCTCAGTGATCTCTACATCATTTCATTGTGTGCTAACTGAATCTTGGATAGTTCCAAGCTTATATTTCCGGCATCATGCTAGTGGCTATTACTGATAATATCAGTTAAAAATAATATTTCTGTGGATGATTTAATTTCCTGCTGCATGATGCTCTCATGTACACCCATGACAACTTTTACTACCACATCCTGAAAGCTCACCGTTGCATTACCCATTACCATGGTCTTGGTATAGGGCATCTTTCATCCCAGTGCTTATCTTCTGCATCGAATGAGCTCTCTGTCATGATATACATGCATTTATGTCGCTTTTCCTTTCTCTCTTCCATCATTTTCTGTCTTTCTTAGGTCCTTCCAAACCTTCACCGTCTCCTCTCAACTTCCTCACTTTTCCCCAGAGCCATCCATCACCGTCTTCATTCTTCACAATTTGAACTTAAGACTTAGTGTTTGCCAGGTGGGCAATCTATCACAGAGCCATGCCTCCCCACCTTTTTGCTCTGGCTACTTTTGAGGTAAGAGTCTTATTTTGCCCTTGAGGGATCCTCCGATATCCACTTCCCATCGTAGCTGGGATGACAGACATATGCCACCACACCCAACTTTTTCTACCTAGACGGGTTGTCAAGAACCTTTTTACTGGTTCTAGCCTAGAACATTGATTCTTGGGATCTCCTCCTCCCAATTAGGACAATGGGCTTGAATCATTGACCACTAGAGTGTTCTTCCCTCTTTAGCAAGACCATCAGACATCATTTGCCTGTCAAAGCAGAGCTCACACACATGGGACCTAACATTCACCCTGAACTGAAGCTCTCTCACACCTGCCATCAACGACTTCCTACAGTGCCTTTATCACATCCTTTCTTGCTCTCTGAGCTACAGCCAAAAATAAATAAATAATACATAAATAAATGCATTGATGTTCCCTGGATGTACCATATCCTTGCATCTTTGCTTATGCTATTCCTTTAGCTGGAAATATCCTTTCCCTCATCACTTATTGAAGGAGTGTTCACATTTCAAAGCTCAACTCAAATGTCACCTTTCCATGAAGTTATTTCCTGTTTTCTGCTCAGCGCTGTTCTGTTCTTTCTTCCCTCTAGACATGATGTGTATATCTTCTTGCATCATATGTTCAAACCTAACCTGCTGATGGTTTACCAGATGTCTCCCCAACTCAACTGTGAGCACCCCAAAAAGAGAAATGTTTTTTTAACATTTCTTGTATCATCCAGTCTTTTGGGGGGGGGATGGTGCTTAACAAGTATTTGACCAGTGGCTATATGAATGAATGGGAAAAGACTAGTGTGCTCAGTTTCTCCAGCTCTTCCAGCTCAGCCCCTCCCCTCCCCTCCCCTCCCCTCCCCTTTTCCCTGCCTGGCACCTGATTGCCTTGAAAAAAAAAAAAAGACACCAGTATTTCTTAAACACCTGCTACCATGCCAGATCTATTGTCATGATCTCACTGAGGATGAAAAGATTCTGCTTTGCATTTTGTAATTAAGGAAACTGAGTCTCAGCGAGGCTTAAGAAACTTGCCCTCTGTTCCTGTAATGGAGCCAAGATTCAAATGGGAGCCTTCTGTCTACACATCTAGATCTCTCTACCACCCCCATCTGCTCTCTGAATCAGCCAAAGCACAGCCTGACTCTCACCTTCCCCAGGTTCCAATTCAGGCTTCAGTGCGCCAGGAGAATGAATTTCCTGCAAATCAATCCTGGATGCAGTTATTATTTTATAGAGATGTTGTAAGTTGATAAGGTAGCTGTTATATGCTAATAGCTATTGTAATGTTGTTCTTAAGGCCTATTACTTGTGCCGGTTTGTATTTTAATATGTGCAAAGGTGATTACAAATTTAATATGAATGTTAAAACAGATTAGCTGATTTATATGTAAAATAAATAAATAAAGCGACACTCCTACTCTCATTTCTATTCATTTCTCTCTCCCTTTCTCTTTTCCTTCTCTATCTAGAGGCAGATGTGGTCTGAGGGACACTGACAATGGAACGGAAAGAGAGTGTTTGCTTGGTGATAAATAATGGTTAGAAACAGCTCTTTTGTTCCCAGTGAATTTGGACTGTATGTCCTTAATTGCAGCTTGTCTGGGAGTTTGTGCTTTTGACTGGATTTGGAGAGTTCAGTGTTGTCTGAGCACTGTGTATTCACCGTTTCCACCCCCCCCCCCCGCCCATGAATTTTTGTTTTGCACCTCTGTAATCTCTTGTTGTTTTCTTAGTATATACTGGAAAATTTGCTGAACTTTCTGATGCATCCAGGAGTCCGGGATATAGACAGGAAGCTGGAGACAAAAACAAGCAATTAGGATGAAGGGGAGGTGAATAGTTATTTTGATAGAACAAACAGGAGGGAAAGCTCCCTCACCTCATGGGGAGAACTCTAGAAAACACACCCCTATGGGGCAAACCTCCAAGGATGTACTGGCATTAGCTAAGTAAGTAAGCAGTACAGAGTGGGACAGGTAAAGAGCAGAGAGAATAGCATGTATGAAAATCTGGATGCAGTTTAATGTAGTCCCACTTATCCAGCCTTTCTCTGATTTGTTGTGATTCTTGGTCCTTATTAAGAAAGTTTCCATCTGTGCCAAGGAGGTCTAGTGTATCTCCTATTCCTTCTTATAAAGTTTTCAGAGTGTCAGCTTTTACCTCCAGGTCTTTGATCCATTTGGAGTTAATTCTAGTACAGGGTGACAAAGAAGGATCCAACTTTAGTTTTCTGCATGTGCTTAACCAGTTCTGCCAGCACCACTTGAAGAGGCTATCTTTCTTCCATTCTATTTTTTTGGCTCCCTTGTCAAAGATTAGGTGGCCATAGGTCTGTGGTTTAATATCTGGGTCTTTAGTTCTATTCCATTGGTCTTCAGGCCTGTTCTTGTGCCAGTACCAAGCTGTTTGGATAATTATAGCTCTGTAATAGAGTCTAAAGTTTGGTATTGAAATTCCTCCGGCGCTGTTCTTTCTGCTAAGAAGTGTTTTTGCTATACAGGGTCTTTTATTATTCTATATGAATTTTTGGATTGCCTCTTCTATTTCTTTAAAGAATGACATTGGGATATTGATGGGTATTGCGTTGAATTTGTAGATAGCCCTTGGCAAGATTGTGAAAAGATCATATTAAGTGAAGTAAGCCAGACTCAAAGGAACTTAGGCTCAATGGTTTCCCTCATTTGTCATAATCAGTAGAAACCTTTGGCTCTCCTAGCAGAGATTTGCAATAGTGCAAAACCTTGATACAAAAGGCCATATAGTAGGACGCTAAATGAAAGGATCTCTAGGATATAGAAACATAAGCCATATAATGAATGATTGTTGTTCTTAAGGTACTATGTTATCTCTCATCTCTTTTGCTGTCCCTGGGTTATCTCATATTGTTACAGTATCTCACTTTGTTACCTGATATATCGGATATATTTGTATTTGGTTATTTGAAATTGGATAGGGAATGGGGGAAAACAAGATGAGGGGTGGGGGTGGGGGGGAGGGAAATGGGGACCAAGACATGTGAAAGGGTATTAATGTATGGGAATTAATGCACCATCTATCTGGCAAATATCATGTAACTCTTCTATTAATTACAATAAAAATATATGAAAAAAAAGAAAATCTGGATGCAGTTGCTTACACCTGTAATCCTAGCTATTCAGGAGGCTAAAATCTGAGGATTGCAGTTTAAAGCCAGCCTGTGGGACTCTTATCTCCAATTAATCACTAGAAAACTGGAAGTGATGTTGTGGTGCAACAGGACCAGAGTTCAAGCCCTATGACTGAAAAAAAAAAATCTGGAAGCATGAGAGAACATAATTCATTCCCAAAGCCAGGACACTTCCTAGCCAAGGAATATTAGTAATGTTTGGATAAAAGACGAAAGATCCCACATGCCAACATTGTTGTTTTTAGGGTGTAATTGCTATAAAGGACTAAGTGGAAGAAAGGAAGGAATGACAGAGATGATATAGATCAGGGTGGAGATGTTCTAATTAACTGTACTTTAGGCAAGAGTTTGATGAGGAGGATGAAAAACACAGAGATGACCTGAGATGAATGTAAGTGGAGGGGGGAGGGGAGGGGGAGCTGTATGGTGACCTTTCAAAGAAAATATTGGAGCAAACAAGTCAGAATAGTACTGAAAGAGTCACATAATTAGTTGCCTACACAAAATAAATAATCATAAATTAAGGTAGCATGAAAGTCTACTACCCCAATGTGTTAGCAGCTTGTTGCCACAGGCTTGATAGGAGGCCCTTTTGAGAAACTTTGTCCATTGCCTAAATGTCAGAGACCAAGAGTCAAAGTGAAGAAATTGCAACTCCAGAGGGGAAAATCTTACTGTGGGTAGCAATGAGAAGTGGGGAGATGAAGAAACATGAAGTTGCAATGTCTCCCTGCTTGTCAAAGATAGGATAGGGTGTGGATACACTTTCCCAATCCAAAGTATAAACTAGGCCCAAGACTTGATTGCAGAGAGGGAGCAGAATGTAGGCTCTCGGGATACGCATTGGAAGGCTCACATTCTATGTAAGTAGGGTTCTTGTCATATTTTTAATTGCCTTGTAGACAGCTGGATGGCTGAGAGAGTTGGGGTGAGGGGTGGAAATCACTAGACTATGCTTCTCTGGACTCAAGTGTATTTTTTTTCACTTTTTCCAAAATATTTGTTGAATACCCAGTTGGTGCCAGGCATGGTGCCAACAGAACCTCAACCTCTCGATGAAGTTGACAGGTATAGTACTTCATAGGCATTCAATAAAGGTGTGTTAGAAGAAGGCAGGAATGACAGAAGGCAGGAACATAAGGAGAGCATTGAAAAGAATAAAGTGGATACGAATCTTAGGAATTTGTAACATAAACAAGACGCTAGACGGTCACCTATCCCAACCCTACGTAATGTGGCAACATTAGAAGATACTTGCCCTGACAAAGCCATGCAAATTATCTCAGTACTAAGGGTAAGGGGCATCTGAAGAAACCAAGCTGGCTACTCAGACTCTCCCAGGTGTGCAAATCTGAAACATACACACTTACAAAGGATGGAAGATGAGATACCTGCAAAGGTGCAAAGGATGAGGACAAAAAAAAAGAGCAGGGGCATCTGAAACAAATGGCATAAAGACCCAAAAGGAAACCAGGCATGTAGCTCAAGCCTGTGATTGTAGCTACTTGGGAAACAAGAGATCAAAGGATTGTAGTCTAAGGCTGAGCTGAACATAAAAAGTTGTGGAGTCCATCTCACCCAGTGGCTGTATAAGATGACATACACCTGTTACTCCAGCTATTGGGGAAACACAATGGCTGGACATGACAGTGCATGTTGGTCATTTCCAGTTACACAAATAGGAGGATTAAAGTCTAGGCTGGCCTAGGCATAAAGCAAGAAGACTCTGCCTTGAAAATGACTGATGCAAAAAGGGGTTTGCAAGTATGGTTCAAGTGGTAGAGCATCTTCCTACCAAATATGGGGCCCTGAATTCAATCTTACCTGCCCCTCCGAATAAGCTGAGAGAAGAGAAAATGAGAACTATGAGACACAACCAGACATATGTATGTGTGTATGTATGTGCGTGCACATACATGTATGCATGTGACTTCTCTGAGCCCAGATCGCCCTTCTGAACAAAATAATACCTGACATACAGAGAAATTCAGTGATGCTGATGTTTAAGTCTGAGTATAAGACCCGATGAAACAATCTCCCAAGACACTGTTTAAAGATATAGCCTTGGTACCATGTGAGTGAACAGTAGTTAAGAAATATTATAGGAAAAGAGTTTGGAAAAAGTACTATGGAAATTGTACATATGTCATTGACAATTCCATGAAGGAAAAAGTGTATGCAAGGTTAATGTGATGGGTCATAAATACCCAGAAAATCTTCCATGGTCATTGGAAGCTACCTGGGGTGCTGTAAGCTGAACATATCATTGAAGAAAAAAGTCTGTCATTATAGTTTTATTTTAATCTACCTCTCCTTTGTGGTGTTGTATATTCTCAATCTCAGAGGAATGTTTTGTCTGGCATTCTAGAATCCTTCATGGAGGAGAACCACTGTCAGTGAAATCTCAGCCTGCACGGACGTGGTTGCAGTGAACACACTGGTTCTTCTGTAGAAGGCAGCCTGCTCATGTGGCAGATGTGGACAACTTGCAGTACCCTCTGCTGATGATACCACATCCAGCCTGGTGTGCTCTCTTCTGAGAGTCATCTTTCAGACAGCTATTTACAAACTAGGGTATTACAGAATGCTCAGAGTTGGTGGGAAGCTTTGAAATGATAGCATGTTAAGGAAAGGTGGAAGACCATAGCATTATTTAGGCTCCACAGTCATGGTTTACAGGTTCCCCAGGCTTATTGTGCTTATTGGATCTTGTGTGATCATTGTTCTTAATGTACCATGTTATTTCTCTTCTTTTTTTGCCCTTATGGTTAATCTCATGTTATTACTCTATGTGACTTTATTACCTAGTACATTTATTTACTTATTTGAAATAGGGAAGGGAAGTGGAGGGGGGGAACAAGATGATTGGGGTGAGGATGAGGGGAAGCTGGGAAAAAAAACATGAGAAGGGTTATCCATGTGTGAGAAGTAATGCACCTACTACCTGACAAATGTAACCCCTCTCTACATTATCCTGACAATAAAAAAAATCACTTGGTGTATGTATATAAATAGCAATTGTCAGGGATCTGTAGACTCTTAACTTATCAATCCCAGGAGGAATCACAGGAAATTTTACTTGAAGAAACATCCCAAGTGATTTTTATTCCAGTGGTCCAAGAACTGGATTTTAACATTGTTTTAAAAAGCACAACATGGAGGGGTCAGGAACATGACTTAGTGGTAGAGTACTTGCCTAGTCCTGGGTTCAATTCCTGAGTACCACATTCACAGAAAAAAATCCGAAAGTGGTGCTGTGGCTCAAGAGGTAGAGCACTAGCCTTGAGAAAGCCCAAGGACAGTGCCCAGGCCCTGAGTTCAGATCCTAGGACTGGCAAAAAAGAACAAACATGGGATGGAAGCATGGGTCAGGTGGTAGATCACCTGACTAGCAAGCATGAAGCCCTGAGTCAAAATCCACATTTAGTAAATAAATACATAAAAAAAAATAAAACCGTCTAACCATTAGAAACTCCCCTTGGGTTGAGAAGGTGTACTCATAATCTACAAATCCTCCAACTTGGACCTCTGCTTTGTGGGGTGGAGAGGAGGAAATGTTATCCTCTTACTGGAGTACTCATCGTTCCACAACGCCATGTATTGCGCACAGTAGGCAGTCAGCAAAAATATGTGTAATGAAATCACAGAAAGGTACGAGAAGGAAACTTACAAGAATGAAGGCTTCCTAAAGATTTAACAGGTGACCTTGTTCAACAGCCAGTTTGCCCCCCCCATGCCATCCATCTTCATGTAGGGATGGATAATAAGACACTGAAGATGGCAGAAGGGAAATAGCTGAACTGGAAGAGAGGTTCAGTGAAGGTGCCCTCCAGGAATGGCCACATTCTTAAAACACAGCCAAAGACATATAATACATTGAAAAAAATTATTCGACTACAGCACAGAGGTAATAGAGTCAGAGAGCGATAGATAGGAAAGGAAAGATGGTGACGAATGAGTGTTATAGAAAAGAGCAAAGAGCATACACTGAAACAAGAAGAGCTGATGAGGGTCTGGTCAAGAGCTGAACATGGAGCATTTTTCATATGTTGACCGGTGGCTATAAGGCCTGTCATGTTTTTACATCATATGCCAGAGTGCAGTGCCACCCCTGCACTAAAGGCTGGCCACATCCAGGGAGGAAGTAGAGTCTGGCTTGGATCCTCAAGAAATTCACAAGATTCTTTCCCTTCACCTCCACCCAGAATCATGGAACATGAATCTCACTTACTCTTCAAGTTGAGAGGAGAAATGCAAGAGTACTTACCCATAAGTGAGGGTGGAAAGAAAAAGCATTATCTGTCACATACGCTGCTATCTTTCTAACAACTTAGAACCAGATAGCCTGGGACCATCAATAAGTTATTTGATGAGTGAATGAATCAATCAATTACATTAGAAAAAAAATATATATGTATGTACATATGTATACATGTAGATAGATAGATAGATAGATAGATAGATAGATAGATAGATAGATAGATATCTCGAGTCTCTCTTTGGCAGGCAGTACAGTGCATACCTTGTATATATCTTTCCAAAACTCTGTTATATGAATAGGGCATACTTTGCAAATACCTTTCCTAAACTTCATACTGAATATTATCATCCATTGTATTATAGGTGTCAACATAGAAGTCTAGTTAAGTAACTTGCCCAAAGTCATAAGGCTCATAAATGACAAAGCCAAAGTCCCCATACTTAAGTTATCTGTCTCTTAAAACCATGGTATTTCTACCATTCCATCCTGGTGCAGATAGCTTGGTTTTCAGACAAATAACTTGAGACCAGAAAGATGACATGACTTCCTCTCTGGGAAGGGTCAGCAGGATAGTTTGTAATGGAACTCAAACTTTGAACAGTGATTTAAGCAACAAGGAGAGCTCTTCATCACATTGAAGTAGCTGACCTCTCCCATCCTCTTACTTGTTTCTGCTGCCCCCTGCAAACACTCCACCTTCATATAGAGAAGAAAATGTACCTCACTGGCCTTCATGTAACCAAACAGTGGCCCCTAAGACTGGTTCAATGTTGATTGGATCGGTTTAAACTTGGTTACACGGCGCTGGTAGTCTTTGTAATGCAGTCACTTAACTCTTCTACCATTAAAAAGAAAAGCAGAATTACATTCAGGGGGTGGGAAGGAACTTTGACCTACTTTTTAGAAATCTGCAGGTTGGCCTCAGAATTCAATCCCTGTCTTGATTTTTCTTTCCAAAACTTAGAATTGGCAACAGAATAAGTTGTATGCTAAATTGTCCTCCAGTTTCTCTGAGTTCGGCAGTAAAATATTTATCCAAATACAATTTCCATTGACTTTGGCCAGAGTCCTGCTTGAGTGAAAGGGCAAGTGGAATTCAAATCTAGCAACTTATCACTTTTTATGTGGATGATAGAGGCAAATGTAAAGGGGGCTTTTGTTTTTCTCTCACTATTTGCATCTGTTTTTAGCTGACTGCACTGTAACATTGCTCAAGGCAAGAAATGTGTGCAAGGGGAGAAGAGAAAGTGTGTGTGGGCATGCATGTCACACATGTGCACGCATAGGTTGGCTTTGTGTCAGTCACGGGGCTTAGGGGTCAACAACAAAAGGCATCAGGCTGATAGTGGGAAAGAATACTTGGAAGGTCACATAATTGCAAGTAGAGCTGAGACACCAGGCTCTGAGGTGATCTAAATAATAATCTCAAGCAATTGTCAGAATATTCTCTCCTGCCAGAAAACACAGCTGACCCCATGCATCTGTTTTTGTCATAGCTACCAGCCCTGCTAGAAACAACGCTCTGCCTACCCTCTCTTTTCATAACCATTAATTCCCACAGCTGGGTCTGAGCGGTGTGTCAAATTATGGTGACTCACTTACAGGCCTGTGCTCTAGCTGCAAGGGAAGCTGGGAAAACCAAGGGCTGGATTTTTTCACCTTCTACATAAGGCCAGATGAAGCATATTTCCCACTAAGACTCATCAAGGGAAAATTCCTTCCAAATAATGGCAGAGTACATATGTTGGAACAGCCAAAAGGAATGACAAATACCTACCTCCAGCTCACTGCAGGGCTTTCACTCAGTATGTACAGGAATGTATATCTTCTCTGCTGGGTCTTCAGCATGATAATCTGGACTAGGGAAGATGTGCACATTGAATATAAACTGGACTATTTTTCATAAAGAAATACACTGGGGTATTACATCTTCCAACTCAGCAAGCGTCCTTAACTTTTCCAAACAAGAAAAGACAAGGGAGTTTCTGTGTCACTTCCACAGCGGTGGGTTGTGGGTTATAAGCTAGAGAAAGAGCCATGCAAATGCATGACCATGAATCTGTCTTTTTTTCTAGAGTGTTGGAATTCTCAGACACTGTTCTCACCTCATTCAGTTCAGTTGCTAGCCATCTCATCTGTACTCAGCCCATATCAGCCCGGAACAAGCATTTTTGGAAAGTCATTGCAAGTGAATTCTAAGTCTCTAAAATGAAATGGCACAAGATTTCCCTGCCTTTTTACTTTTTACCCCCCTGCAAGCAGTCCAGAAGGCACTGTAGAAGAACTGCCCAGGACTGTCCCAGGGCCCTCTGCTTGATTTGGTTAGCAGTACTGATTATGAAAAGTGTTTTTCCTTATAACTCCTAAGTCAAGCTCTAAGCAGAGAACCAGATTGAGTGTATTTTTATATTTCCATGTTTCCTTCCAGAGCTTTCACTATAGTAACTCCCTCCTCCTAGGATGGACATCTGAATTATGGTAGTGTGATCTTATTTTTATGGGTGCAAATCTCAGTAAGAAAGAGACTCGATGATGTCAAAGGTCAAATGACAGACCTCGAAGACCGTACCAGAATAGAAGATAAAATCACAGTCCAGCTCCCAGTGGCTTTTACCTGTCTAGTTTCCACACCTAGCTGTTAGCACTTGAGAATTTCTAGGCAATTTGTAATGATTACAATCTTTTAGATAAAGATCATTATTCTGAGGTGATAGCTGGGAAAACTAGAGCCACAAATGCGTTGCCTCTGCAGTTCTTTCTCATTCAAGAGCAGACACATGCCTTGATGATTTTCCTCTAATGGTTTAACCTTCAGAATAATGCACTTTCCTTGCCTGTTCAGTTTTGCTTCTGGAATGTATGTCACCAGAAATGTAAATAGTCTTTTCCACTTAGATAACTCCAAACCACCCAAATAAAAATGTACTTCTTCAGGGGAAATGACAGTGAGGAGACACCAATAATGGTAACAGCTATTGAGTAAAGTAGGGTAGACCTTAGATAGGAGGAACATAGAAAGAAAGCAATATTTATTTAAAATGCCAAATCCTAAATGGACCTGAGCCTTTCCCTGCTACTGTAAGTGAGGGAGATAAGTAGACTGGAAACAGATTAAGACTACAACATCATCACCCCTCTTTCTTTGTAGTTCTGTTGTTGCATACATACCTAGTGGATAAATTCTGACCTGCCAATGCCTCTGTAACTCCTTAGATGTCATTTATTTGGAATTTAAGAAGCATTGTTGTTTCTGGTGGTGGTGGTGGTATCTGAGTAAGATCTCAGGGCTTGCTAGGTGCTTGTTTGGCTGATGCTCTACCACTGGAGCCATGCCTCTAGCTCTTCTTTTTGCTAGTTATTCTGGATATGGAGTCTCATAGACTTTTCTGCCCAGGCTGGTTTCAAACCACAACTCTCCAGAATTTAACCTCCCAAGTAGCTAGAATTATAGGAATGAACCAGAAAATTCTCTCTCTCTTTCTCTCTCTCT
Source organism: Megascapheus bottae (assembly GCF_031878675.1). Classification (NCBI taxonomy): domain Eukaryota; kingdom Metazoa; phylum Chordata; class Mammalia; order Rodentia; family Geomyidae; genus Megascapheus; species Megascapheus bottae. Next base: position 15,610,662 of record NC_143535.1, on the reverse strand, counting down.
CTCTCTCTCTCTCTCTCTCTCTCTCTCTCTCTCTCTCTCTCTCTCTCTCTCTCTCTCTCTCTCTCTCTCTCTCTCTCTCTCTAAGTAATGCTCTCAAATATGTTGGGTTCCTTCACCAGTCAACAACATTTCAGTTAGGTTGAAATGCGCTAAGTTTATGATTTCATACATAAGACAAAACAATCCTGTCACACTATTAGCAAACTCATTAGCAATTCGATAATGGAATGCTGAAAAAATGCTGTTCTGTAGTTTGATACCTAATAGAAATAACGTATCTTCAGATGACAATGTATTGGTCCCATCTATGGCTTTTTTTTTAAATTAGCTGAGAGTGAACCTGCTATTTTAGTAAGGGAAGAAGGTGTTTAAAATTGGTGTTACTGATTGTCTTATACCTAATGCTCCAAATCTATGATTTACAAATTATTGTATATCACCTTATACTTACCTGTTCATGATCATTATCGTACTGTCTGATGAAGACAATGTGACAGAAAATAAGAAAGAGGAGGGAACTTCATGAGAAAACTCAAGAGAAAAGGGAACCAGAGGAACTGGGTGTAGACATGGAAAATAAGAGTATATGGAGTGGAATCATTTGAGATACAAATACCAAAACAGTGGAAGAGAAAGCATCAAATGGTTGAGTCCCTGGGGTGAAAGGTCATGAGTGATAGAGGTTCCACTTCTTACATCTAGGTGGAAGTGTCAGCCTAAAGCAGCTTGGCTGTTTTGTGACTGGGGTAGAAGGCTAATTTGGGTCATTTAGGGGGGGTTGTTTGTGATGTATTTGTCTTAGATATGGCTTTGCATGAATCATGTCAACAGGAAGCATCCTTTACTTTCCCTCCTTGGATTTGCTGGAACTAACAACTAGCCCTACAAAATAGTTTCTGGCTGAGCAGGGGTGGCTCATGCCTGTAATCATAGCCACTTACGAGGCTGAAATCCGAGGATCACCCTTCAAAGCCAGCACGGACACGAAAATCCCTGAGATTCTTATTACCAGTTAACCACCAGAAAACTGGAAATGGCACTATGGCTCAAAGTGGTAGAGTGCTTGCCTTGAGCTGAAGAGCTCAGGAAGAGTACCCAGGCCCAGAATTCAAGTCCCACAACTGACAAAAAAAAATATGTATGGATGTGGACTCTGGCGTTTTACAGTGTCCATGTAGTATGGAGAAGACAGTTGGAAAGACAACAGTGAAGAGCTGTCGTGCTCTCTTTTATCTACCCAACAAGAAAAATCCTGGCTGGTAGCCCACTTTAAGCCTTAAAGAGATGCACAAAATGGGGCCACAGAGTATGCTCCATTGTTAGATTACCTACATGAGCTTGGTGTCATTGATGGTATGAAAGTATCTTTCACTGCTAGAGGTCATTCTTCCCTTTGTCCCTTGGTTAGTATGTATCCCAAGTGGACATTTCTGGTGATCCATTGCTCTGTGATCGATTGGTCTGTCTGAACACACACACACACACACACACACACACTCTTCATCATCACCCTGTTCAAAGCCCCCACTCTGTGAGGCCTCCTCCCTTAACTAGCTATTTTCACTCTCTAAATTCCAACCATCCCAAATTTACCTCCACATTAGTCCCTGCCACACCACACAGAAAAATGCCAGTTATATTCCCCAGGAGACACCCCCCGCCTCTCCCTGGAAGACCAGTATTCCTAAGAATGAAAATCTGCCAACTGTGTTCATTCCCTGTGTCTTGGAGGCACTCAATATTTCCTGGGTACCTAGAAATGAAACTAACCTGTTTTTCTTGGTGAAGGCTCTTGGCAAGAACCAGAGTGCCCTCTTCTGTCTGAGCAGAAGCCTGGTTCTCTGACATCAGGAACTGGGAACACACACACACACACACACACACACACACACACACAGAGCATAGCTTGAATTGTGCCACCATTCTGAGATCTAATGAAGGGAAAGACAGGGTTTGTTTATCTGAAGTGATTGTCACAAACATTTGATCATGACTTGTGAAAGCTCAAGGATGATAGTGATGCCTATCCTAACATAGATAAGTCATCTGAAACTCAATTATAGTCCTTCTCCTTCAGTCTCAAGCACAGGACTATAACTTCTACCTTGAATCCTCAACATTTTTCCATGACAAAGACCCTATTGTGTACAGTTCTTGAATGGAGGGCTCTCAGAGGGAACTTCTTGGACAAGTGACCCAAAAGAGGTATATGAGATGGGCTAAACAGATTTTGTTGTTTACTCATCTCAGAGTAGCTTCTTTTTTTTTTCCAGAAGATTTTGCCTTTAACAGGGTGCTTGTAAACATCAGCAATTTGAATAGATTTTTTTAGGCCCAATGTGAACATTTATATGTGCACCATTTCCTCTGTAATCTGCTTTTACAAGACGCTGGTGAGGCATTGATGACATAATGAATGACCCAGGCAGCAGCAACCCAAATGTTCAAATAGAGCCCAAAATTGGGGGAAATCTAAGGTATTCATCTCAGCAGGAAAACAGAAAGAAGAAAGAAAGATGCCAAATGCATTTGATCAAATTGCTCTTCTCTATACAGACATGCTAACTTCTCCTTCTTCTGTGACTTCTTCCTGTCTTCCCTTTGCGTTTGCCATTACCCTGTTTGGCTTATTGCCTACATCTGGAGCATGGCAGCTGTCCTGTAATGTGCAAGCTGCAGTACGTAATTTGGAGAACTTGAATACAAATATCTGTTAATTAAAAAAAATACAGAAGCATGCTTGTCAGCTTGTAATTATGTAAAGAAGAACACCAACTCCCAAACTAATTTAAAAAGCAAAATGAAAATAACTTTACCAGCAGCCTTACAGAAATTCTACAACTCTGCATTTAACCATGAACTTTTTGGGGGACTCTCCCAAAGTTCTTTACAGTTGTTGGAGAAGTATTTTTGGCAGAGGGCAGGTATTAGGAGAGCCTAGTAAAATAGTCAGGAAGGCAGGACTGGGATAAGAGGTGACAAGATTCTCTTATTTATCTTCTTATGATGAGTCTAAGACAGACAAGTTCAACCTTGGGACTCTTGATACTTGAGCCTGTTAATTCTTTGTCACCAAAATGTTTTCTGGGGAGCTGAAAGATGTTTGATACCTTTGGCTTTTATTCATTCATTGCCAGTAATACCTAGTCCAGTCTAGTTGTGACAAACTGAAATGTCCCCAGATAGGGCATGAGGCTAAATTGCCACCATTTAAAAGTCAATGATATTTTCAATTAGCATACAATATGCAAAAATGAACCTGGTCATGGCCTCCAAAGACTTAGGTTCAAGTGACTGCGTTCTTACCATAAGTATATATATGACCTTGGCTGCTTCCTAGTTCTTCTCTGCACCTGCCTCCTCAGCATCATGATGGATGTAGCAGATCCTGTGCTGACATTTCACCAGGGTTGCTGTGAAGATCAAATGGCACACAGAAGATTTTCAAGTATAAGAAGGGCATTCAAAAGGTGAGGTTTTATTGTGGTTATTATTATTGCAAATGGCACCTGAAGCGCAAGGCCACCCTCCCTCTGAGGGAGCAGCCTGTTGACTTTGACCTTGTTAGCACAATGCTCTCCTGCTGTTTAAGGTTTAAGGGCCAGGTCGAACTCAAAGAGCCCTTTGGTGGGATCTTTGTGCATGTCCAGAGAGTGAGGAGGAAAGGCAAAGTGACGAAGGGAAGGCTAATAGAGACAGAACAATTTCACATACATAGGAGAGAGGGGCTCTGGCTATCTTCCAGGGACTATGTCTGAGCTACCCTGCTACTCATAGATTGTGTACACAATGCACTCTAGGCCAATGTATCATCATCTTTTCCCACTATCTTTTAATTATATCAAAGAATCATTGTACCTCATAAGTGGAGACTGTTATTATTTACCAATTAAAAGTAAACGTTGGAAAGGGAAGAGCTTGTCAGCTGGCTGGGCTGACGGGAAGGCAGGCAGATGGATGAGATGACTCCTCAAAGGCTGCCTAGCTCAAGAATTCTAAGGATTCTGGGTTTAGGGCTAGGGGTTCTTCAGTCTAGATCCTCAGGGTGCAGCAGATTTTGATGTATAGCATTCATTAGCAGCAGACCCAAGGATGGCTCCTGTGATTAGTATTTTAGGCTCATGAGCTCATTGATCACTGAGAGTTCCATACATGTTGTCAACCATTGTACAGATGGGGAAAATGAAGCTGATGAAGAGAAGAGCCTGTGGTAGGTCATTGATGTGCCACTGGCAGACAGAGCTGTCACCCATGAAATCTTCTCTGTGAGTATTCCATAGTCCTGTAGCCAAAAGTGTGAAGGCCAAGAGTATATGAAAGTTCAGTAGGACTCTGTAATGTAGAAAATAAAAAGTAAAGTGACAAGCTGACAGGTTGAGCGGTGTACACACAATCAATACTCCCAGGATAACTATTTCTGCAGAACAGTGACTGGCTTATTCAGTTCCCCAGGAGACGTGTGCAGCTCTGACAAGTCGGCAGAAATCCTTACTGGATACAGATCTTTTCATCGCCAGCCTGCTTTTCCGACTGTTTTTCATTTTACATGATTAAATATTAAACCCTGTAAACACTTTCGTTTGTCTGTAGCACATTGTCCATCCAATTACCCTTTTGTAACTGTATCAAATCCTATTGGCATCACTTACTTCCCTGAGCAGCAAATGCAATTCCAAAATCCTATTGTAAGATAAAACGAGGTGGTACCTGCGCAGTCTGGAGGTCACGACTCTTCAATTCCTTTCTCAGATCCTGGCATCAGCTCTCCGTTTACATCTCTTCAAGTCAAATTGTTTCCTTTGTGAGTGAACCCAATGTTCGTGCTATTAAGACTCTACTCCTTTCTTCCATCAGATTTAAGGTAGACTGAAGGAACTTGGAAAATTCTAAATTCGGAAAGGTAAGCCCCATCCACTCAAAGACCTGGGTGAGGATTGTATAAAGCATACCTCAAGCTTCCTAACTTGACACACAGCACAAATCACAATCCTTCTCCTTCCTTTCCAGCTATCATTGGCGGATTTTCTAGAATTGCTCATTATTTCCTAATGTTAAATATCCAGAGGAAACCATAATGAGGCCAGCATGATACATGGGAAAATAATGTATTCCAAAGTCAGATGTTTCGATTATCTACGGCTCTGTCTTCTCCATTTAACAAAGATAAGAAAACTTTGTGTTGTCTAAACATTTGAGGTAATATGAAAAGAAAGGATAATTGCATCCATGCATTTGAATGTGAGCTATTTTGATGTTGATTTTTTAATGGTGTTTTTCACTACCAGCTTCCTGTGGCCCAACAGTGCAAACCAAGGAATTCCTAAGAGTTGGAACTGCAATTGCATGATAAACATTATGCAAATAGAGCAATGGGTCTAGAAAAGTGCTCTGTCGCAATAACTTTGAACAGCCCACTAAGATACTCTTCACGTTGAATATCAATGTTCAAAGGAAAGCTTAGAATCCATAAACACCCAAATCACCCCTGTAAATATACAAATGCAATTGGCCCATCCAAGTAGATTTTTCAACAATAGGAAATAAATCAACTACACAAAAAGTCCTATCAAGTGGGCCTCTAATTTTTACCAGGCACTTTAATGAAGGCTCTGATCTTATAGATCTTCACTAGACACCCACGACCCTATCCGCTCCAACTCAACCTTTTTGTCTTTGTCCTGTTTTTCCAATGGCTTGAGTAAAAATCCTTAACCTTTTCTTAGCACCCACGGTCCATCTGCTGAATTAAGAGGGCAACACTTTTGTGCATCTGGCAGAGGATGCTGCACTTTAATGAGTGTTTGGAAAGTGTGTTGAACGAACATGACTGTTTGCATGAATATTGCTTTCCAATGCCCCGGACAGTCTAATGAAATGGTATCTTAATCTATGTCATAGCTAATTCATTTTGGAATGGAGTTTACTGTATACAGATTTCAGTTTGGGAGGAAGGGGTCACTGGGAAGATTTATTTGCCTTGGGGCAAATATTGACCTCCTGAGCCTCCATCAATATTTACCTCTTGGGTCAATAAATCGCAGTGTTGACCTTGATAAAAGTCAACATCTCCACAGAAGCTCAGGGTCTTCTCATGCGTGCAGCTTTGGTACTGAGTCTGCCACTTGACTGTGTTGTAATAAATCCTTATTTGCAGGAGTTTATAACACAGCTGTTGGCCTGCCCTCAAGGGTGAAGTTGCTCAGTAGATCCCTAGGTACTTGTGTAGAAATGCTAAAGTGACCCTATCATAGTGCTTCTAAGAGAATTCCTGATCTTCCATTCTTACTTGTGTGTGTGTGTGTGTGTGTGTGCAGAGACATTTTTTGAAAAGGTCTAGTCTGCACAGAGGAAAGTGCAGACTAGTTAAACTAGTACTAGAACCTGTCAAACTTGTCACACTACTCACTGGAAAGTTGGCGGCAAGGGTGTTGCCTTCCCTTGAATCAACAGACAGTGGACACTGGATCCCAAGTTGGCGAAGTTAACTATCATTGATTACACTATTATTGATTACACTGCCCATGACCAAAGAGACCCTGGGCTTTTCTCTCCAAGCCACAAATGTGCCTGCAATTGTCTATTAGCTAGACTGGGTCTTATTGCTGATTGAGTCAGTCAATGATCACTTATTTGCTACTTATTTATCTGTTTACGGATGATGCCAGTACTTGGGCTTAAATGCAGGCTGGCATTCTACCCCTTGAGCTACAGACCTACTTCTGCTTGTGCTAGCTTCGAACTTTGATTCTCAGATCTCAGCTTTCTGAGTACCTGAGTATCTAAGATTATAGAAGTCTATAAGCATGAGCCACCAGTGCCCAGCTGTTTGTTGAGTATTTATTAATAAACTGCCTACTCAGAATGTTGACATCTGAGGATAACAGTTTGAAGCCAACTTGAGAAGAAGGGTCTATGCAACTCTTACCTCAATTAACCATCCAGGGAAAAAAATGGTGGAAGTGAAGGAGGTATGGCTGAAATGGAGTAAAATGCTAGCCTTGAACAAAAAAAAAAATCTCAAGGACAGTGCCCATGCTCTGAGTTCAAGCTTCATAGTTTGCACAAAATGAAGAAAGAAAGGAAGAGAGGACAGAAGAAAGAAAGGGAAAACAAAGAAAGAGAGGAGAGAAAAGGAAGAGAGGAAGGGAGGAAGGGAGAAAGAAAAAATAAAGAAAGAAAGAGAAAGAAAAGAAAGAGAAAAGAGAGAGCAAGAAAGAAAGAAAGAAAGAAAGAAAGAAAGAAAGAAAGAAAGAGAAAGAAAGAAACAAAGAAAGAAAGGAGAGAGAAACAAAGAAAGAAAAGAGAGAGAAAGGAAAGGAAAGAAAAAAATACTGTTTCATGCCCTTTACACATAAAAAAATTCTTTTCTTAGCTCCATGGGTGGGCCATCACTTGGTAGGAAACAAAAACACACAGATTCCACTTTCAGGTCAGTTTCTCTAAGGACACTTTCTCCAAGAACTATTCAGGTCTATGAATATGGTTAAGGGACTTCCTTTTCTCCTATATGTCCCCTCACTTGAATCCACATAAACACAACATCTCCATGAAGTCCAAGTACAGGGTAAGGGATGGTGTGTGTTAGAGAATTCGGCACTGGCATCACACTCTGACCACAGCAGGGAAAGGGCATTCATTCTTGGCTCAGCACTACCCACGGGCCGTGGGGACAACACATCTTTGGTGGCTGTCAAGGTCGCACAGGGGTTCTAAGTTCTTCCCCACTTTGTGGAATGCCTAGAACGTGTGTGTGTATCCTAAGAGTAGGAAGGGTCTGCCTTTGGGAATTGTGGAGAAGATCTTTATCCAAAATGGAAAAGGGCAGTTGCAAAATGCTTGACCCATAGCGTGGTTTCCATATTCATCTTTGATGCTGTGATGTCTTTGGTTCTGGAATTTAATTGCTTTCCATATAGATTCAAGTAGAAAGAATGCTTCATCACCAAGCATTTTGCTCAGAAATGTTGCACAGATAAACAGATTTCTAGAATAAATGTATGTAAAACTCAAAACCCTGTCCAACATGCCTTATGATAAATGAGACTTTTTTATGCATTTCTTATTGATTTATCTGCTTTTAATGGGCCCATTTTCAAGCAGCAGTGCATCCACTTTCAAGGATGTGTGAGTGTGTGTGTGTGTGTGTGTGTGTGTGTGTGTGTGTGTGTTTGGTGAAGGATAATAAGGGGAAAGGCTAGCACTTTATTTATTTTAGAAAACTGAATACTTGAAGGGCAAATGTCACCTACAACTCTTCCTCTCACTCCATTATTTTATCAGAATTATCAGCAATTCAAGTTATAAAAGCTCATTTCTCATTTGCCTAGATTTTTCCAAACAGCTTAAGGGAAAAAAAATACATTGATAAGACGGAAAGGAAGAGGATGGGCTTTGGAATTACTCACAAATTGGGTCTATTCAGTTTGAAATTTTAGCTTAATTGTCAATTCTCTGTCCACATTTTGCTGGGTATTTGGGGCTGTGTCATTTCTAACCACCAGCAAGCTCAGCAGTCTAGTCTCTAGACTGTTGGCTGCTGCCTGGAACCACAATTCACATCAAATCCATCTTGATGAGTTAGAGTAATTGAGCTTCAGGAGTTTTGTTCTGTGCTGGTCCTTTCACTCAAAGCCTTAAGGGCCCAGGCAGTGATCAGGCAGTGAGTACTGGAACTTTAAATATACCCCAGGGCCTCTTTAGAAAGACTGGCTGTGCCTCAGGGTCCTTGGCTAGGTTTCTGAAAATGGCAAAAAGAAACTCAAAATAAACAAACAAGTAGAAAATTCTTATAGCAGACTTTGTCCTAACCCATAGGGGGTCATTAGGCTGTTAGCTACCCTGTTCTTAAGAGAATTGCTTGTTTCTGTTTTCCTCATTTCAAATTCAATCAAGGAGAATTTGCCTTTTATTTATTTCTGACAAGCAAATTAACTACTCTTGTCCATTTCTTGTCTGTGTAGTCAGGCCAAGATTTGCTAGTATAATCTATTTTCTTCCAAATACTCCATTCACTCTCAAGCAATGTCATTCATTCATTAAGGCATTCATTCAGATATCAGTCATTTATTAATGCTTTAATATCTACCAACTACCCAGCTGGGACCTGAGGGATTAAAAACAAAGTGAATCAGTCAGGATTTCTGCTCAGAAAGAACACAGAATCTGCATAGAAAGACAAGTTTCTGCTGCCTTCCACAACAGGTGCCCAGTGCACAAGAAGTAAAACAGAACCTCACACAATGCTGATAGACCTAACAGAGAAGGATTTGAGTGAGAGCTCAGTGAGGGATCTTAAGAAGGTGGGAGCAGGGGTCACAGAGTCACCATTCTCTTCCTAGAAGGAGAGAAGCAGAAGTAGGTGTGTGTGTGTGTGTGTGTGTGTGTGTGTGTGTGTGTGTGTGTGTGTGCGTGTGTGTGTTCATATAGGTAGGTAAGTAGGTATATAGAAAAGCAGATATTGTGTAGAGTAGATAAATGATGGATAGATAGACAGATAGATAAATAGACTTATTATAAGGATTTGGTTTGTGATTATGAAGGTTGAAAAGTTCCAAGACTTGCATAGCTAGCATGATTGGAAACCTAGAAGTGCCTATGATATAGTGATATAGTTCTGTTAGAAAAGCTAACAGGTTTGAAATCCAAAAGAGCTGATGGTTTGGTGTAAAGGCAGAGAAAGGTCTGGAGCCCCATCCAGCTCAAGACCATCAAAGAGAAGGCATTTCCGCTGATTTAGGAAAATTGAGGAGTGAGCCTTTTTGCTCTATCACACCTTCAACTGATTAGATGAAGTCACTCACACTGTCCCTCAGTTTACTGAGTCAAATCTACTGATTTTTTCACTCTATTAATGAAGTCTCATCCAAGCACAATCGTGCAGAACCTCCTGAAAACACATCATCACAGACATATCCAGAATATCTTTGTCAGACGTCTGTGGCCTCATCAAATTGACAAAATCAGCCACCACCAGGAGGACATGCAGAAGAAAAGGAAGAGGCCACAGATCAAACGAGATAAGGGACATTCTTTTGGGTATATGGATGTTCCCTTAGAGCAGCAGAAGCACCTTTGCTCTCTAGATAGATTTTGCATGAAGATTTAGATGTGTTCTTGTGCACATGTTGAGATGTTTCAGGTGCTGAGAGAGACTTCGGAGGTGAGCTCCCAGATGTTTCATGCCATGCCATCAAATCTGGTTACAGAAGGAAAAACAGTTATGAATAAAATGGAAAAGTGACCTTGCCATGGGGGTTAAAGATGGAGATTGTCATCAGTGCTGAGGGTAGCTAGGGAAGCCTTAAGATCCTCGGTGTAGGTAACTGGTAGATGCCATTATTTACTACTGTGGCCAAGGAGAAGAAGGGTTGCTGCCAGCCAGCAGCTGGGAGGTGTGCTGAACAGAAGAGATTCTTCTATGCTGTGCTGCATTAGCCCTTGGAAAGGAGCCTAGATTCATTGAGGGGCTTGGGCTTCTCCAGAAACATCTCCATGTTTCCAACATTCTCTCTTTGTACTTGATGGATGATCACAACCACACAATTATTCTTTCATGGTCACAGTCCCAAATGTCTTTTTATTTCACTATTTTTTTTTATATATTAGAAGCTGCAACTACCCAAAGGAATAAATGAGGGCCTGGTATTGTGCTCTGCGCACATTACCTCCTGTCATTAATGCAGAAGTCCTCATGATGGTGTCCTCCTCCTTCTGTTCACAGTGTCCGTTCCCACGAGATCACAGATAGCTGTGAGACTCTAGAGACACAGATGGTTCCTCTTCTCCATACCTTGTGAACTACAGGGTTGTAGGCCAGTGAACAGTGCTCTTCTTGAGCAACAGGGTGGCTCTTTGGATAGATGGCACCCTCCCATTTCCCAGAGAAGGAACAAAGTTTCTTGATAAGGCAAAGTGGTAATTTTGTACCAAACCCAGGTCTCCACGCAACGAGGTCAGACATCAGCCTGGTCCTTCATTTACTTCCTACCTACCTACATGGACAAAGGTCAAGGTGACTTGTTCTCAAACCTCTTCCCTGTCCAGATAGGTGTCAACAGGGACTCAGCAAGCAGCTCCTACCTGTACCAGGACCATCCAGGCCTCCTGCTTTCTTAGAAACTTGTTCCGTCATTGAACAGATGAGACTGCCGCTGTCCAACCATTCTTTGCAGTTCATGCTCTTTCTCAGACTTGGAGATTGCAGGCTGGCAGGGTTGAGAGGCTCTATTCTTGAGTATGCTGAACACAGGTGAAATGGGTCTGAGCTCTCACCTTTTCCTGGCAACCTTTGACAAGCTTTTGCAATCAAAAAGAATTAAATATGCATACTTGACAATCTCTGACTTGAGGGAGCCATCTCTACAATATGAATAACCCCTGGACATTTCAATTTCCAATCTGCACAAGAAAGATAACATCCAGAAAGAGAAATGTAATCAGCCATTAGCACAGATGGATCTCCAGTGGGGAGAAGTTTTTACCACCTAAGCAGTCAATGATTCAAAGGGAGTGGGAGACAGAAAGAGAGAAAGGATGAACCTTCAAGCCTTTGTAATAAGTAAAGGCTGGGGATTGAAAGACAACACTCATAAAGCATGAGCAAGCTTAGCATTATGGATCCATCCAAGAGCACAATGGGGTTAATTAGACATATTGGGGGCACACCATAGAAGGTGATCTGTGGTTCCTGCTGTAGAGACTTGGGCATGTGTGACATCATCACGTTCCTTGCACATGAAATGGGTTAAGAAGACCACCCAAGAGGCATACACATGGGTACAAATTAATACTGTGCCTGTTTTCTTCGGCCTCTGTGTCACCAAGGTTGACAACTAGAACAGTCTTGAAGCAGTTGTAGAAAGTGCTTGTAGATCCTTGACGAGGGCTCATTAGACCAGAACAGTGCTTTGTGATTTCTTATTATATTTAATGGAAAATTGAAGCACTCAGATATTTCCGAAGTGTAATTTGTTCTGATGGCTAGACCGACAGTGGATTGAGCTGCTTCACCAGGGGAGAGGCAAAAAATAAATTAAACAAATTAATGACTGTGACGCATTCCAGGAGAAAGAAAATGTAGTTGATAATCCACCCCCTCTCCCATCCCTAACCAAAAAACAAAAATCATCACTTTTATTGCAGTCACATCTCCTTGGGCTGCCGCTTCTTGTGGGTATTTTTAAAGAAAACTTCCCTCCAGTCATTTTCTTTAGCCCAATAAGCACAGTTGCTAATTTTCTCTCATTTGGAGATTTCCCCTGGAAGCATATGCCATTAAAATGCTTAGACATGTGGAAATGGACTGATGAAGATATGAGGAGACAGGGAGTTTCAGATGAGGAGAGACTTTGTCAGATGGATGATTCTGACATCAGATTCCCTAACCTAAAGAGAAAGATCCTGGCATGGGAAGGAAGGAGAGAGCTGTGCTCATCTCTGGGTTAAGTCCAGTAAGTGTGAGGAAAAGGGGAGCAGAAGGTTTTATGTCCCCAGGCACAGCTCAACATTGGTTTTTAACAAGTCTCATGGATTGAGTGAATGAATGAATGAATGAATGAATGAACCAATGAATGTGTGGATAAGATGGATAAGTGACTGTAGCATCTGGGGAGCTGGTAGCAACAGGACATGGGATTTGGAAACAGGTGGCTGTATGTGGCCTTCAGACAGATGAAAACTCCTGATCACACAGCTAGTGGACTCTGTCATGTGTCACTGGTGCTAGTGAACCCATAGTTTTTTACCCTTTCCTCAGAGTACTTTACACATTTGCATTTATTTGTGCAATCATTCCAATTCATGCTTATAGGATAATGTTCAAAATACGTAAAAATTAGTTCCTCCACAGTACTATTCACCAGAATAGACATCCCAACATGGATTCTATCTGTTACTCAATAGAGCTAAGGATTCTAAGGATATGTCTTATCTTTTCCTAGCTCTTTCAAACTTCCAAACAGTGTTTTTTAGAACCTGAACCTTGTTTGTGCATAGTCAACTACTCAGTAACTCCTGTCAGTCCTCTGGGTCTTTGGGTTCTGAATTCATAGGTTCAGCCAGTGATAATGGAAAATACTCAGAAAGAAAGAAAGAAAAGAAAGCCCTGCATCTTGCGTCTTTACTGAGCATGTAAACAGTACAGAATAACAACCATTTCCATGATACTAACATCATATTAGATATCACAAGTAATTTAGAGAAGATCTGTAGTATGTATGAGAAGTAAACACCGTGTCATCTAAGGGAACTGAGAACTTTCAAGTTTGTGTATCTGTGAATCTTGGAGCCAGTTTTCTTTGGGTACATAGAGATGGCTGTATCCACAGAATGGGGCAGAAGATGAAAGTTTTAAGAAGGGATAGATTAGGGTGGAGTAAAATGAAATGTGCCAGGAAAGTGATGCTTATCTACCTAAACTAGAATAACTCACCCTCCCACTGCCATTCACAAAAGTCTCTTCTGAGGCAGGAGAGGGAGGGCCAAGCCAGACACAGACAGCCAGGGCATTTCATCTAGAGCAATTCCCTGGCTCTGATAAGTAAATCTGTTAATGTTCTCCAACCTCCCCCACCTTTGTTAGGGAGCCCAGTGTATTAATTAAAAACCGCGGGCAGCTGTAAGTATCTCCAGAACAAGGATTAAGCCAGCTTTCTGTCAATTGCTTTCAAAGCCATTGCTATTTGCTAGAGAAATGCTTTCTTTAGGGGTTAAAGCAACTTGCTTTTTACTTTTCTATCTCCTCCATTACCACATTACCCTGCTGGCCCCTTCCCCTGATTCCTGCTAGAAACTAACTGCAATAGAAAGACCACATGAAAAGGCCCACTGCAGTGCCCCTCAGACAGATACAGGCTTCTGGGCACTCAGATCCTCAAAGCAGAATCAGCCTTTCCCCCATTTCTGCTGTTATTAAGGTACAAGCAACATTTCTATGAAGCACCACGGAAATGCGCTAATAAGAAGAAAAGGTGGCCATTAATGTTTCTTACATAATGTATTTCATTTGATTCTGCAATTTGTTTCCATGATATAAGAATCATCTACTCTTTGGCCATAATTAAGCAGAGAAAGGTAGGTAGGCCTTCCATGAGGAAAAAATAAACTGAACAATTGTTCAATGGTAAGCTGGGCATCTGCAGAGATGAAGCCAAGCAGGATTAGAACTTACTGAATACTGTACAGAGGAACTAGATGAGCTTCAAGGCTCTGTCTAGGCTGAAAGAAAGCATTGTGCATCCAGCTACCCTTTGTCAGGTGTGGTAGTACTTGCTCGTCTCCACCACAGCTCTTCCCTGCTCGGTGTGTATGAAGGACTTGAGGAGGATGGAGGAGGGGGTGGGAGGAGAGGAGAGAGGTAAAACAAAGGAAAGGTGGGGGTGGGTATAATTAAGCATTTCTGGGTCCTCGGATAATTTGTCATTTACAGATCTTTCATGTTATCAGCAGTGAATATTAAGTAAATCAATAAATTCTCCATTGAGGTGATAAATAATCAATCAACTATAATAGCGCAAAATAAGTCTGAACTCAACTCTAATGTGACTATAAAATAAAATGTCAACTCTAAGGCAGGCTTTTTTTTTTTGAGACTTTATAATGATGAATCAATGCCTCAGAACCTTGCATCTGGTAGCCACAAGGGAATGCAAAGGAGATAAAGGACATCGCCTGCAGCCCTAATTGTACATGTATTGACATGTGTGCACACATCACTGTCACCTGCACACATGCTGTGTGAACACGTGAAGCAGCTGTACACATTGCTAGTGTGTAACTCAGCAGATTAGACTAGGAAATCCAGTCTCAGCGAAGAAGAAAAGGGAAAAAAGACAAGATCTAAACCAGGATCATACATATAAGCTCATGGCAGGCAGAGAAAACACCCCAAAACTAATAGCACCCGGGAAAAGCCACTGAAGAATTTATATAAAAACAGTATATCAGAAAAGCGACTTGAGGGACCTCAGAGAAGCAGAAATCAAGGAAAACTCTTGCTTGCTCATCTATGGTTTAAAAAATGTAAGAATTATTCTTTTATGAAAAATTGGAGACCGATTTGATTATTTTCTGCCAGCAATCAGCCTTTTTGTCTTGCAATCATTCTCTCTCTCTCCCTCCCTCCCTCTTTTGTTCTCTATGTGTGCATGTATAGTTGACATCCTCTATTTAGTAAATATTAACTGTACAGAATAATAGATTTCCTTATGGCAGTTTTCACATTTGCATCTCTATCTTTTCTTTGAGTTTTTCCTCTTTGGACTACCAACATGCATAAGTCATAAACAAAATTTTCTTGTTTAGAAGCCTCCATCTTCTCTATGGCCTCTTCCAGGACCAATGCATAGGATAAATAGACATTTAGTTCTAACTGATTTGACTCTTCGGTTCAACTTGGCCCATTTTGGAAGAGATCTATTTCCATGTTCCCCCTTTTCTCAAAGTGAGCTCACTGCTAAGGACTCCAGAGACATAAGAAGGATGTCCAGGGTCCCTGTCAATTTCTCTGACCCTTTGCATGACTGGCTGTGCAGTCGATCTTTGGCTCTTATCTATCCTGCCTCCACTCAGAATCTTGATTCTCATCAGGGTTGCATTGCCCACAATGTCCAATATGTCAACAAAGTTCTTGGCACAGCTGTCATGATGTGACAGTTCCTGGTGGCCATCAGCCACCCATGAGAAGATGAATACACTGAGGCTTCCCATGTCTGTCTTCCCCGGATGCAATCAAATCGTGTTTAGGATTGTGAATTCAGGAGCGTAGGTCTAACTGGGATAATCTCGCTCACGTGGTAGATGATAGGGAATTGGGTTTCACTGGTGCCATTTTGTCTTCCTGGTAGAGGCCAGGAAGTTCCACTGCCAGGTATTGGCAGGGATGGGGACAATATGTTATTGGACCTGCCAGTCTTGGGCCATGAACTCTCAAGCGCCATATAACCCTGCCCTCTGACCAAGACCCCTTTAAAGCCCAAATCAGCTCAGGTGCCAGGACACCATGCCTCCTATCTCACATCATGGTTGACTCTACTTCTGTTCTCCATTGGAGTTGATCTGGTTTCTTGGTATTGTTTTTCTTCTCTTTCTTTCCTCTCCTCCTCTCGTGGCTCAGTTTTCTAACAGTGTTGAAGTATATTCGAGGAGCTGTAGGTCTTTATGACAAGAGTCCACCTGTGGTTACCAGCTATTCAATCAATACCCCGTATTCGACCTCTCAAAACACGGCTTCTCTTGTTTTTCAAATACAACAGATATTCCCTGTCTCATTCCTAAGCAAAAGCTATCCTCAGCTACCAGCAGCAGAGTCCCTTCTAGCTTCCTCGTAGATATGGCACATCATTCAGCCTTTACTATGTGTCCTCTGTAGATACACACGCGCATAAAGGGCATTAATCAGGAAAACATAAAGCATGGCTTCTGCCCCTCTGACGTTTGTGTTCTAATTAGAGAATATTCAGAAGGATGGGGGCCCATTATGAAACACTTGGAGCATTTCTTCTCAGTCTCAGCTCCCTAGATGGCTAGATCTTTTCCATTTTTGTCTATTTTCTCCTAAAGCTAAAGGTAAGTGCGGTCCCTCTCTTCCAAAGTGGTCCTAACCTCACGTTGTCTTCCTGCAACTGTCTACATCCTAACCTGCAGAGCCTGTGACTACATTTCCGTGATTCACAGTGCTTAGATATGGATATGCAATGGGTCCCCAAAGGTATGTGTTACAAAGGCTAGTTCATCAAGGTGGTACTCGTGGTAAATGGCAGAAATTTTGACAGATGGGGCTGAGTGGAAATCTTTAAGTAATGGGGTCTGTGCCTTTGAGGGAGATTGTGGGTCCATCTTGTTCTTTTTTGTGTGTTTTGTTTTATTTCCTGGCAGTGTAGTAAGCACTTTTGCTCTATCACGGTTTTCTTTTTTTTTTTTTCTTTTGCTGTCATTGCTATCTGACTCCCTGTTAAAGCTCTAACAAAAAGTGAGTCTACTGAAACTCTAAACTCATAAGCCAAAATAAATCTTTTCTTTTTGTAAGCTAAATATCTTAAGGCATTTTGTTGTAGTGGCAAAAAGCTAGCTAATATGCATAGCAAAACAGACTTAGTCTGATTAGATTTGGTTCATGTGGAAACAAACTAAAACCAAAAACAACAGCAACAAAAAGTTCATCTTACTTGTGGGGAGGGAACATCTTGGAAACATTTTCCCCTATCTTTCACATTCAGAAATTGTCCCCCCCACTTTTTAATTTCTGAACAAGATACATATATTTGAGATTTCTCCTACCTCTGAGTAAGTTGTTTGTTTTCATGGGGAACAAATCTATCTAAGTGGAGTGATATTGGCAACTCCCCTTTCTTTTGGAGGCTCCACCTTTGTTCTCTGAGAGAACTGACTTTTAGTCTAAAGATCCTCATCTTTTTTTTTTTTTGCCACCAATGTTGTTTGGATGCTTTCTACAAATGAGAATCCTAACAAACCATGTAGCTTTCCCGAATTCCATTTCACAAGTACACCTGTAGATAGGGCTGGCCTTTCCTCAACCCTCCCTCTCCTCTCAAGAGAAATGAAAGAGGAAAGTGTGGTAGTAACACAGCAGCACTGCTAACCGAGAGAGCACAGCTGCACCTGAGAGAGAAAACTGTAGAAGCACCTTTTGAAATGTGCCAAGCACGAGTAGACGAAAGACGGAGTGATGAGAATGAGTGACGAGACGAAGCAGACCACCATCTTTGGGAGGCTGCACCATTTATGAAACATGAAATTAGACATGTAAATGGGGCCAGATTTGGAAAGATCTGAAGCATCAGCCTGGGAGACATGGGCATGGAGTATCTTTGTATATTTTTAAGCTGGCATGCAATCTAAGTCTTAGGCGAAGAAAAGAGTGGCCCAATGCCTTACATTCCTCTTGGGTGCCCATTGCCTGATTTATCTTGAGCCCAAAACACACTGACTTGTGCAGATTTTCTTGGATTATTTATTTTGGTTTGAATGTACACACTGGAGAACTCGATGTGAGCTTGGCTGGATGCTTTGAGAGAAAGGACTTGTCGTGTATGCATCTGTTGATGCAACTGGTACTCAGACCATCTGTGGGTGGTTCCTGCCATTCTTAGCAACCTTCTTCTCTGGGAGAATGAAGGCTTCCTACACTGAGTCACTTGGTGGCCACTGAATTTTATTTTGGGAATGTGTCCTAGTTACGGCAGGCTTCCCACTTGTCATGCAGAAGCAAAGGCCCTTGTGGAAGAGGGTCCTTGTATTTGCCTAACAACAGCCTGCTGCTCCCAGCACTCTCTCTTTTGTCAGAAGCTGAATGGGGGAGATGCTCAGCCTTTGATCTCCACTTGCAAGAGCATCCTGGGAAAAACTAAGCATCTTCTTGTCACTCCACAGGAAGACACCTGGGCATCATCATTTTGGTGCCATAGGAACTAGAAAGTACTTGAGAGTCCAACTGCCTGCAAATCACATACATTCTCTTTTACAGCAGTTTCAATAAAGGGCCATTCTGCTCTTTCTTTCTAGCTTTCCCTGACAAAAGACCACCTCCCAAGGATTCCTATTCATAGTACCCAGGAACGCCTGTATATAGCACTCCTAGAGAGATTGAGTTGTGTGTCCAAAGGTTCTCCCAAGACCCAGCATATGAATGCCTAGAAATGTATCCAAGAGAATAAATGAATGAATATATAGTGTCCTCTTTATGCACAGGAATGCAGGAAAATCTTTGAGCAAATAAAAACCGTGCTGGATAATGGTAACTATTAATATGGAAAGTTAAGACTAGCTAATATATAAGTACTGGTCACTTTCTTGGAAATTTTGCATATATTATTTCATGCATTCTTGGCTCTGTACATTTTGTCATATGCACACATATATATGCACATATATGTATGTATGTATGTATATATATATATATATATAGGTTGGAGATGTACTGAGATCTTCTACAAAGGACTAGTTTGTGTCAAAGAAGTGTGTGTGTGTGTGTGTGTGTGTGTGTGTGTGTTAATGCTGCTCTTAAAACTTGGCTATTTTAAAACAATTAAATAAAATTCCAACTGTATAAAATTAGTTTCTTATTAAATCACAGGAGAAAGATATCAAGCATGGTAGGTACTATACTTTGCAGTACCTACAGAAAGCATTTATTGAGGGTTAACCACTAGCAAATGGATAGAATATCAATTACATGGTAGTTAAACATCCAATAATATGTGTTTTAATGAACAATACATACTTAACACCTCTTATGAAGTTATGAGCTGGGTTGGGGTTTGGGAGAAGCCAACCAGCAATTGAAATATCAAAGTTAAATGCCAAGGAGTCTGGTACCATGTTTGATGTCATTTCCTTGCTTCATAGTAATGGTATGTGAATGCTGCTTACATCAGGTTTCCTGATAGCATAAAAGACCACACATTTCTCAGAGTTCTCCATTCAGACTGGGATCAAAAATTATACTGCTGTCAGATTACTGCTGTCAGATTAGCACCCACTATTGCCACTCCATTGAAAGTCCCAAATTCCTCATGTCTACTTTGATCAGGGAATCTATAATGTAATGTCCAATGTGTGTGTGTGTGTGTGTGTGTGTGTGTGTGTGTGTGTGTGTGTGTCCTGGGCACTGTTGTTAAGCTTTTGTGCCAAGGCTAATGCTCTACCACTTGAGCTACAGCTCCACTTTCAGCCCTTTGTGGCTGATTAGAGATAAGAGTTTCATGGTCTTTTCTGCCCAGGCTAACCTTGAACAATGATCCTCAGATCTCAGCCTCATGAGTAGTAGCTAGGATTACAGGTGTGAGCCACCTGCACCTGGCTTGTAGTGAATATTTTTGTTCACAGATAGGTCCTCTCAAGTCTGACCATGATACAATCCTTCAGTTTAATCAATTCACAGATATTTTTTCAGAGTTAGTAGAGGTGAAGGACAGCTCTAAGAGTGGAAGACAGGAAGAAAATAGCAGTTTTCAGAAAAGGCAATTGAAAACCAGAGTAAGGAAACCAGAGACTACTAAGTGGGAAAAGAATCTCTATGGGATTCTTGGCTCATGAGTGATAGAAGCTGAGTGGGAAAGGTACCAGTAGTAAATGAACTATTGACCTGAAAAACATTAGGATTTTTGATATTACAGAAATCATAGTTGTACTGAGTATGAGAATTAGCAGATAGGAGCATATGTGCTAATGCCCAGCCGATCCTATTTCTGATTCTTTCTACTGTGTTCTTCCTGTGTAGCTGAGAGGTTATTTAGCCACTCTACACCTGGATATATGATATCTGAGTGGTTGGTAAGTACAAGCACCAAGACCAAGGACACCCTAGTTACACAATAAATATTTATTGAGGAATGTGTTTAGGATGCTATTTACATACTATGGTTGTTTGGTGAGAATACATTACAAAAACTCATGTAAAACACTTACAGTATTGCCTGGCACATAAAAAGTTCAGAATTAATAATAGCCATCATGATTAGTGTCATTATTATTAGAATATCTAAGCATTTGATTTCTATAGTCATTTAATCTTATTATCTAAGTCATGTCCTTTCTGCCATGGATATTGGTATATATTTTATGAGCTCTTAACATAGTGACTGTCATAAAACGTGTTCTCAAGCTGTGTTAAATAAATGAATCAATTAATTTATGGAATTTTACAGTGGAAGGTAATCTTCCACTGTAGAGTTTATGAACGCAATCTATTCAACTTTTTCTGACCATATGTAAATAATAGAATTTATTTTTAATAAACAAAGAAGCTAGACCAAAGTGATACAATGCATGAGGATCAAACCAAAATAACCAGATATTACAACTCTCAGTATGGTTCTTGCAACCAGATCTTTTTTCTCTGTGGGAGAAGCGGGGTGATGACTATCTAGTTGCAAAGCCTCAGGACCAAATCTGAGGAATGAATCCTTAGGGTTATTTCATAAGAAAGAACTACAGCTTGAGTTCTGGTGTCTAAGCTCAGAGTTCTTCTCATAAGGAAATTGATACTCCATCCCCACCCTTTACAGGTTGCTGGGTTCCAGTCTAGAAATCTTGGCAGTTTCAGGGTAGGATTGTCTGAATCCTCCAAGGGACTTAGTTTCTGGGATTTTGTGAGGTCCTGAAATAAGGATCTCACTGTGCCATCTTGTCTGCATGGTGGGTGATAGGGTATTAGGGTTTAACTATGCCATCTTGTCTTCATGATAGTGGCAGAGAAGTTCTACCCCCAGGTACTAGTTATGCCTGAATTTATAGAAGCAGGGCCAGGAATTTGGATGATAGGTTCCTAGGCTTTGAACTTGCAGGACTAAAGTTTCCTGTGACCCTGCTTCCTGACTCTGGAATTATTTAGACCCAGACCAGCTCAGGAGCCATTATACCAAGTCTCATATCTCGTGTCTCCTGGCTCTCCTCTGGTCACAATGGCATCCCACATGGCATCTGGTTTGTTGGTATTGTTTTTATTTTATTTTCTATTTCTTTCCTGTCCTGCTCTCATGGCTTAGTTTTCTACCAGCATTAAGTGTATTTGAGGGGCAGCAGGTCTTTGAGACTGGAGTCCACTGCAGATACCAGCTGTCAAATAAAGACTCCCAATTCAACCTCTCAAAATGTGGCTTCTCTGTTTCTTGTGACTTGTATACCAATCATCATTGAGTGTAGAAGGGACTCATAACAATGCAGTCAGAAGGTGGAAGGGGGCAATGCATTGAGGAGGGATTGGCAGGACATCCTACTGCCTGGGATGCTAACAGTGGGTTAAATAAAGGAAATGTGTATAAAATCAGAGAAGAAATGGAGGGTCACTAATAGTCAAAGTGAGCAGGGTCTCTGAAGACCCAAATCCAGCCTCATTGTCCCTTTGTCTTCCTTTACTATAGTCACACTCCTTCAGGGTTTCATTCTGGGGAACTCTTCTCAAAAGGCTTGACATATGATGGGTATCCAGTGTGTGTTTAATGAATGAATGAGTGAGTCAATGAATGAGCGGAATTTTACAACCCAAAGGGACCTTAATAGGCCACAAATAGTGCAAGACATCCACTAGTCTTGCAGGGATCATTTCTCTGAACTCTATTCCTAAAACTCTAACAGAGGCTTGGAAACCTCTGAGCTTGATACGCTCAGAATCATCACTACCAGAATGGTGTCCTATAGAGGATGCTGCATTCCCTCTCCTCCCTGCCCTTTCCTAGCTAGTAAGAAGACTTAAGTACCAAAGCCTGTGCAGGTGAGGGAATACTTGTTACAAGCCTAATGCGGCAATTAGGGTAGAGGTTAGGTTAGCAGCTTCCCCTGAAGGCACAGAGGAAACCCAAGCTCTGTTTGCCCACAGCCTATAGGGACAGATCTAAAGATTTGCTAAATTGCAAGTAGAGATTAAAAGGTACTGAATGGCCCCAGGCCACATTGTTCTAGGGAACTTGTGGAGATGGGGAGGGTGAAGGAGTTGCTAAAGCAGTGGATGTGTCTGCTGGGAGGAAGAAGGTGAGGAAGGCTCAAAGGAGGGTGAAGACAGAAGCGAGCAAAACTATCCTGCCTCTCCCTGGAGTACATGGATACAGTTTCCCTCTCTCCCTCACCCGCAGAGCCCACTTGGGCCCACTTGGGCTGACTGGTGATGACATGTAGCTGAGAAGCTGCAGATGCTGGGACACTTGAGAAGGTTTGTGATAGTTTTCTCATTATAAAAACCACACTAGACAGTAAAGAGGTTTGGGGAGGTGAAGCCATACACTCTCCCTTCCTCCTCCCCAGCCCCTGCTACCTGTCTCCAATATGGCAGAGCATCCACCCATGTGTCAAAGCAGTTTTGTCACTGCTAAAGCAAACGCAAAGCGAAACATAATGGAGAACTCCAGGCAGACAGAGTCTGTCAGTGAGATTTAATTTGTTTCAGAATGGAGAGAGTTGCAAGGGCTCTGGCTCTTGATTGGAGTGGACAGCAGAGAGAGGTAGAGGAAGCACACAGGGCTAGAGCGATTCATTCCAGACAGGACTCCCGTAAACCAATCCGATAAATTTCTTCATTAGGGTCTTGAATAAAAGGCAAGTGAAAAGAGGGCAGAGCAGAGCCTGTAGATTAAATTTGGTCAGAGCCAATATCTGACAATCCCCCATGCTGTTATCCAAATGAAAGCTAATGCAACTATGAATTAGCAGCCCCAGGAGTCATGGAGGAGGGAATTCAATTCTCCTCCTCTCAGCTCTAGCCTAGATGGCAGAGAGGAACCACGGGAGGCTGGTGTTTCTCTCTCCAGGCAGGCAGGTGTTGAGAACAGGTTGCAGGGCTTCAGTGTAGCCCTTGTAGGCCTTTCCAGTCAGGCCTCAGAGTATGGGCTAAAGCACTCTTTGTCTGACGTTGGCCTATGGAACATAGAAGTTGATTGTCACTAAGGTGAATAGTGGGAGATGCTTTTGTGAGCTCCATTTGTTCTGCAAGGTATCAGTGATCCAAGATTCCCCATCTTTATTTTCTCACCTTCATCCCTTTGAGTTTACTCCTCACAGCAAGTTCTAGGTTATGAGTCCTAGCCTGACCATGGGACTTCTTAATGAACAAGTCTCCATATGATCTGAGTCAAATAATGCCCCTCCCCAGCCTTCTGCTAAGCTATGTGAGTTTGGCTACTCCTTATAAAAACGCAGTTTTAAAACCCAGGCCCTACACTCCAGAAGTTTTGCATGTCAGGTCTGACTGTTCACTCTTGTAGGCCAAATAAAGAGACAAGGAGAAGGGTAGACAGAGCTTTATTCCATGGCACCCACAGAAAGACAGCACTTCCTTCTGCCAGCTTCCTAGGACAAATGTGAGGTCGCAGAACTAAGGATGGGAAGGGGGAGAGAGGTCTGTATATGAATCAAATCAGAGGTATACTTATTAGTCAACATATGGCTGGGATAATGGCTATTTCAGTCCTTGCTTGGGAAGGGGTCGCTGATCAGGATGGGTACATCTTAACTGCCACCTGGGTGTTCTGCCCTCAGGAATCTCTCTTGTTCTTTTGGACTAGTTTCCGACACGTGTCATAAAGATATTATTGATCATTTCTGTCCTCAGATTTCAAGGTGATTGCAAAGTGACTTCAGAGAGACTAAGTTCTAGTAAAGATGCATATAAAATGGAGGCAGGTATATCAAGCTTTTTTCCCTGCTTTCAGTTCATTCATGGGCCCAAGAAAGTAATCAGTCCTTTTCAGCAAAAGCAGCTTTTAAGTTTCCACTCATTCAAATGGGATGACTTAGGGAACATGAGTAACCTTCCTTCACATATGAAGATGGCCAGTTAGTGTGTCCTTTGGAAGACATGTCTTTCCTTGCTCCTCCATGTCCCTCCATCAGTCAATAGGGTTTCAGTGACCCTTCCATCCTGCCCTGTTCCATGACCTCTGCTCCAGATAGCACAATCCACGCTGAACTAGATATGAATGTATCCCTATCCACTTATCTTCCTGACTGCTGAGTTAATCTTGTCCTGGGTTTGTCCTTCACCCCACGCTCCGTGACATGGTGTGACTATGCCTGAACTTTCCTCATAGGCCAAATCAGTCATGTCTAGCCAGTGCTATTTGTAAAATCCAATCTTAAGGGAGAGTGATTTCGCTTGACAATGCTAGTTCAAGGGTTATCAGGTGGTACAGAGGAGGTCAGAGAAAAGCTACGATTGGTTTGAGGAGAGAGGTGTCCCTGGGTGGAGATGCAATTTCCTCACCTCTCCCTGAAAGAAGGCTTTAACTGTAAGTAGGTGGATGGGAGAAGTGATGAGGATGGATGTTTTACCTTGGGAAAGCTGCTGAAGGCCCAGAGACGCCAGAGAGCAATCCTGGGACCCCAAAGAGCAGGGCTCAGTGGAGCAACACCCGGCACTGATGAGGACATTTATCAGAGATCCGTGTTAGCTGGAGCATTAGAGCAGAGGCTTGTCCTGAGAGATTTTGTCAGCCATGGGTGAGGGTTAGAGGAACTGTCTTGGAATAAAATCTTTTTAATGTTCCTCTCCACAGCAATATAACCTCCTTAATATGACAAATCGGAGCTCCTGCCTTACTTGACTGCCTGCATGATAATGAGCTGAGCCTTGTAGCCATTGGAGTGGTAGGATAAGGAAGGGGTAGGGTAGTTCGTAAACCTCTTGACTTTGTGATCCTTAGGGAAAAAAGGAAGTGCGAAATGCTTTATAGGGAATATCACCTCTGAATGGAGGAGGCTGCCTTCCTTGTGCCCTGGAATTTAAGAGGGAACCCACCCACCCATCCAGAGGAAAATATCTGTTCATGCAGTGGCCTGGGCAAAGAAAGCAGTGGGGGAAGGACTTTCCTCATTAAAATAATATACAAAACACCCTCCAGCATTCACTGGTGTGATGCCTGAAGTGAATGCCAGTTGCTGTCCCTATCTGGCTGTCATTCCATGATACCTAAATGATCTCCTCCAGATTGGAAAGCAGAGGAGGACATGAGCTACCTGGCGGGGGCAGATTTTAACCAGAATGGAGCAGTCTTTATTTTCCACATCTGGAAAGAAGGTGTACATCAGATCTTGTCACTAGGTAACTTTGGATCATTAGGGATCATATTTTTGATGATGATGGTGATGATGATGATGACGACGATGATGTCCACATGCTCATCATGCTCAGTGCCAGCCGTGGTACTGAGGGTTTATAGGATGTACTTATCATTTAATCCTTACTCAGCTATCTAGTGATGGATATTACTATTCCAATTGTATTTTTTTTTAAAGAAAACTAAGGCTCAGTAATCAATCACTTGATCACAGTTAGGAAATTAGTCACTGGGAGATTCTGCACAAGATTCTGCTGGATTATCTATCTTGAGTTGGAAAGGAGCTAAGTGATCACCTGGCCTAGACTTTCTTAAAAACCGAAACCTTACTTCTGTAAGGCCAGGCAGCCATCCAGAAATGGAAAATCTGGCACTATTGTCTGCTTCTTTTGAAATCCCATCCTTTGCTCTTTTCCCCTTGGCACGCTCATGGTCTCTTCGAGTTCTAGTTTGCAGCACTGCAATATTTTTTTCATTTTTTAAGGAACTTATTGCTGGCTTCTGGAGGATTAAGTGCACAGTGGCCTAGTTCTACTAGAACATCTGAAATTTGGTAAATGATGGAGGTAAGTGTGTGTTCATTAAGCAGTTATATCACTTATAAAGATAGGTATCCAAAACAGTTGGCCCTCCTTCCCCAGAGTGCAGTATCCGACCTGGGAGCAGCTACTTCCCTCAAGACTTCTCTGGAATGACTGCAGGAATTGTATCTTGTGTTGTTCTGCTTCTGATATTTTTGCTTGTGCTTTAGGTCAGAGAAAGGATGAAAAGGAAACACTGAGAAAATAACATGGCATAGCCCTTCTCTCCTTTACCTGCCTGTGCCCATTGTCTGGGCTGGAGCGATGCCAAAGTGATTGAATGACACATGCCAGATTTTCGCATCAGAAGCAGCTACAGAAAAAAAAATTTTTTAAATACAGGTGGTGGATACCAAGACATGGGAAAGGGTATCAATGTATGTGAATTAATGCACCTTCTATCTGGCAAATATCATGTAACCCTTTTATTAATTACAATTAAAAAATTGTAAAAAAAAATACAGGTGGTTGGCTTAGCATAGTGAGTGGCTCATACCTTTAATTCTAAATAAGGTCATGGTTTTGAGACTTACCTGGGCAAACCATACAAGACTATATACAAACAATAGAAAGAGAAGAAAGTATCAGTATCAGGAGTTTAATTCAAATGTTAAGTGCCTATCTGCCAACCATGAGGCTCTGAGTTCAAATCCCAGACTTGCCACAAACAAAAGATAAGGGAAGAACATTAATTTATTTGTGTGCTGGCACTGGGGCTTTGGTACTGTCCATACGCCTTTTTTAATTTTTTTTTCTCTCTGATAGCACTCTGCCACTCTACTTTTTGTGGTTAGTTGGAGAGAAGAATTGCACAGATTTTTCCTGCCAGGGCTGGCTTAGAATCACAATACCCAGATCTCAGCATCCTGAGATGCTGTATGAGACACCTGTCACCAGCGGGAAGAACATTCTTAAATCTTACTCCCAAAACTTTATTTTTTTAAGTCAGGGTTATAATTTATTTATATATGCACACATATATATCTCAGTCATTTCCCAGGCAATTAGAATATTGAACCGTTTTGAAACCAAATCTAAAGGCTCTGACATCATCAGGAAAACACATAGAGGTTTGTGGTATCCTTGGTCAGTGAAGTGAAATCTGGTGCAGAGCTTTTATTCTTTGTTTTGTTTATTGGTTTGCTTGCATTATAACTCCTGAACCATTGCTGAAAAGATATTTTCAGAATCCAATACCAAGGGACAAGAGAGAGTGGACATGTGCATGAAATCCATTCTTTTCATGCAGACAAAATTTTCAGTAATTACGACTTCTTGTCATACATGAAGGTTCAATTGAACTAGAATCATGAAGTCTGTCAGAATTATCTAGATCAATTCCTCTTCATGCCTTGTCATTGGTAGTCAACACATCAAGTTTTCATCAAGCTAGGTAATCACCCTAGCTCACATCAAGCTTGATTGGGCAAGTGTGACAAGTTCAATACCAAGAAAATGGCCCTGGAATTTCAAGGGTTGTCTGTTCAGTTCCTGGTATGACTGATGAATGAATATGCATGTGCTCATGAACACACACACACACACACACACACACACACACACACACACACACTATAAAAATGGGGAAAAGTTACTTCTCTCTGCTGTAAATTTAAATGAAGTCCAGAGCACTGAAGGCCATTTGTAAGGTCTGCTGAGCTAATGGATTCATAATGACTTTTAAAGCTTCACTCGGGTAAGAAATACTGTTCATTTTTTAATTGCATATAATTATACTTTTTCATAATCTAGGGTGGCATAGCAAAAGTAAATCTACTGGCTTAATTATAAATCTTTTTATTATCTGGAACCCTGCTGAAATAAAAAGGAAAAAAAAAACTATTGTTCTTTTTTCAATCTAGGGAAAGGACTTAAACAATCTATACCCTGGATGTTCAGTGAATTAGGATGTTTTTGAAGGGAGAACGAAAGTTTGTCTCACATTCGACATTGCCCTAGGGTAGGTGCGTGTGTGTGTGTGTGTGTGTGTGTGTGTGATATAGTAGAAAGCCTTACCAGCCTATAGTTCTGTCTGCATCTCATCTTGAAGGTATACTAATCCAAAAAAGCAATGTTACCTCTGTAAAACTCTGTGCAAACAGGGAGAAAAGACTTCAAGCTTAAAGGGGTAGGAGGTTGGCAGGGGAGGTAATGGAGAGAGTAAGAAGTCAGAGAAAATAAAGCACATTTTCCTTTCTTTGGGGTTTCTCCTAATTTTCCACCAGCCTTGGGATAATCTTGTGGCTTAATTAGGCTTTAAGGGTAACCCTAAGGGAAGGTCATAAACCTTTGAGAGGAACGGGATGATAATGTGGCCAGGAAGACTGGTTGTTTCAACAGTGATCAGATTTCCAGATTAGTGATTAGAATTCTCAGTGGCAATGGGGAGTCAGCCAATAGAAGCATCTGGGAGAAGGAAGGCAAGTTTATGCTGGACTGAACTAGTGTCTGAGGAGAGGGGGAGATGCGATCCTCTTTGGAAAGGCATCAGAGTGACCCTGCTCATTGCCTCTCTTACCTGATGAATGGAAGAGATGCTTGCAGCCTGCTAGAGAAGGATGGTGTTTGGAGGGACCACTGCAGTGATCAGAAAAAAAAAAAGATCTTCCATGTCAGAACCTAGGAGATAATGTAACTTCTTCATCCACAATCCGGAGGCCTTGAGCCCTTGATCAGAGGCACCAAAGGCTTGTCTTTTCCCCAGCTCAGGAAAGTCATGGTCCTTTGAAAGCCTCCCCATCATTTTGTATGCCCATTGTTTAAGGGAATGGATTATTTAGTCATGTTGGGGGGAGGTGGATAAGCAGGGAGTTCGGAAAGAAAAACCAATTAAGCTCGTAAAGGTTGAACAACTCATTTGGGTTTGATGGAGATGAATGAGGCCTCAGCTCATCCTGGAAGAGGAGGCAGCTTCTTGTGAAGAGACAGCAGGTTGCAATTAACACCTTCAAGTCTATTGGAATGGCGTTTTATTACCTGCCTCCAAGTCCCATCCCCTGACAGCTCAGGTACACTGTAAGTCACCAAGCCCCAGAGTAAATTTCCCCTAACAACTGGACCGGGGCTATGCACTGTTCTTCCAGTGTTGACTCTATAGAAGGATTGTACAGCAACTGTATGGGCTAGGCTCTGCCTTCTACCTTTCTTCTCCTCACCTCCCCACCCCCCTGCTAGACTCCCACGCTGCTGTCCTCAATGCTGAAGTTGCTGAGAAGTGTTGTCATTTTAACTCCATCTCTATAAAGAAGCGGACTCACAGCCAGGTGCCAGTAGCTCACACCAGCTCTCAGAAGGCTGAGAACTTGAGGATATCTGTTCCAAGCCATAGCCAGGCAGGAAAGTCTATGAGACTCTTACCTGCAGTTAATCAGCAAAAATCCAGAAATAGAACTGTGTCTTAAGTGGTAGACTGGCAACTTTGAGCAAAAAAAAAAAAAAAAAAAAAAAGCTAAAGGACAGCTGGGTGAAGTGTCTCACGCCTGTGATCCTAGCTACTCAGGAAGCTGAGATTTGAGGATCAAGATTCAAGGCCAGCCTGGGCACAAAAGGACCTGAGACTCTTATCTCCAATTAACCTCTAGAAAAGTGGGGGTTGGTTCAAGGATAGGGTGGAAGCCTTGAGCTGAAGAGCTCAGGGACAGCACCCAGGCCAAATTCAATACCCACAACCCATTAACAAAAAGCTAAGGGACAACACCTAGGGTCTGAGTTCAAGCCCTAGTGACTGCAATACACACACACACACACACACACACACACACACACACACACACACACACCTCTGGGTGAGAAATCCCCTTAAGTTCCTCTACCTCTTGTAATCATAGTGGGCTTCCTGAAAGAGGGGCATGGGGAATACAATTCTGTTTCTGGAGTGCATTCAACAGCATAGCTGAGTTTGATCCAACATTTCTTTGTAAGTTGAGACATTTTTTTTTCCCAGTCCTGGGCTTGAATTCAGGGCCTAGGCACTGTCCTTGGGCTTTCTCAAGGCTAGCATTTTACCACTTGAGTCACAGCACCACTTCTGGCTTTTTCTGTGTATGTGGTACAGAGGAATTAAACTTGGGTCTTCATGCTTGCTAGGTAAGCACTCTACCACTAGGCCAAGCTCCCAGCCATGCCTGGAGACTCTCTTGACTTTTTCTATCTGCCACTTCTAGAAGTCCCAACATGACTGTTATTCTTTGCTCTGGGGAGAGGAGGGAATGGAGAAAGGAGAAGAGGCAGGATCAAAACGCCTGCCCTTTGTATAAGAAAAGCAAGTGCTTTCTCAGAAGACCACCCAGCCAAAGCACTCTCACATCATCTCACCCGGGACTGAGCTGACTCCAGAGCCTTGTCCATCAATGGTATCTCCTAGTTCTACCGATGGAGTTGCTATGAGAACAGATGAACTCGTGTATGTTAAAGCACTTTGTAAGTGCTTTACAAAAAAGTAACTTGTTATCCTTACCCAAGCCCTGCACAAAGCAGAGGCCAGTCAAGTGGTAAGTGGTAACTATTGTTCAGGCCTTTTAGCCCACACTGAGATAAATGGAAAGCATTTGGAAGGTGATGGTTGCTTTAGCACTGGCTGACAAGTCATATCCTCTTGTGGGCTAAGCTGGAGGTTATCCTGTTTCATTCTGCCAGTGAGATGATACTTGGATTGAGCTTGGTGGCTTCAATTGTCTCTGCTTGATCTAAGTGAGAGGCTATGTCCTGGAAAAATAGAGCAAAAGCCTAAGAACGGCAGGAGGTATTCCTAAAAGGCCCATTCACTAATAATGGGATTATGGGAAATTAATGTGAGGAAATATCCTTAGTATGTGTCCCCTCCACTCGTGTACTTTCCTGACACCCTTAATAAACATCTGCTATCTTGTAGTAGCTTTATTGGGTTATAATTTATGTCCCATACAATCTACTGCTTGAAGTTTACAGCTCAATGGGTCTTTAGTAAATTTGCACAGTCATGCAAATGACACTACCATCCGGTGTTCTTCAGAAGATCCTTTGTGCCAATTTTCAGACAACCCCTATGTTTACCACTTGCTACAGATTCAGAAGGTCAACTTTCTGAAGACTGATGATGTTTTCTGCATCCCTTCTTCTAAACTCCAGTGGAGTTGTACAATAGGAGTTCTTTCTGTTTTTTCTCACTTTTCATATTTTGTTTTGAGGTGGGCTTCTCTCAGATCGTAGCCTATATATCAGTAGCTTGTTCGTTTGGGTTGTAGAATAGTAACTACTATATGGGTATACTGTATTTGGCTTATCCTTTTCTCAGTTGGTGAACATTTAGGGTTTTTTGTCACTATATAGCTCTCATGAATATGCTTCTTGTGAACATTCATGTGCGTGCCTTTGTGTGGACATATGTTTTTCTTTTCTCTTGGGTAGATATTTAAGAGTAGAATGGCTGGATCGTATGTTATATTTAACATTTTTAAGAAACTGTCAGTTTCCCAAAGTGGCTGCAACATTTTACATTCCCACCAGCAATGTGAGAGTGTTCTAGTTGCTTCTAGTCTTACCAACATCTGTTACAATTTGTGTGTGTGTGTGTGTGTGTGTGTGTGTGTGTGTGTGTGTGTGTGTGTGTGTATGTGTGTGTGGACTGGGCCTAGAATTCAGGGTCTAGGCATTGTCCGTTAGCATTTTACTCAAGCTAGCACTGTATCACTAGAGTCACAGCTCCACTTCTGGCTTTTTGGCGGTTAACTGAAGATAATAGTCTCAGAATTTTCTTCCTTGGCCTAGCTTCAAACCATGATCCTTAGATCTCAGCCTCCTGAGGAGCTAGGATTACAGGCAGAGCTACCAGCTTCTGGCTACACTTTGCCCTTTTCATTATAGACATTCAAGTGGTTATGAAATGGCAACTCACTGGGCATTTAATTCAATTTCTTTAATGACTATTGCTATTGAGTGTTTTTCTAGGAACTTACATTTTCTTTGGTGAAAGATCTTTTCAAGACTTTATCTCATTTTTATTTTTTATTTTTTTATTTTTTTTGCCAGTCCTGGGCTTGAGCTCAGGGCCTGAGCACTGTCCTTGGACTTTCTCAAGGTTAGAGCTCTACCACTTGAACCTCAGCACCACATCCGGCTTTTTTCTATGTGTGTGGTACCGAGGAATCGAACCCAGGTCTTCATGCATGCTAGGCAAGCACTCTACCACTAGGCCAAACTCCCGGCCCCTTTATCTCATTTTTAAAGTTTATTATTTTTTAGAGCTGTTTGAAGTTTCCAGCAAAATGAAGCAGAAGGTACAGAAACCATTCTACCTCCCCAGCTATCATCTCTCTCCCAGGTGGTACATATTTTACAATTGATAAAGTTACATTGACATATCATTATCATTCAGAGTCTGTAATTTATATTCACTCTTGGAGATGGACATTTTATGGGCTTTGAAAAAAATGTGAAATGACAGCTCTCTATCATTATAGTATCACACAAAGTAGCTTCACTCCCTGTCTACCCTTTATCCATTCTTCCCCTCCTCTGGCAACCAATGATTTTTTTTTATTCTGTCTATAGTTTTTACCTTTCCTAGAATCATATAGTATAAATCCATTTCATCTCAGCTTCTCACTTACTTGCTTTTTCTGTCTGCCCTGAGGCTTGAACTCAGGGCCTGGCACTGGCCCTGAGCTTTGCGTTGTTGTTGTTGTTGCTCAAAGCTATGTTGTCAGCCTTGCTTTTGTCACTGTGTTAGATTTCGTCCATTCTAGAATGTGTGTGGCACTATCTCTTGTTTTATTGGAAACCCCTTATACATTTACGTTTATCTACCATCTGTCAATCTTTCTGAGGATGGCATTCCATTAAGATAAGAAATTGGCTTATTTTTTAATTGAGTTGTTTGTATTCATATTGTGAAGTAATTATTTTCAATAGCAGTACTTTATTAAACATGACTTACAGAAATAGTTTCTCCCATTTGTTTATCTTCTCGTTGTTTGTGTTTGCTTTCTTATTACTGAGTTTAAGAGTTTCTGAAAAATTCTGAATGCAAGTTCTTTATCTAGTCTATAACTTGGAAAACAGTCTCCCAGCAGGTGGTATTTCTTTTCATTTTCTCAAAAGTATCTTTTCAAGGGCTGAAAGTGTGGCCTAGTGGTAGAGTGCTTTCCTAGCATGCACAAAGCCTTGGATTATATTCCTTGGTACCACAGATACAGAAAAAGCCAGACAGGATGCTGTGGCTCAAGTAGAAGAGCACTAGCCTTGAGAAAGCTCAAAGACAGTGCCCAGGCCCTGAGTTCTCTGAGTTCAAGCCCCAGAACTGACAAAAAAAGTGTCATTTCAAGGGTAAATGACATATTATTATTATTATTATTATTATTATTATTATTATTATGTGGGTCATGGGGCTTGAACTTGGCCTGTGCCCTGTCCTTGAGCTCTTCAGCTCAAGTCTACCACCCTACCCTTGAGATGAGCCCTGCTTCTTATTTTTCTAGAGGTTAATTGGAGATAAGAGTCTCAGGTCCTTTGGTGCCCGGCTGGCTTTGAACCTTGATCCTCAGATCTCAGCCTCTTGAGAAGCTAGGGTTTTTCTAATATATTCTTTTATGGCTTATAATTTTGGCATGCATTGAAAAACTTAAGGTCATGATGCTTGTTCTCTGTATTCTGTTCTAGGAGGTTTATACTTTTAAGTTCATTTAAGTCTAGATCAGCGTTCAGTTTTTTTGTGTATATGGTATAAGTCAAGAATCTAAATTTGTATTGTTCCATGCAAACATCTGGTTATTCCAGCATCATTTGTTGAAGACTATTCTCCTCTCAAATTATCCCTATCCTTTCTTTTTGTAGACATAATTAACTGTAAGTATATGAATTTCTTTCTGAACTTTCAATTCTGTTCCCTTGATCTGTATGTGTTATTGTGTCAGTTCATACCGGGCAGACTATAGCTTTATACTGTGCCTTAAAAACCAAGAAGAGCAAATACTCCATCTTTATCCTGTTCAAATTTTTTTCCTTTGGTTATTCTGAGTCTTTGAAATCATGTCTTAGTTATTGTAGGCTGTGTTGAGTTTTGAACACTGGGTCTGGCACTTTCTGGGTTAGTTTACTAGTCCTATCTAGAACCTTGGGCTACACTTGCATCCTAGCTTTTTTTTTGCTGGCTATTTTAGAGACTGTCTTTATGGACTTCTCAGATGGGACTGTCCACTAACCATTTTCCTTTAGCTCTTAGCCTCCTGAGTAATTAGAATTAATGGCATGAGCCACCAGTTCCTGCCTGGATTGTCAACTTCTGAAAAACAACAAAGCATGCTGAGATTTTGATCAGATTTGTATTGAATCCAAACATAACTTAGTAAAAACTGCCATATTAACATTTCTGGGATGTTACTATTTTTCCGTTAAAATGGAATGACTGACTATCCTATTTGGAACGTCTTTAGTTTCTCTCAACAGCTTTTTAAGATGGGAAGTGTATGCATTAAAAAACAAACAAAAAAAGCCTCTTGTTAAATTTGTTCACAGTGTTTTGTTATTTTTGATTATTTTAATGGAAATTATTCTCTTCTGTTTATGTTTGGATTATGCTTTGTATGTAGAAGCAAAATGAATTTTTCCATATCGATCTTATATCTTAGGACTTTGCTGAAGTCATTATTACTTCTAGCAATATTTTTGTAGATTCTTTGGGGAGTGTTACATGTAGGATCATCTACAAATAAAGACAGTTTTCCCTTCCGGTTTCCTGCCAATCTGGTTGCCAGGCATCTGTTATTGAATCTGGGATTTTTATAGGACACTCTAAAAGAGTACAGAAGCAGTCCCAAGGGCAGGTAATGTGATGACTTGGAGAAGACGAGTTTGTAAATTGAGGCTGGAATGGCAGAAGGGACCAAGAAGTCCCCACTGGGTTGGAATGAGTTTAAGATCCATTTTGCAAGCATCTGTGACAAAGGATCTGGTATGAAAAAGACATGTGCCCAGGTTTGATGGCAGAGCCTTTAGTGAGGAAACCAAAGGTAAACTACTGATAAGGCCTGGTCAAAGATGTTGACCATTATGTTTACTTAGCTTTGCATCTTCCCTTTCCATTAATTTGGATGTCATTTTTCTCTTAAGCAGAGACCAGTCCCACAACCTCTCCCACTGAAAGTGGGGTAAGAGTGATACCAGGCGGTCCAATGTATGTCCAAGAAGGCCTTCTTATCTGATCCCTTGATCTGTCTATCCCCTCTTCCAACATTCCCCACAGTAACAAGTGACTTCCTGCTCTCCAACAAAGTGCCTTTTAAATAATCCCACATTATTTCACATTATGTGAGCTGTTATCTGTTTATGTTGACTATTAATAAATTATTAGACCATATTATGTGGGTTTTAATAACTCTATAGGAAGAGAAATGTGGCCAGGAGGTGAAATCTCAAGCAATTACCAAGTCATAGTGTATTTTTATTCCATAGTCCTAGAAGCTGTTCACTTACAAAGAAATTAAATACACAAACCTTTTGCCCTTACTTAGGATTCTGACCATGCTTGGGGAAAGAATTCACAGCTGCAGCAGAGCATATGCTCACAGTTCCTGATGCGAATAGCCTGCTAGGGGTAGCTGAGTCAGGGAATGCCATAGGCCTGTGCTGGATGCTTGTTAAGAGGAATGTATTGTATCTCTACTCTTCTGAGTGGGCTGAAAGCCTCAGTAAGGACAGGGATGTTGATGGCCATGACAGTGTGCGGCTAAGCAAGGCTTTAAAATGCATCACTTTAAATCAGCCTTGAAATAGGCCCCCGCCCCCCTCCCAACTAGCCTGCTTGACTGCTTCCTAGATGAGAGCCAAGGAGTCAAACTGCATCCCTTGCCTGCAGGTCCTTGCTTATTTGAGACAAACAGGCACGAGGTGGCTTGCAAACCAGAATTAGAGCGGCAGCTAGAGAGGGGGTAGATCCTTGATGAACTCTTCTCGGAGAGGTCAGGCAAAGGCACCAGGCTTCAGCTGCAAAATAGAAATGGACTCCAATCATTTTCATGTCGGCCAGGATTTAAAAATCAATACCAAGCCTCTTGATATGTTCTTATTCTTTTCCTTCTCGCCATGTGCTGTGAGTGATGATGGATTTCCTTCTCTAGGTAGTTGTAGAAATAAAAATCCTTATCCTCTGCTGGGTACAAAGACGCCTTGTCCATTCACTTCCATCCAGGTGAGGTGCAACAAGCTTCCCAGAGCGTTGGAGGCACTCCCATGCCTCTGTTCTCCGCATCGTTGGTCACCAGCTTTGTTCTTCGCTGGAAGGGGACTGGATCTACTTTGCCTGCCTCATTGCTGCCATCTGGAAACTGATGGGAGCCTTTCCTCTGAGGCTGTAAGAGAGAAGGAAAGCAGGTGTCTGAGCACCGCTAATCCACATTCTAATCACTCAGACAATAGCACTTTTCAGGGCGCTCGCTCTTGCACTTGCTTGCTGCTGGAGACTAGATGTAGACACAAACAGCTTCATTCTCTAGGTAGCAATCCTAGATGGTTGATCGATGGGAATGTTCAGAAGACATGTATTCCAGACTGTCCTAAAGTCAAGGTTCCCTAAAACTGTGTGCTTGCTCTTGGAGCTTAGGGAAGTCCTTGGGATCTTCTTGTTATGTTATTTTCGTTTTTCCACACATAACTGTGAAATGCTTGAGAGATGAGTGACAGGAGGGGGAGAAGCAATGAAGGGAGTTAAGGAGGAGGAAAGGAAGTAGGAACTATAGGTAACTGGTTCTAACCTACTCATTCATTCATTCATTCATTCAGTCTTGACTTCAGCACTGTGGCTGGCAATAGGCATCTGTACTTGGTGATAAGCAGATACTATAACAGGTGCCAGAGTTGTACCAGCACCCAAGATGTACGATCTTTCCTCCAGAAGCTTGTTGAGGAGCTGAGGCGACCAGTGTGAACATACAGAGAAATGGGAAACATGTACATTACACTGGAATAAGCAGTGGGGGGGGGGCATGGGAGTTCAGCATTAGGCTGTCCAACCTCTCCTGAGAACAGGTGCCTGTGAGCATTGGCTCTTCATGGGAGTGGGAGATGGATGGGGTGATTTATGCAGAGAATACAAAATGTGCCAAGCTGGAGGAAAAAAATGCCTATGGCATCACCTGACAACACCAAGCTGTCCAGCCGGGAGGGCTGGGAAGAAACACAAGAAGAGGAGGCTAAGGGTGATAATGCCAAGTTGGTGCCTGTCTGTGGATCTTGAAATATCAGGTAAAGTGTAGGAAGGATTCAGATACAGTCCTGAGAGGGGCCATGAGGATTGTGATGTGAGCAAAAGGCAGAGCCAGATGTGCTCTCATTGCAGAGTCTGTGGAATAGGTTAGAGGGAGCAGGATAGAATGATGGTGGTTCTCTTCGCTGTCTTGGGTTCCTTCTCTAGAGATGTGTGAGTTTCTTGCACACCTTCTAGAAAATGTCCCACGTGTATGTAATATAGCTAACTTATATATTCTAGAGATTGTTTTAATAATCCAAAGAGACAAGTTTATTCCTTAGCATTCTGGGCAATCTTTTTCATAATCAGCATAGCTATAAACCTCATCAATATGTAGATGTTTTGTGGTCTTTACAGAATATATTTTACTTAACCAGGTCCCAGTTACGTTGTTTTAGTCTTTTACTAAAAGAAATGGTGCTATAAAGATAATTTTAAAAAATCTTTGTACTTTCATGTGTGTGAGAGAGAGAGAGAGAAAGAGGGAAAAAGGAGGGATAGAAGACAGTGGCTTACACCATGATGATGGCCTGAGATGAAGAAAATCTACTGACCATCTGTCAGTAGATTCCTGTTTCCTTTCCTTAGTTAAAGGTGTGAGACTTATGGTAATGGGAAAGCACAAGAGATTTAAGCCAAGAGAATATGTGTCACTGTGAGAGCCTCTAAGTTTGGAGAGCCCTTGAGAGAGGGAACTGTTAGTATCACCAAACTTTGGAGAGACAGGAAACATAGGAAGACTAGCAGCATTTCTACAGTGGAGTAAGGAGGTGATGGGCACTGAAAGTGGATCTGCTGACTGCTAAGCGAATCTGCATTGCAATGCACAGAATACAGGGTTCTGTAGCCAATGGAGAGACGCAGACATGGCGAAGAATGTGGAAGAGAGCGCTATGGCACATACAATGGGGTTCATTCATGAACTTACCACGTTGTTCCTGTTGCCACAGTAACATTTCAAGGGTTTTTCAGATCTGAGAGGGGGAAAACACACACACACACACACACACACACACACACACACACACACACACAGAACAAAACAAAACAAAACCCCCTGAGTTACAGTACTCAAAGCAAATTAGGTCACTGTTACGAGTTATTAATTTTAATGCATTAAGAAAAGTATGCGGGGGGAGAGTGAAGGGCTTTTAAAAAAACACAGCAAATGGGAAATTGCAAAAAGTACAACAATAATTATGCTGAAAGCAAAGTGAAGTGTTCCATAAAATGTAAGAAATGAACAAATTACAATGCCCCTCCCTCCTCTCCTCTCAAGTGTAGTTAGGAGTCGGTGGGATGGGGGTGGGGTGGCTCTCCCACAGCCCTCTGGTACAATTAGAAGCTCTCTTCTTACTGCTTTTGTGTATGTCGCGTGTGTTACTTAAGCCAGGCTGAAATTCAGCAATGAAAAGAAAGCACAGAGGGCCATTTTCCTGGGCTGAGTTATGTTTAGCGTGGAATTGCTCTTAGGCAAATGTAGAGCCTGATGAGGGGAAATTGGAAGCCGTGAATAGATTCTCCAGGAACTCAAGGACCCAAGGGGACTCTAGGCATCCTGGCATTTTGGTTTCTGGGTCTGGCTGACTCATAACACCGCCACCTTTCCCTGGTGGTGTAAAACTGGGTCATGTCGCCATGCATTGATGCTTTACGCTTATGATCCAAGCCACTCAGGAAGCTGAGATCTGAGGATTATGGTTCAAAACCAGCTCAGTCAGGAAAGTCCATGAGATTCTTGTCTCCAATTCATCACCAAAAAAGTCAGATATAAAGTTTTGGCTCAACTGGTAGTGTGTCAGCCTTGAGCACAAAAGCTCAGGGATAGCATCTAAGCGGAGTTCAAGCCCCAGAACTGGCATGCGCGCGCACGTGCGTGCGCACCCCCCTTCCCCACACACACACACATCCTTGCTTAGGATGGCTCCCCTGGGATCCTCAGAGCTCAGCCTCCTAAGTAACTAGGATTATAGAGGTGAGCAACCAGCACCAGGCTAGACTTTTATGTTCTATACCTAAAAGATCCAGATTTTCCATCCTGTGACATTGTGACATTGTTTTTCTTCCCATGACACCTGAATTACCCATATGTCCACACCATCCCTGCTACTTTTTATCTGGTGATATTTAAGTCAATAGGTACATTTGAGACTAGGGAAGAGATAACAAGACTCAACTGTACAGTGACTGTGTCCTGTCACTTGGCTTTCTGGAGAAGTCAAGCTCCTTGTCCCGCTTAAAATTTTCTTCTTAGCTAAGCCACAGGGTCTCATGTCTGTAATCCTAGATATTCAGGAGGCTGAGATCTGAGGATGTGATTCAAGCCACCCTAGGCAGAAAAATCCATGTGATTCTTTTTTTTTTTCCCCATGTGATTCTTATCTTCAATTCACTACCAGAAAACCGGAAGTGGCACTATAGTTCAAAATGGTTGGATGCTAGCCTTGAGTGAAAAAGCTGAGGGATTACACGCTGATCCTATGTTCAAGCCTCACAAAAGACAAAAAAGCAAGGAAGCAAACAAGGAAGGAAGGAAGGAAGGAAGGAAGGAAGGAAGGAAGGAAGGAAGGAAGGAAGGAAGGGATGGAGGGAGGGAGGGAGGGAGGGAGGGAGGAAGGGAGGGAAGGATATCAACAACAAAACCTCTTTTTTTTGGCTTAGAAGATAATTTCCTTTCTTTGCTTCTTCTCTTCTCTCCTAACATGTTTGGACTTAATCATAGTTGATTTGAACACTATCCACATTGGACCTAACTCCCTGTGCCAGTCTTTTTTTTTTTTTTGCCAGTCCTGGGCTTGAGCTCAGGGCCTAAGCACTGTCCTTGGACTTTCTCAAGGCTAGAGCTCTACCACTTGAGCCTCAGCACCACTTCCGGCTTTTTTCTATGTATGTGGTACCGAGGAATCGAACCCAGGTCTTCATGCATGCTAGGCAAGCACTTTAACCACTAGGCCAAACTCCTAGCCCCCTGTGCCAGTCTTAATAGTATTTAAGTGATGTATATCTCTGAATTTGATCTCTACTGATACCTGTCTCTCTCTCTCTCCCTGTGTTTACTTCAGTTATTCATCCACACCTATCATTTTACTAACTATAAACTTTCTTGTGGCCCTCAAGTCCATAGATTACCCTTCACCCTTTTACTTGAGCTCGGAGAAACCTATCACCAGTCACCTTTATCACAAACATAAAATGAATGGGCCAATTTCTCCCTTATCTTAATAGTCTTTTTCCTCTACAGACCTAACACACAAAGCAAACTAACATTTAAAACAAAACTCAACTTCTCCTCTGACACTATTGCCCTGAAAGAATAGCCTCTAGGAACCAGTTACACAGGAGAAAATTCTTGAGTTGATTCTATCTTGTCCTTCCCTATGCCTGAGAGAGAGCTCCAAGCCTCTCTCAGCTCAGACACCACTCACTGTTGGGCTACCAACCTAGTCACAGTTCTTGGAGAAAAACAGTGTCTGTCAGCAACGCCTTCTCTCTCTCCCAATTCTCTCTCCACATTGAGTTCAGAGTTGTTTTCCCATAAATCAGTCTTCACCAGTGTACTCCCTAACCCGTGACCTAGCCACACAGCCAAGCCTTGCACAACATTGAAGATCTAAATTTTTCCCCCTCACTTCACACAGTGAAGCCATTCCACCTCTTCTCTGTCAAACTAATACTCTGTTCCTTCAAGGTCACTGATGTCCTCATGTAGAGTGAAATGCCCTTTCCTGGGCTCTGTAGACAAGCACCATAACTGTAGCACAGATCAGAGAACCTTAGGTTCTCTTAGGCTGATTTAAACCCTCTGAGAAGCAGCATCTTTGAATACCAATCTGTTGTGGCAGGAATACCCAACAATTAGTTGTTTTATGCTTGAGTCTTCTGGGATGATGCCCTCTCTCCAAGGTCACACATCCCAAGAATAGCTTCTCTGAGCTTTCCCAAACCCATGAGAAACCTGGGCAAATGAAAAATCAAATTCTTTTTTTTTAATTTTTTTATTGTATTTAATAAAAGGGTAACATGATATTTGCCAGATAGAAGGTGCATTAATTCACATATATTGATACCCTTCCACATGTCTTGGTCCCATTACCCTCCCCGCTACCCCCCTCTTGGTTTCCCCCCCTTCCCTGTCCAATTTCAAGTAACCAAATACAAATGTATCTAATATATCAGATAACAAAGTGCGATATTGTGTCAATATGAGATAACAAAGGAACAGCAAAGGAGATGAGGGAGAACATAGTACATTAAGGACAACAATCATTCGTTATATGGCTTTTGTTTCAATATCCTGGAGGTGCTTTCAATTAGCTTCATACTATATGGCCTTATGTATCAAGTTTTTGCTCTATTGCAAATCTCTGCTAGTAGAGCTCAAGGAAAAATCAAATTCTTGTGCTTTGCTCTTGTGGTAAATTGCTGAGGACTCAAGAGATAGGGGTATGAAGAGGAAAAAACACTCATTTGTTCATTCCCATTTGTTCTCATTTGTTGAGTGGCTGTAGTAATTCTCCCATACACTTCCAACTGGGTATGGTTAAAGGGGACCTTTCATTTGTTTTTTTTTTCAGTTATTAAAATGATGTGTTATTTTTACGATAAAGAAAGAAAAATGTAAGCCTGATAGAGAATCTTAGAAGTCTTAACAGTTCATGCCTTAGCACTTCAAAGTAGGAACAAATACTGAATGGTACGTACGTAGCTGGCCAGGGGGAGGAAAATGTGTGTGTGTGTGTGTGTGTGCGTGCACATATGTTAACAGAGATACAGATGGCAAATTTCCTCTTTGGTCATTTGGAAGATCC
The DNA here is from genome assembly GCF_031878675.1 of Megascapheus bottae. NCBI lineage: Eukaryota > Metazoa > Chordata > Mammalia > Rodentia > Geomyidae > Megascapheus > Megascapheus bottae. Next base: position 15,568,493 of record NC_143535.1, on the reverse strand, counting down.
TATTTTAACTTCCTTTAGTACATTCCAAGCACTGCAGGGAAAGGCGGGTATATATATATATATATATATATATATATATATATATATATATATATATATATATATTACCTGAAGCTAATTTACCTGGTGAGTGGAAAGCTCCATTTTAATTGATTCTATCTTTCAAGATCCAAGTAACCTATAATCTCAGCTCAATTGTCAATACTTTGCCCACATCATCCTGCAGCCTTTAGCATGCAGATAGGGCAGACAGAGAGCCGCTGTCACAGCTCAGGATGAAAAAGAAGAGCAGCTCAGGATAATAATCCACTTTTGATTTTTCCCCCTTCCTTTCCCTACACACTCTCAAATCCACTAAAACGGGAGAAAATCCATAGCGATTAGAAAAACTTCAGACCAAGACATCTCTTTTTTTCCCTTTTTCTTTCATTTTTCTCCCTACCCTCTTTAGTATTCAGAAGCTACCCAAATATCAGAGAATTTCATGATACTTGTCTGTGCCCAGCATCCCAACCGCATCATTGGAGATTTTGCAACACCTTTCAGGCTAGTGCCAGGTGATTCCCCTCCCCGCCCCCCCCCCCCCATGCTCTCAGGCAGAGTTTTGGCAACAAGACACCTGAGTGTGATGGTGCTGAGGGGACAGAGAGCGATTACCTAGGGAGTTGCCCCCTTGTCCTATCTTGACTCTTCCCATGGGTCCCTGAGAGACATACATACCTCAGTAGGCACAGGAGGAAAACACTGAGAAGATAGAAAGCCAGCATGACTTAGATATACGGACTGCTGGGCCCAGTGGGCCTGATTGTGTTCCATAGAAATAATGTGTACTATGGTGTCCTTTTTCTGTCTCTCAGAGGGAGCTGAATGATATTCTTGAGATCACACACTCATAGATGTGGGGCACTGTGCACCCCTCATGCTGTATTGATCAATGCAGATGGGTGAGGCCTCCTACAGCTCACACTAGAGCCTGGGCACTTGGAAAGCAGGGTTAGGGTCATATAAAGGATTTCAGGGGTGGAGATATACCTTTCTACCTTTCTACTTGTGTGCATGAATATTCTATGTGCATGGCTATCAGCCGCTGAAACACCTTGTTCTCTGACTATCGGAGAGGGATAAGGAAAAGTCAAGGGAATATAATGGTGGCAGGAGGGATGATAAAGACAGGTGTCACAGTAAAACACAACGAGACCTCCCTGCCATGGTCTCTGGCCATAGGCTGGGAGGATGGGAGACGCTCCCCTTCCCCTGGTCTCTGGTATGGCTTTGGAATGGTAGCCCTTGTGGGCCCAGGGACAGATAAAGCTGCAGGCCTGGTAGTCACAGGCAGCAGGAAGTCACAATGCCAAGGAGGAAGAAGGCAGGGGTGAATGAGCTCCCACAGCCTGGCATCTGCTCTCCCACTCAGCCTCATGCTGAGCTCAGCTCGAACCTGACAGCCTCTTCCATTTAATCCATAAATCCCGCCAATCTGCCGCAGGCAGCCAGTGTGACTTCTCGCCTGCATCATAGGCTTGTACTCCATTCCTTCTTCATTCCCAGGCCCCTGTGCAGTGGGGTGATGAGCAAGGCAGCTCCAGCTGTCTGCCCTTTCTCACCATCAGGACATTTGTATGCTGGTTCTGAGGATCATCTGCAACCCAAAGGGCAAAAAGGACCTTTCAGCTTCCAGTGGACTGAAGTTATAGAGCAGGTGGAGACATGGCACGAGGGGCATTTGTGCAAAACTTTGCAATGTCCTGTGGGATTCTATATCCCCGCCCTCCTTATTTTTTATGGGGAGGAGAGAGCCATGAAAAAGGGTACGTCTCTTTCTTGTACAAGTGTAACCCCTCTCCCTTTGCCCCAAAGGCAGTTTCTAGGGATCTTTTTCATTCTTAAAAAGTTTCTTCCCTGAGCCAGGCATTGGTGACTCATACCTGTAATTCTAGCCACTCAGAGGCTAAGATCTGAGGATCATGGTTTAGAGCCAGCCTGGACACAGTAGTCTATGAGACCCTTATCGCCAATTAACCACCAGAAAACCAGAAGTGGTGCTGTGGCTCAAAGTGGTAGAGTGCTAGCCTTGAGCTGAAGAGCTCAGGGACAGCATCAGATCCAGAATTAAAGTCATATGACTGACATTTAAAAAATAATCTTCCTTCTCTATAAATTACATACATACATACAGAGAGAGAGAGAGAGAGAGAGAGAGAGAGAGAGAGAGAGAGAGAGAGAGAGAGATCTTCCTTACCTCCACATTACATAGATACCACAGAGAGAGACAGAGACAGACAGATAGAGACAGAGACAGAGACAGAGACAGAGGGAATGGTCACACTGGATATCCCTGTTACTGGAGACCACATCATTCTAACAACAATCAGGGGGCTGGGAAGTGGAGGTGTTGCTGGGACCAGATGAACACACAGTGGTTCCCCTTTCTCAGCGTGGCTGAGCAATGGCAGAAACAAGGGCAAGCAGGGAAATCACAGTATTTACTCAGAAAACACTGCAGGAATCTTTATAGAGCAACCCTTCATCTTTTCTTTAACCCTTCTTTCAAATGCCCTAGTAGTTCTACTTTGGAATAAACTCTCATCTGGGGTCAGTTTGGAGATGGAAGTGAACAGAAGCTAAAGAACAATCTATGGGTTCGATGGGTGAAGTCAAATTTGTTCTAATTGTAAATGGACAAACACAATGATGACACAGGGTTAATGGACATTTAGACTTCCGGGGTGTGTGGAAATCCTATTCGATTTAGCTCCCAATCATTTTTCTTGTTGAACAAATATTGTCTTGAGTATGTAATGAGCGCTTCATGCTCTGACAGATGCCAAGAAGATGCTTTCCAAAGGGTTTAAGGAAAGTGAGAAGATTTCTCCTTTTCCTTTTGTTCTGTGGTGTGGTGGAGTAGATGCACTAGAAGGAAAGTCTGGGTTCAGAATAACCAAATGGGTATAGATTCATCCAGGTGAGAAATGAAGTGGCATGAACTCAGAAGGAGAAGAGACAAAAAATGGAAGAGACAAAGGATCAACCTATGTCTGATCTACCAATGTAAGACATCCATTTAGTATCATCCATCTATATGATACAATCACAAAGGTTGGGTTCTAAAACAAGGACCAACCTCTAGGAATCAGATACAAAGTGTTTAATGGCTGACTGGCCTTAGGGCCTGGGGGAAACAGAGAAGCCATGAGTGATGATGATGCATACTCTGGTTTAGGGGGAAAAAAAAGATGGTTAGATGGAGGAGCTCCTCACAATGACTGGGGTCATGGAAAGAAAAAGAATTCTGATGGTTTCCATTTTGGACACACTGAGTTGCAATTGCTTGAAATGCTTCAAAATAGAGACGTGCAAAAAAACATATGGAGCCACCCACATTGAGGGTATTGCTTTCCAAATGCCAGTCTTTTCCCAAAACATTTTTTCAGACAGACCTAGAAACAAAGCTTTACTGGCTATCTAGACATTCCTTAGTTCAGGCCAAGTCAATGTTTGAAATTGACATAGGAGTATTGGGATGATTTTACCCAGAAATGTCAACAGCTCAGAACTGGGCATAATTGAATACAGATTGTAAAGTGAATTCGCTTTGGGACTTTCTAGGAACATAAAATGCAAGGACACGCTGCCTAGGAGACTGTGGGGGAGCGAGGGGTCAAGTATCAAGAATACTGATGAGAGAAGAAAATGAATGTTCGGGGAGGGGCCTGCAGGAAGGAGGAAAGGGAGGAAGTGAAGAAACCAAAGAAGGAAGGTTTCAATGAGGCCAAAGGACAGACTGTGTTAAGACATATGCTGAGAAATAGACAGGCACCTTCAGGCAAGTTAGGAAGCTGTGAGCCTAAGATAAAATGTCTGAACAGGTCCTTTCAAAGTCAAAGTCCTCCGAAAACCTTGAACCTCAATGGTATGTCTTCACAGGAAGACCTTTATGTCTGGTAGCCCAAATACTGATCAGATGACTCATTAGAATTATTGCACTGTCAGAGGTTTGTGTCTACTCTGTTTGTGACTACAGTGATCTGGCACCATTTTTTCATAATTGGGAATTTATGTTTATCTAACTAGTAGATCTCTGAGGATGTATGCATCATCTTATAGGAAAAGAAGGGAGCATTTTATAGGTAGAGTCAGCTGATATGGAGAAGATGGGACAGCAAGGGCTTAAAGTACAGTGGTTAGAAGTGAGTTTGAGGGTTCGGTTCCTGACTTCGTCACTGTTTCCCTTTCAGAAAGCAATTTAATCTCTCAAAGCTTTCATCAGTGCAAGAGGGAGAATGATAAGTGCTTCATGGGATTGATATGAAGATTAAATGACATAATTAAATGATAAAATTAAACGATATCATTATAGACACATTTAGCATCATGCCAGGCATGTAGCAATTGCTCAATGAATGACACTTAGATTAGTGGTAGTTAGTAGTATTGTTACTGCTTTTGTTGGAAGAGTAAGTCATGGGATAGCTCATACATCAATATGGAGCCCGTGTTTGTGGTTGCCAGTCTAAGCGAGTTCTGACACATATCCTGCACCCTCAGCTCCAGCAGCAAATCCTGCCTCTTTTTTTTTTTATTACACTTCAGCTCTGAAATGTTTCTGCATCTAATCTGAAAGCCATTCACACCTCTGCAGCCCTGCACCCCAGCACATAACAGGGAAAGGGTTACTGCTCCAGATCACAGGGACTTCAACTGGCTGCAAGTTCAAAAGGCACAATTGGCATCTCTAAAAGGGAGCACGTCCTTGGCCAGTGAGGCTCTTAGAACAAACAGAAGAGCCCAATTCCAGCCCTGTGATCTATACTAGCCTGAGAAGCGGGCTCATGTGGCTGCATGGCAGGCCCTGGCTGGTGACAGACATCAAGGCCCTGGTTATCAATTATTCTAATTGTTATTCCTCACCATGGCCAGAACTGCCAAGCTTTAAAGTAGTTTCCATCCTCCAGATCCATAGACTTGCCCTTGGCTTATTGAGCCAACCATGCTTATTTAACAGAAGTGATTTTAATTACTCAACAGGAACTACAGAAAAGTACAAGTGTGGAGAGGATTTGGCTCTGATCTGCATGCAACCAAGAGGTTGAGAACTCTATCCCAGGAGCCAAGCCACAACACATGAACATTCAACCTGAGAAACCAGACTTATTGTTTCCAGGAAGGCTCTATGCCTTAATTCTATAAAAGATCCATGGATTCATTGCTTGGAAAACACAAGTTGGTGACACCAAATTGTATTTCCTGTGACTCCTTTGCTCTCCTGCCCCAATCTGGTGTCAGAGGAGTATCTTCCACATCAGTTTGTCATGCTCTAAAGTTGTGCAGAGTAGGGAAGACCTTAAATACTGCTGCAATCAAGTGGCAATACCCAGATGATATCCGAAGCAGGAAAAGACTCTGCAAAATGACACAGTACTTGATTAGTAATGTTTGCTATGGCACAGAGATGAAAAAAATGGAATACCTTATACATTTATTTGAAATCCTTATCTTAGATTATAAACTTACAGGAGGCATAGAATGTATTGCTTTTGTTCTCCGGGTAAATGTACCTAATGTATGTCATGAGTTGTTGTTGATGGTGAAAAATATTTATGCAGGAACAGAATAATTTCACCAGTTAACTAAAATCTGATGATCGCCGTGTGCCTGGGGCGATAAGTTTGCTTATCACCTTGTCAGAGAATAAGCACTTCAGTTTGCAAAGACTTCTTTACACGGAAACTCCTTGGATAGTATAAAGCACTGCTGTAAATATTAGACTCCAAATTGTCAAAATAAATGAAGGGGGAAGTTTTGTGGTGTGGCAAATTCTCCTCGTCTACCATTAAATCATGTGTATGTGCTTGCAACTCCTTGGGTCTTTCCTCCTCTCCAGCATCCAGGGATGTCATTGAAGTCCTAGGGGACACATGCAAGGGAGAGGGAGCAGCATTGCGAGCCAACCAGTGATAAATGTTGCTTCTGCCTCCTCAACCTCCCTCTCACTCACTCAAGTCGCGTGTCCTTCAACGGCTACTTGGAGTGTCCAGGTCTTCTCTCCAAGAGGCTTGTGTATCATTGTGTGCTAGCTTCATATTTCTGGGAATGCACAAAATCAGTTTCCCAAGTTGTAATAAACATGCCAGTGTGGAGTCTCACGGAAGCCTAACTCGGAGAGATGAGGCACATCATCCAATTTCTTTCCTAGCATCGTAAGCAGAATAATCACACATGGAGTAAAATAGTTCAGCGTTTACCACATGCACAGCCAGGCACCTGTGCCAGGCAGAGATGGGAGCAGAGGAAAACCTCACGACTCTACCATCATATTCTTTAAAAAAAACAAAACTTTGACTCTGATGCCCATCTATAAGAATAGAACATAGGTTGAGGGCAGGAAAATGTGACTAGAAGAGATCATGGCAGCTACCCCAAATCTCATACTAGAAACATGATTGGTCCAAGCCTTTTGGTACACATTACCCATAAAGCACACTACTGGGCAGTATTGTGCAAGACATAGAATATGCTATCCACACTGTTAATACACGCTTTACTATTATTTATTTCCAGAATCTGTTTATCACTCAAAACAGAAACTCTTTTCCCGCTAAACACAAACATTCCAATGGGTCTTTTGTTTTCCATTTCTCATTTGTTTTCTGTTTCTAGAAATTCAACTCCCTAGACAGTATATGCGAGTGAAATATCAAAGTCAGGCATCTTATTTTTTTTTTGTCTGCCTTCTTCGATTTAGTTTAATATTTCCAAGGTTCTGTGTGTGTGTGTGTGTGTGTGTGTGTGTGTGTGTGTGTGTGTGTGTGTACACTATACGGGGGATCAAACCTAGGGTATTTCACATGCTAGAGAGGCACTCTAGTTTACAGCTATATCCGCAGTCCCTCAAGGTTCATTCCTACTATAGCATATATATCAGAAATCCATTTCTTCTGGTGCTTGAATAATATTCCATTGTGTGAATGATTTTCTTTCTACAACCATCTTGTACACATGGGTTGTTGCCACTTTTGCTCATTGTGAATAATGGTGCCATGAATATGGGCACGCAAGTCATATTCATTGGTGACATTTTGGCCCATAAAGGAGTAGCTACTGGAGAAGCAGCCTGAGGAAGGAGATGCCCTTGCTTCCCTTTGACTATGGCCTGCAACAGGAGAAGCCAATACAAGGACTACCTGGGACACTGGGCCAAACATAACACATATCACTCCCTTCACTTTTTTCTTTTTCTTGTCTCTCTCTCTATCTCTGTCTCTGTCTCTCTGTCTCTCTCTGTCTCTCTGTCTCTGTCTGTCTCTCTGTCTGTCTCTCTGTCTCTGTCTGTCTCTCTGTCTGTCTCTCTGTCTGTCTCTCTGTCTCTGTCTCTGTCTCTGTCTCTCTCTCTCTCTCTCTCTCTCTCTCTCTCTCTCTCTCTCTCTCTCTCTCTCTCTCTCTCTCTCTCTCTCTCTCTCTCTCCTTGCCAGTCCTGGGGCTTGAACGCAGGGTCTGAGCATTGTCTTTGGGCTTTCTCAAAGCTAGAGCTCTACCACTTGAGCCACAGCACTATTTCTGGCTTTTTCTACGTATGTAGTACTGAGGAATCGAACCCAGGTTTTCATGCATGCCAGACAAGCACTCTACCATGAGGCTAAACTCCTGGCTCCCTTCTCTTTTCTTTTCTTTCTTTCTTTCTTTCTTTCTTTCTTTCTTTCTTTCTTTCTTTTCTTTTCTTCTTCCTTCATTCCTTTTTCTTTCTTTCTCTCCTTCCTTCCTTTCTTTCTCTCTCTCTCTCTCTCTCTCTCTCTCTCTCTCTCTCTCTCTCTCTCTCTCTCTCTCTCTCTCTCTCTCTCTCTCTCTCTCTCTCTCTCTCTCTCTCTCTCTCTCTCTCTTTCTTTCTTTCTTTTTCCATCAGTTGTGGGGCTTGAACTCAGGGCCTGGGCACTGTCCCTGAGCTCTTTTGCTCAAGGCTATCTCCACCTTTGAGCCACAGGACTCTTTCCGGTGTTAAGTGGTTAATTGAAGATAAGAGACTCATAAGAACCTTTCTGCCCCAGCTGGCTTTGAACTGTTATCTTCAAATCTCAGCCTCTTGAGTAGCTAGAATTACAGGTGTGAGCCACCAGTGCCTGCCCTCCTTCATTTTCTTACACGTTAAAAAAAAAAAAAAGAAATGAGAAGGTTGGACCCGATTGCCTCTAAGGTCCCTAATAACTCCAAACATCTCTATCTAAAACCTAACTTTACATTCAGAAAACATGCAGTTGATATCACTCCAAGTTAGGAGAATCCCAAAGTGGAACACAGCACTTTATAATCTGCAGCAATATTTTCCTTGTTCGACTTTTTTTCTTTCCAAAGAAGAACAATATCTTTTGCCACTCAGTCACTCAACCCAACCCTCTGCACTGATCGAGTTTAACACTTCAATCACCGTCTCAGAGTTTGCTCTAATTCTGTTGTGTGCCTTTGTTTCACACTTGGTAAGCTATGGCCTTAATGGGAGGATTGCAATATGGTTCCAGAACCAGCAATGCTAATATCACGTCAGAACTTTCTAGCATGCAGATCCTGAACCCTAAACTTATTTGAATCTATACCTTCAGGGTGGGGCTCAGTTTGAGTCCTCTAGGAACTCCTAATGCAAGTGAAACCTGCAAACACACCAGTCTACTTGAAAATATAGCATACATGAAGAATAGGGTGATTTGAAATCTCTAGTCTTACCATTGATCAGCCCTCAAGTCTAAAATTATGCACTCAATCCCTGGGCCTCCCCCGCTTTAAAAGTCAATGAAGGATCACGTTGCCATTGTTACTTACACAAAGTATCATTAGAATACTATTAATCAGTAGGTGTGGGAGTGCTGTGAAAGGCTGGATGTATTTTACACACGATTAGACTTTTACCTGTTCATTCATTTACTCAATAAATAGAATCCCTTGTCCTCTATGTGAATGATACAGGCCAGGTCTGGGGACACAGCATGAGGAAAACAGATACTCCCCAAATACTGGAACCTCTATCTAGCCCAGAACTGTTGTGAAACATGACTTTTATATTTATAAATGGTGATATGATCTATTTCAAGATGAAATTCAGACCTATAAAGATATTGTACCACAGAGTAAGATCAGGCTTTGTCATATATATGTATATATATATACATACATATACATGCATATATATGTATGTACATATATATGTATTTCATATATGTGCATCTCATATATATATGAAAATATATATGAAAAAACATGTATGTATATGAAAGCAAGAAAAAGAGAAGGAAAAAAAGAATGGCTTGGACGGGAGTTTGTCCTAGTGATAGAGTGCTTGCCTAGCATACACAAAGATCTGAGTTCAATTCCTCAGGTGCACATACATAGAAAAAGCCAGAAGTGGTGCTGTGGCTCAAGTGGTAGAGCTCTAGCCTTGAGAAAGTCCAAGGACAGTGCTCAGACCCTGAGATCAAGCCCCAGGCTGGCAAAAAAATAAATAAAATAAACAAGAATGGCTTGATTACTGTGTGATAAAAAACAATGTCAGTTTCCAGGAGAGAATTTATGAAGAGGTTTGAGCTGAGTTTTCTTGAGGAGGACAAGTGCGATGCATGAATCATATTCTAAGTCCCAGCCCACTTGTAACACTACAGTTCTGCCTTCTTCATTCACAATTTTAAAACTTGCTCATACAATACTGCATTCTCCAAAGAGCCAAACAGAGCACAGCACTTCCAAGTTAGATCTCTACTGTCTGAAATATGGGTCCAATGAGAGTACACAAATATATATCATATTGATGGATATGAGGACAAATTTTTAGAAGTTAGATTTGTAGCAGCTACATCCCCCCCCCCACACTTTTGAATCCAGGGCTAAAATTCAATTTCCTAATTTTTATGAAAAGAAATGAAAAATATGCTGGGGGAAAAGAGTGGCTCAGGAGAATTATTGGACTTCAAAAAACCTTCAAAAATCTTTTAATGATTTAAGTGTAAAGAATCAGATACATACTGATGAAATCACCCCCTTGGTATCCACATGGTGCGTACAGATTCTGGAGTGAAGATTCCAGCAATGAAATCTGCTGAGGGTTTTTTTTTTATTTTTTGAGATGCCTGATGAAACTTCAATATGGTGTAATCATGTATTTTTCATATCCAGTACTCCTCCCCAAAGGCAGAAGGGGAAGACTAGTTAAGGGGTGTTAGTTCCTAAGGTCAGTCTTGGGGAGGAGGGGAAGCATAATCGTGTGATGAAATGTTGAGTTGTTTGTGGTAGTTACTCTGACCCACAGATGTGCTTTGAATATATAGAATTCAAAATATTAATTTGTCTAATCTCGTGTTAACTCTTCAGAATGCAGTTGGCAAGACTTGTTGCATGTTCAGTCAGAAAACAGTAAATTTCCAAGCTGTCACAATATTGAGGTCTCATATGCATTACTTGCTCTGCATAATTAATTGTAAAGTGATAATTTGTACACTAAGATATTTTCATTCAAATGTGGAAGTAAATGCCTTAACATCTTTGCCTCTGGCAGGCAAAAGGCAGAGGGAAGCAGTGTTCTCTGTCACTCAGACACGCAGAAGGCCCTCTGTCCTTTCTTGAGGCCAGCTGACAGGGAATGGTGAACCTTTAAGTTGTTTAGGCCAAGATACCTACCTCTTATTGACTGTATCCAGGGATCACCTGTTCTTGAAGGTCATTCAGCTTCTGCTCTCCTTTGAATTTTGGTACCTCCATCATTGGTGTGCAGCCACATTCCTGGATTTTGTAGTCTCTATAGCTCTTTTCTGGGTTTCCTGTGACCATAAACTCAAAGAACAGAACCCATCTCACCATTCTGTATCTTCCAGATCATGCTATAGGGTGCTAGGAGAAAAAGATGCTTGAGAGGTGTTTGCTAGAATCTCAGCAGCCTACAGCAAGCACTTTTCTCTCTCATTAAGTCACAAGCGGGCTGTGGTCAGATGTGACTCCTCCCCTGTACATGGCCTTTCCATTTCAGAGTGCTGGTAGCCGACGCATCATGTGTCAAAACCCTTTCTTTGATCCTGATAGGTGGTTGGTTCTGGCTCCGCCAAACAAGACACATTCACACTCAAAGCATTTGCTCACAAATGCTACACATCCCTTCCACTCAGGTTCCATGAGCCAAAGTGAGTGACAAAGCAGAGCAAAGCTAAAAACAGCCCAACAAGTAGCTGGGAACAAAGTATGCTCAGCTATGATATTGTTGATTTGTGGAACTACTTGTAGAGAAGTTGGCTTCTCCATGAAATGGAATCATGTGCTCCAACATGTACGTGAGGCATCAGTCACATGAGAGCCTCATAGCCCACATGCAAGCCTCATAGCTCGTGTGCACGTCACTCTGCCAGGTTATTTTCAATATTCCTGAATATTCCAATATTTGGGATGGTTTCTTCCCACGAAGACTTGAGAGGAGCTATTTCAGTTTACAGAGAGAATTATTCGAGCTTTGAAAATCAGAAATGGGTTCTCATTGACTGAAGCAATAAGGAGTGGTGTTAGTTAACATAACCAGAAATCCAGATTTAAGCAATGTTCACCACAGGCAAGACCTCCATTTATGGTCTTGTATGGGCCTCTCTTTGCTTTGGGGATTTCCTCTTTTCCTAAGCTGGCTTCTTGGAGAAAGAGGAGAGAGTACACACACGTGTGGCTTTCTATCCTTTTTCTTAAGAGTCAGATGAGTTCCCAAACGCATTGTGTTCTCCTTCCTTGCATCTCACTGACCAAAATAAGGTCACTTAGCCCATTCAGAGCCAATCACTGAAGGGGAAGATAGTTTCTTTTTAAATGTAATTAATAGAGGGATTACAGTTATATTCGCCAGATAGAAGGAGCATTATTACTTCACACACATTGATACCCCTTCTCATGTTTTTGTCCCCATTTCCCTCTCCACCCCTCCCCTCATCTTGTTTTCCCCCCTGCCCTTTCCTATTTCAAATAAACACATATACAATATACCAGATTACAAGGTGAGATACTGTAACAAGATAGCTTTTAAACATATTCATCTCATTCAGTAAGCTGGACATTTTCCAAAGACCGCTGCTATTACCTGATGGGAGAGAAGTAAAGCAGACTGAGACAAGAGAGGCATATTCTCCAGTGAGTTGATGTCACACGCCAGTCACCAGTGGTATTGAGGATTCCATGGAGTGAGGACATTAGAAGTGGGAGGAGGTCAGTCTTCTAGCTAGCTTGTACATCTGGAGTTAGACAATAGGAATATCCCAGACTGTGGGCCGTTGAGGCCAGAGGTCCTTTCTGTTACACTTGCCTAACAGGTGCTAACAGTATGTGTATGGCTGAGAGCCTCTTCGGGGGAGCCAGTGGTTCCCTACGTCACTGCCTGTCTTTGGTCTTTGGTCATGTGTCAGCACCTGGTCCCATGTCGTGAAAATAGGATAGCATTGTGGGTTACAATGCTGGATGATGACTGGTCAGGAAAGCCCATCACCAGTGTAGTCTCCTGACTACACTTCATTTCTTTACCTGCCATGCCAGTGGGAATGGAGGGAGAGGTTGATAATTAGGTGGATACAGCGGGTTGCTTCGTGGTGTGTCAGGTTGAAAACAAAGGCTCCCCAAACATAACGAGTGACAGAGGCAGGAGCCCCATAACTACCCTGCATGACTTCTTCAAGAAAGACTGGAGGTCTTCTCCCTTTCCCTGTTTATCAGGAGCATATTCCAAATTAATAGATAAGATGAGTTATTTTGGTCTCACAGTACCTGGTGGTGGTGGTGGTGGTGTGTGTGTGATGTATTCTTTATAGATGCCTAATGAGTGAGAGGTGCTCAGGGCTGAGCAGTGTTGAGAAGTGTTGAGACTTAACTGAATCTTCTGGATGAGTATGGAGAGACGTGCGAGGTTGGTGTAGGGAGGTGAAGAGGATGGAGAGAGTGGAAAGTGAAGGGTAGCTTGGACACATGTGGGTTTGTCCCCCAGTGAAGACCCAGAGCTGGTCTAGCCCAGGAACATGAATCATCTACACATCTCTGGGGAAACTGCCCACCATGTGTGTGTTCATCAAGGTATGGTCTTTGTACTGGCCATGTCACTGGCATGTTCTACTCCATCAGATCTCCTCTTGGCTTCTCTGAGAGTATGTGGCAGCAGCTCTGTAGCCTTCCCTCCTAGACACTACTGAGCCATCCCACATGCCCTGTGAACACATCCCAGTGCTCACTGAAGAACTTCAGAAGCAGAACAATCCCCCCAAAACATTTTTCTACTTCCCTTTACCATTTACTTTTCTTCAGGGTGCGGGTGGTGGGGGGGAGAAGAGAGGAAATGTTCATCTATAGAATTTTTTTCAGGTGAGGAAAGGGGCAAGACATAAATCTGGGCCAAGCTTCTTCTTCTCTGGCCAGTAATTCATGGAGGTAATTTAATGGCTGGGCAGTTTTAACACTGGAGTCCCTCCCTCTCGGTCTCTGCAGCAGAGTACACATCGGATTGGGCCATATGGAGACTTTACTAGCAGATGCACTGGCGGCTTCCCTCTGTCTGAAAAATCTCTATTAGTTTTGTGTTGTTTTTTTTCTAATTAGACAAATGTCAGTGTTTTATTCAGGGTTGGAAACTGTTCTGCAAGTTTGACAACAATGCCATTTTCAAAAGAGTCTCAGCATGGTGACTGCATTTCTCTGTGAGTCTCCTTCCCACCTTGTGTCTTCTGCTTTAGAGAGGCCATGTCTGGAACATGGAATCAACCCTGTCACAGCAGCCCACCCTCTTGCCTTCTGTCAAGGCTTGGCGCATCATGCTCCTTGTTCAAGCTTGCTATCTTCCATTTCCTTCCGCCCCATCTCCGTCTGTTCAGGGTGACTGATTTCCCACAGAAGATAGAATGGCTCAGGAACGCTGCAGAGGGCGTTGCAAAGCTCACCTGGTGTTCCTTCCTCCTAGTAATTAGAATATGCATCTTTCTGTCTGGCTCACCACTAAGACTAAGGCCTAGTCCAGAGTCACCATTGGGCCTTTCTGCTGCTGACATCATCTACTAACAAGGATACTCAGCATTGATATCTCTACCAGCTGGGTGGGACCTGGGTGCTGAGAATTCAGTGCATACCATTAGAATCAATATACCATCTCCTGGGAAAAGGAGCAGGCTCTACACATTAGAAGGGATTGATTTGTTTGAGTTTAGACAATAGTCTAGCTGTTTTCTTAGCTATGTGATTTTGAGTCTTTATGTGTGTTTGCGTGTGCGAGGGTGTGTGCACATGCACTGGGATTTGAACTCAGGGGCAGGGTTCTCTCAATTAGCTTTTTGCTTAAGGCTGGCACTCTACCAACTTATGTCTCTTCTTTTTTGGTGATTAATTACAGATAAGAGCCTCATAGACTTTTCTGTCCAGCCTAGTGTTGAACCTTGATCCTCAGATCTCAACCTCCTGAGTAGCTAGGATTACAGGCATGAGTAACACAGGCCTGGCATGATTTTGAACCTGAGAGTGATTCAAAAACCTACCCAAATCTATCAAATGGGGATACTATGGCTTACCTCATGGCATTATCAAGCGTGTCAGTGAGTTTATGAAAAATTCTTCAATGCAAAGTCTGAGCTTTATAAGGCCAGAAGCTCTTTCTAAATAGAAGCTAGCCTTTTCATGAAATCCATCTGTTGACTTTAAAAGTCTGACCACAAACCTCCCAGATGCTTGTCATGCCCTTTGCCCATATAGGCAAACTACAAAATACTGATCGGCCAGTTCTCAACATCAAACAGGTCAGAGATTGGATTCTTCTCTACAGCCAGCTACAGTACAACTTGATTGTAGCCTACCTGCTGCAGAATGGAGTCTGCCTTTACATGAAGGAAGGGTCATGTATCTGTCTCGTAGCCAATGTCTTCCCCTTCTTCAGTACCCAAACTCCCCCAGGAAGCCTGAAAGTGTTTTTACCAAAACCCGCAACTCTGGGAACATGAATTGGAGCTATATGTCAAGTCTGGAGGAGTCAAACACTGTAAGGAGGAAGGTGTTTGGTGACAGACTCGAGGCTGAGTTAGGTTTGTTGCTTTCAGCTCAGATCTACAATTTAGGCAGATTTTAATGACTCTGAAATGTTTTATCTTTTACAACCCCTGGAACCACAGCTGCGCAACCTTAACAAATTGCTGGCTTTCCATCCCTCGCTCCCTGTCAACTTCAGTTAATACAGGGTCCATTAGGAGTTGAGAAACTTATTATTGCAATAAAAAATATATCCTATCCACATCACAGACCATATATCTGAATCTTGCATAACACTCTCCCAGGGATTAATCCATATTTTAACCAAGTGTTTTATAATGGCGATGCTTCGGCTCTGTGCACAGCCATTTCCATGAATGTTGCAAGGATGATGGTAAAAGGTCATCACTGAGGTCAGATGCCGCTTCTCTCCTGGGGCTATAGAGAACTAAGGACATTGTCTTCATCCTTTACCAGGCTTTCCAGGAGACTGCAGAGTCACAGACTCTGGAGGCTGGCACTACTGTGACTCCCTTCAGTTACACATTTCCCATTGCTGATTACCCACAAGGGTGTATGATGATGTGGGGTGCAGATCTGTATCCTGAGACCTGGTACTCACCATAATACAGAATCAGCAATCAGCTGCCTTTACTATTGAGTGCTCTGACTACCAGGCATCATGAGAGATGAAGAGATGAAAGAATGACTTCAGTGATCTCACTGCCTTGACTTGAGGAAACAACATGAAGCTAGTGAAGAAGTTCACACTTGATTCACACTTGTGTGTGGCCAACACACACCTATAATGTATGCCATTTCTTTAGGGGCCTCTTCCTATTTCCCCCACCCCACTGAGACTGTAGATTCGATGTTCTACGCTTCATGGCCAGTGCCCTCATATCTCTAAAATGCCCATGAAGATTGCAATAGCATGTGCTTGCAAAACCAAGGATTCAATTCCAGCAGAGAAACACACACACACACACACACACACACACACACACACACACCTTTATTTATGTGATGCTGTCCATCTCCCTACCTAAATTAGATTTACAAGTTCATTTATCTCCCTACCTCAATTAAATTGATGAGTTCCATAATTGAATGTACTGTAAAATCCTCAGTTTTTGGTGTAAAGAAAGGTATTTAAGTATCTGTTGAATGAATGAATGAATGAATGAATGTGTCATTTTGAGGGCATCATTTAGATCCTGTGACCTTCTGTGGCTTGTTGTTGTTATTGTTGTCATTTGCCCGACCTGGGGCTTGAACTCAAGGCCTAGGCCTGAGCCACTTTTTGCTCAAGACTAGCCCTCTACCACTTAAAACATAGCACCATTTCTGGCTTTTTCTGAGTAGTTTATTGGACTCGTGGGCTTTTTCTGGCTTCAACCTGTGATCCTCAGATCTCAACCTTGTGCATAGTAGATATTACAGTGTGAGCCACTCACACCAAGCTTTTCTTTTTTCTTATTAGCAACGATAACAAGCTAACAATTTAGTATTCCCATGATAGGCCATAAAATACTTCATACAATAATTGCAATTAACCTCTGCAAAACCCTGTCAGAGTCTCACTATTATTATTCCCACATTACGTTCGAGAAAACTGAGGCACAAAAATGTATGTGACTTTGTCCATGCTCATGAGGCTAGTAAATGATGGAGGCTGGATTTGAACACAGGAATCTTGCTTCAGAGCCCACATGTTGGTTGTACAAAATTATCATAAAGATCACCTTAGCCTTTGCTTTATATGCATGGAGGAGCTACCGATTTGTAGATGTCCATCTACTTTTTATTTATTTGATGAATATTTATTAAATGTCTATTATAGTGTACTGAAGATAAAACAGTAACAAAACAAGATCCACCTTCCTGGAGCTGACATTCTGATGGGAGCAGCAGGATTCTAAGCAGCTTACTGTGTTAGAAACTGGCTTTTACGAACAGATAGGGATGTCAGGGAGTGAAAACACAGGGAGCCGGTGTAGAGATCATCAGGGAAGACACTATTGAAAAAAATGATATACAGCAACTGCCTGATGAAGAGGAGAACAGCCTAGGAGGAGAGGGAATGAGCACTAAACTGCAAGACCTCGTGAGGGAGTCATATGTGGCTGGCAAGTGTAAAGAAAGAGGAGGCTGAAGTGTAGCAGAAGAGGGAGCCAGCTTGGCTTTGTATGTTCCTCTGTCCTCCTCTTATCATCTCCATATGCAGCCTATCCAGGTTCTCACTAGATCAAGGGAAAGATGTGCTCACCTTTGTACCTTCTGAGCCTTGGTACAGTTGGTACTCAGAATGCCTTCTTCACACACTGTGTTTCTGTTTTATTTCTTTAGTTTCGTTGCTAAAGTTTCCCTATGCTTCCAGTGTGGTTTTCCAGCCAGACGCTAAGTCTTGCCTGGCCTTAAGTATGCCAGATATCTTTTTCTGTGAGTTCACTCTGTTTTGTGCTCTTAGGAATGATCTGGTTCTGTCAATATCCTCCCTACCCACAGCCATCACAAAGTGCTGAGGAAACTATGATTTTCTTTGACAAAAATAATCATCACTATACTTGACACAGATAATGATTTCATGAAGGATGGACACTCCCCCACCTTCCACCCAAAAGCCAGAATGGTTCTCAGAGCATCTCAACCTAGGACTTGAGAGGCACGTGGACTTGAAGTGTATTCACAGTATTCCACCAGTGAATGTTGGGAAAGAGTTAGGGGACATTTCCAACTGGAAAAAAAAGGTTAATGCATACTCTAATCAAATCTCATTTCTAGATTCTAAATACTCCAACAACAACCACAATGCTGATATGGTTTGCTGATTGACTCATTATTGTGTCTTATCCTCAAGATGAGTAGGTTAATGTGTATGAAGGAGATATCCTGGTAAGACAAAATAAAGAAGCTAAAGATTCCTTCCCTATTCTGCTTCGCTTTTCTCATTGGAAACGTGCAAAGTGAATACTTTTCTCCTATCAGATAGCATTAGGCAGAAGCAGAAAATCTGAGGTTAAGACCACTGATTTCCCCTTATATACTTCAGAAGGCAGAATGATCCCCAATGAGGCAAAATAGATATCCAGAATGAAGCTAAGGGCAGCCTTGCTCTTTGGGCAAGAGAGGAAAACTTCAGGGACCTTTCAGGCTCTAATTGTTTTATAATTCGTGTAATTTGCATCTTCTACCTTTAATACTATTTCCAGTTCCCAGTGAATACAGAATTCCCACATATGCTTAAAAAACATGAAGGAAAGCCAGGTCTGAGGCAAAAAGGCTGTTCTCTGTGACAGGAGAAATCTCCCCCATTTACTGGGTTGGAATTGCAATGAAATCATTTTCACTACCTTGACCTCTGGTAGGGGCTATAACATCACTCATCTTCAAAAAGTCCTCTACTTAATGTATGGTTTGACTTAATTTTCAACTTTCTGAAGGTCCACAAGTGATACAAATTCAGTAGAAACTCTACTATGAAATTTGAATTTGGGGTCTTTTCCTAAGCCAGCATTACACAGTGTGAGTATAACCATCTCAGAGAACCTGGGCACTAATATCAAGGTGGCATAGTAGCCAGCTGGCCTCACATTCGGGGGGCAGGGAAGTGTGGTTTATTGCTCAGCTAGGACTCCTGTATGATATTTCCAATTTACAATGGATTCATCAGGATCTGAGTCCTATCGTCAGCCAGGGAACAACCGTACTTCCTGTTTCTAAGCCTCAGTTTCTTCCACTTACTAAAAAGACTAATCAGAGATCTCACTTCTTCCTCCATGCCTGCCTCCATTTCTCCCTTCAAGCAAAGAAGCAGCGGCAGAAAGCATCTTTGCATCTAGGCACGACATGGTGATTTTGATTTCAGTGACTAGAATCCATGTCTTTGAACATCCTGCCTCTTGAATGGTCAACAGGTAAAAAGGCAGCCTGTCAGGAAGTCTTCAAAGGCAGTGGGGAGCATGGGAAGAAAAGAGCCTGGGTTTAAGCCGGGGATTCAGAGAAGAGCGGGCTGGGGCTGGAGCCTGCTGCCTTATGAGCAGCCTGGGGCTCTGCGTACCATCCAGTCTTGAAGTCGGCCTGGCATTTTGTTCTACAAAGCATCTGCTTCCATAGATAAAATGATTTTTGACCCAAAGACCTGGACTGACAACTTTGAAGACAAATAGAAAAAGCTCCCGCTTTACCTCCCACCCTGTTTTATCACCTGCATATGCTCTCATTTGCCTGGAAGCCCAAGGAATTGTGGGGGAGAGGAGGATGTAAGGACAAGTTACCTCCCTGGAGCACCTTAGGGGCCACATGGTCCTTTGCTGCCAGCACCTGATTGACAGCTGGCAGATGCCTCTGGTCTCTTGTGGTCGGGCAGCTTAGTCAACAGTGAGCCACCTTTCAGCACACTGATCACACAGCACTAAGGGGGCAGGATAAGGCCCTTACCAGGTTGGCAACACCAACCTGATAAGATCTACAGAGAAAAAGCCCTTCCCAACCTTCTGACACCAGGTTCATGAAGAGTAAATGCCACGCATTGCCTCATAAGCTTGGCATCTCAATGAGAAGGTCATTGAGGTCAAGGAAAGGGGCCTGCTTCGTAAAGGTCTAAGTAGATGCATGTTTTGGCACCATGTACACTAACCATATCATTTATTTTGCAAATGGGAATCCAGTAGTTGAAAGTAAGGGGGGTGCCCACCTTCTCGCAGCGGGCGATGGCTCTGCAGTTGCTCTGCTTGTAGTTTCTATCATGTGTGCCATGTGACATCTGAATCTCAGGGACAACACACAGTTCTCTCTCTCTGTCTCTCTCTCTGTTGCTCTGCTCATATTAATTAAACAAAGGGCTTTCATTTTGATATGTCTAAATATGCACATAATGCACTGTAAGCAAGTCGCCTCCTCTACTCCTCTTTCTTATCTCCCACCTTTTAAAAAGCAACATTAATGGGATTTCTATTTTATTTTCATCCATGCCTCTAAAGGGTTTTGGTTTGTAGTCACCTCATGCCAATGCTCTCTCCTCTTGCCCTCCCTGCACCTACTGGCTCTTATCTCCAAGTAGTCCTTCCAGTTTTCGATGATGTCATTCCTTTTCCTTTCTTTTTTGGAGGTCTTAAATTCTGCATATCAGAGACAATATGCCATCTTTGTATTTGTCAGTGTGGCTTATTTCACTTACCATGGGGATTTTCAGCTCCTTCTGTTTTTCTGAAAATGACACTAATTTCATTCTTTGTGACCAAATAATACTCCATCATGTATATCCATAGCAAACTTTATTTTTGCTTTCATCAGTTGATGGTCACTTAGACTGACTCCATAGTCAGATTAATAATTTACAGTCCCAACTAACTGTGTATAAGGTTCTTCTTTCCCTCAATTCTTAACAGAATTTTTGTTGTTGAGACACCATTGTTTTCATCATAAACTGTAAACATAGTCCATCCCTTTGGAGGAAACCACAGAACCAGTTAGCCTTCCCCAAACTATCACTTCTTTCTAAAATGTGTTCACAAACACCCACCTGAAGATGAATTTTTATTCTATCAGCATTGCCACCACCATCATCACCTGTATCAATTATTTATCCTCTACTTAGCAGTTCTTGGAGTTGTCCTACATACATTGAAGGAACATGTTCACTTTCTGTTCTCTGAAGTCTTAGTGCCTCTGAGGAATAGCACTGATGCTTGTAGACACAAAGAGAATGCTACAAATATTAAGTGAACTCGGGATAAAAATAGGACAAGATTAAATATGTACATTATGCCTATCTCCTCCTTTGACCCCCTTGCCCCAAGCTGTAGTTTTGCTAAGTAAGAAGTATAATGACACAGATCCCTTTTTCTTGATACAAGGAGGACCAGACTTATGAGACAGATTATTTCTTTATTCACTGTCAAAAACATATATTGAAAGTCATCTAGTAGGAAGCCATCAGTGGCTGCGCTAAGAAGTATGGCTAAGAAGCTTCAAGAAAATTCTATTAGTGACAACTTCTTATTTATAAAAGATGTTGTGACCAAATGTCTGCTGTGTTAACATTGCTACTAGCTGAATCACTTTTATCATTTGCAGATCAATCTGACTGGAGTTGAACATATAGCAAATATCAAGAGATAATTAAACCAGCAATCACAAAATAGCAAACCAATTATGAGGGGCTTTTTTGTGGGGGGGGGGCTTTGGACATAAAAAAACCACAGACACATTTACCTTGAATTTCAACTTAAACCATCTAGATTTTGTGCCAAATGAAGCTCAAAATGGATCATCTGAAGTACAGCCTCCAAATGGTAAAAATAGCTCTAAAAAGTACCTTTGTGTTAGAAAGAAAATTCAAAAGGGAATTGTTCTCTTAGAACAAGGCAGTTCGCTCTATGACATCTTTATGAAATCACAGCACTTTTTGAGTTGGCAGAGATCTTCAGGGTCTTGTAATGGTGCCACCTCCCAGTGCAGAAATGCTGCTTGAGAATTACCTCCAGGCAAAGTTTGAAATGTACCGTCTACCAATGGGGTATCTATTAAAGAATCACCTGACTGAGAATCTGTCCTAGGATAAGCCAAGAGACTCTGTTCATACTTGGGCAACAGAAGTTAATCAGATTCTATCAAGCAAGGTACTCAAATAACCCACATCTCTAGAGGGAGTAGCAGTAGAGCTTTTAATATATTGTATTTTCTTTGATTGAGGAGCATCTTCTTATTTTTCCAGCCAGCAACATGTATTGTTATGTTGGCCTATTAAGGTGATTACAGAGAATGTTGGTGGCCCACTATATCTCATTTTCATCCTGGCCAGCCTCCTGAAATTGCAAGGTGTTGAACATGCCATAAATCCAATAGACTAAACGTCTCAGGGAGCTCAGCAAACAGATTACAGCTTTCTTTCTTTTATTTTTTCTTTTTTTTTGTTTCCACTCAGGCCAGGGTTATGGGTAGTAATAAACTCAGCAGTCAAGGCCAAAAATGTGATAATAGTGGGAAATGAGAAAAGGGGTAGAGGAAGAACAGCAAAGCCAGAAAAATATTCAGTGCTCTCTGTACTTTGCTGAGTTTTCAAATTCATTAGCAACCTCAATTACTCAATTCCTCAATTTTAATCTCTAATTAAACACTGCCACAGACACTGTATCTATGGAGAGTTGAATTTAAGTGGCCTCTTTTTAATAATTGTGCAACTCTGATCCCTGCATTGTTAACCCAGAGGGTAGAAAAAAAAAGTGGAAAAAAGAATTATTTAAAGAAACGAAAGGAAAGAAAAATGCATAGTGCCT
Organism: Megascapheus bottae; assembly: GCF_031878675.1. Classification (NCBI taxonomy): domain Eukaryota; kingdom Metazoa; phylum Chordata; class Mammalia; order Rodentia; family Geomyidae; genus Megascapheus; species Megascapheus bottae. Next base: position 15,546,225 of record NC_143535.1, on the reverse strand, counting down.
AAAGTTAATACCAAATGGCAATTGCAGAGGGATGTTATTTTCCCACTAAATATAGCAAAGATGACTACACAGCTTCCAGCATTTTTCTATAATAATTTCTTAAATCAAAAGCATATTTGCTGACGAGAGTACCTTACCACAGCTATGCTTTTTGGAATAATTAGACAAGGAAGAACACAATAGGCAGGTACAAGATGTTGCCCAGTGAAGGATATTATTTTTTAAACCTATTTCACAAGGTCATAAGACCCTGGGCTACTTTAAAAAATATTGTTTGGGAAGAAATAATACAATAAATACAGACAAATACATTGGATGGTAGCAGTTTGCTAGTCTGGTTTCTGTTGACTTCAAGAAAGGCCTTTCTGAAAGATGAGGACATATCCCCAAACCTCAGAAGGAAATTTGATTAAGACACAGGTAGGAGAATAATATACAAACAAGACTGTATATCTTTTATAGGAATAGCCATGGGAAGGCAGACTTTCCTACCTCGAATATTGGAATGTAGCTGTATTGCAGTGCTTACCCAGCATTCTGCCTGCTTCAGGACAAACTGTTTTGTAGTTGTTGATTTTGTCACTCATCAGGCTCAATAAATTGTGCACTCAGGGGCAGGAGTATACCTCTCCTTCTGAACCCACAGGAATTAGGACCCTAATTCACGAACAAATGCTTTGGAAGCAGATTTGTTATATTAGAGTAGTACAGCGATGAGCACAGGGCCTCAAATTCCTTTCCACAAAACCTTACATGAGTTTCATAAGAAGTATGTGCTCACAACTCAGGATCAAAATGTATATATCATATAAACGTATGTATATGGGTGCATATGCATGAATTTCAAATAGATTGATTGAAACCAAAGAATCACAACTGAATGTTAGCCAGGTTTTTATTAGCATGAGAAACTCTTTCTCTATAGCATACATGAAACTACATTCCATCTGGCTAGGAACTGGGTCTTCTTTTATCTAGCCTGCTCTTTCCCCTGTCAAAGACAGTACCACTAGGTAAGTGGAATGTTGGCCAAGTGGTGCTAAAGCCCTGTGTATGTATGTTCCAGATTAGTGACACCACTAAAATAAAACCCTGAAGAGTCTTCCTGACTGAAGGATGAGACTTAAGAGCCCAGGTATGTCCATGATTTGCAGACCCCAGAGCACCTAGGCAATCAGAATGTTCTATGGGAGAATATAGCATGGCAGCAAAGCCTGTCCCAGTGTCACTGAGATGTTCCCGCTGCAGCAGAGTTGGAAGTGTCCCCAAAGCCACTTAGTGACCAAATGGCAAATTCTAGGATGATATCAACTCCAGCCAAGCTCATTGATGATTTCTTGTGGAAATCATCATCTTGTGGAAATTTCTTGAGGAAAGCAATTCTTAAAGAAATGTGCATAGAGAATTTGACCCAAAGCCTGATTTGATTGAGACTCCCAAGTGACAAAAGGAACTCTTCAACCTCTGCCCTCAAGAGAGGCACAACCATGTAGAGGAGATGAATTAGAATTTGTGGCGTCATATTTGAGATTTGTCATCAGCCTGTTAGTCTCATAACTGATGGCTTTGTGTTCTGAGCTATGACTAAGATAGAATAACACTATAGTACCATCTAGCTGTTGAAGGCCTGAGCTCGATTTCAAGGTGCTACTGGGAGGTTGTAGAACCCTTAGGAGACGGGACTATATCTGACTTGACCTTGAAAGTATTGGGAACTTCACCCCATCCCCCATATTTTGTTTACCAGCCACAATGAAGTAAACAGTTTTGCTCTAAGATGCGCTTCCTGCCATGTGGTGATGGGGCCAAGCAAGCAATGGACTGAAACCTCTGAAATCATGAGCCCAAACAAGCTTTTCTTCTCCTTAAGTTGATAAGTTATTATGGGTATTTTTGTATGGTGATAGAAAGTCAACTAACAGAAAATGATTCTGATCATTGTACAGGTGTCAAGAACTTGTGGCAATTCTAAAAGGTTCCCAGAAGTACCACATAGTTAGAACCCATTACCTACTCATGCCTACCCAAATCAATAGTCTCCTTTCTTCTTGCTGACCAAATCATCCACATACTCTCTCTCTCTCTCTCTGGCACTTGACATCACTCCCCCAAGAGAGCGGAGATGGATTTGCTGAGACTGAGCAGATTTTTCAGACTAGCAAGTAGCCATCTCTTCTTCAAGTAGCCCTTCAACCCCCACAAGGAAAAGGGTACAAAACTCCTGACACAACTGTGAAGATGACCCCTTTATCAGCGCTTCCAGAGAAAGGCAAAAGGTTGAGAGCTGAATGCGCAAAACAAATCTTTGGCTTGAAACAGATAGCATGAACTGACTGGAGCCAAAATCCTAGAGCCTGACTACTGGTTCTGTATTATGATCCTTATCCTTGATTTCTACCTTGAGTTTCTTCTAGGTTTCTGTCTTTCTTCTCTTCTTTCAACTTGCCCATTTTCCTGTATTAAATTCATGAAATTCAGTTACTTGAACAACTGTTTCGAAAATGTCTTTAAATAATAAGTGCTTTCCCTCAAACAAAGTATTCTGAAAGGACCCAACAGCCCTAAAGATACACAATCAATACTTTGCCTGAACCATTGATACCCTTGCCCATCACTTAAATATCATTACAGGAAAGATTTCAACAAGATCAGGGCACATTATACTTTAAAGTTTGACTTTAAAGGATGCCTGGGCTTTGCTGAAAGGCATTAGTAATGGAATTCTTTATCTCTGAGCTTAATTTATTCTGAGGAGAATAGAGCCATTATCTTAAATCTATTTTTTTTTCCAACAGAGAAAACAGGCCTCTGAAGTCCAGCACTTATAAAGAAATCATTGTTTAATTACCTTTTTATTTAACCCTTTGCGGAAGGGAAGGGAATGAAAGCACACTATTGGAAAACAAATACGCATGCCTACTAGCTATTAGCGGGTTACCATTGATAAATGTGAAATCTTTTCTTTTTCTTTTCTTATTTTTTCTTCCTTTTTGAGCACTGCTCTTCTATTCTTCTTAGATTTCTGAACTGTAATCAAAGAAACATTTGAGTCATTCCGAAAATCCTAATTGAATCTATTTTTCTTTTGATTCATGCTGATGAATGGATTTGGGGTTTGAAGAATACAGGGGATCTGTAAGCCAAAGAAATAACGTTCCAATCTCAGACTTCTTGCTATAGAAACAGGTGAGAGCTATGCACTGACACACATGGGATAAACACTCACCCACAACTTCCTGACCTCACAGTATGCCTCCTCTGTGCAAAAAAAAATGATTTTAATAACACCCACTAAGAAATTAATAAGACCAATTATACATGTTCTTTATTAGCAAATGTACCTAAATGAAGACTGATGTTAGTTTGTGGAAAGAGATTTGAGTACTGAATGTTTGCTAAATAGATGCCACAGGTCTCGGACTTTATCCAAAGCCCCCTCTTAGCTCTTTCCTTTACTTTAATATGTAAAACTCAATAGTGACAGCCAGATCTCTTGTGAATTAAGTGGTACAGTCAATTGTTACAGGAAGCTGCTTTCCAAACCCTGGGCTGAATCAACCTCTCTATTCAATCCTTTCATTTGAGATCACTTTACACTGTGACTGCTTGAGAACCTCAGCCTTAGGGTATGCCTGACCCAAAAAATGGCCTGGCTTCTGAAGGTTGAAGGGTAATCTAGCTTTGAAGAAGTTTCATCGTTCACTGCATTCGTTGAGACTGCTTAGATAGGAAGAGAAATATAGACACCATTATTATTCCAGGAACAAGATGCAATCAGTGCACCACATCTGACTCTTCGCTCCTTCTTTTCCTTTGTCAGGTAGACAAGTGACACTTTTTTTTTTAAAGTGCTATTAACAGAGATTTTGTGTGTAATAGTTACTGGGTCACATTTAACAGGTGCCAACGACTTAGGTGACCTCCATTTACTTCTGAGTGATCTTCTTGTGTAGAAGGAGTGAAAGGCTGTAAAGAAACCAGACGAATCCTGTTTTGACAAGCCTCTCTGGATGACCATTATCCCTGAGTCTAAAATTCAACCTTTCCTCTAAGTTTGTAACACACGCACACATACACCAAGAAATCCATTTTACTCAAGAAGCTGAGATCTGAGGGTCATGGTTCAAAAACAACCGAAGCAGGAAGGTCTAGGAGTCACTTCAAGTAATAACCAAAAAGGCGAAGTGGAGGTGTTGCTTAAGTGGCAGAGCAGAAGCCTTGAGCTGAAAAACTAAGGGGACAGTGGGCAGGTCCTTAGTTCAAGCCCCAGTACTGATATAAAACAAAATCCACTTTATAAAATGGAAATGCATCTTCTGTTTTGGTTTTGTTTTCCAACCCTTTGATTACTGACTCGACTTTGATGTTCTGCCCTCTGTTAACCTTTATACAATAGTCACAGGAATCTCTGGAATGGCAGACATTTTCCCTTTGCCTGTATATCCCTTAATCTTGCAAAATTTCCACTGATTTTCAACAAGGTTTAGTGGGGTGGTTGGAAAGAGAGCCTAGATTGTAGCCATCAAAATCACTATGTGTCTTGAAATTTACTTGATGTTGTGTTATTTTTTCTTATTGAATATAAACTTGAAAGATTTAAATTAGTCATATTTTTCAGTTTATGGCATGTCACCCCTCATCTAAGAACACTTTATTTTTCCTCTGATTCTTACTCCTTTTCCTTTGTGTTTACCCATAGGTAACTATTCTAATGTGTTTGAAACATAATGTCTTGGCAATATACGTAGGCATTTTCTATGTGGATTAATATAATGTATCTAAATGACATTGTGTGTGTGTGTGTGTGTGTGTGTGTGTGTGTGTGTGTGTGTGTATTGTACTGTATCTTCTCCCCAACACTAATTTGATCCATGCTGTTAGCTATCTGGCTAGTTTATTGTTTCCAGTTGTTGCAGCCACAACATTCTATTTATCTATCCCCTTTCAATAGATCTCCAGGTTACTTCTAATTTCCCACTCCCGTGGACCCTTTCTGAGAATCCTAATCGTCATACCACATGACAAGATTTCTGCTTTGAGAGACTTGCACATGATTTCATTAAGCATCATTGAAGACACTCTAAAATAATTGACCAGTTTACCTTCTCTGCGCTGTCCCCCAGCATGCTCACCAGTGCTTGGTATTCCTACTGTTCTCATTCGGTTGTCACAAAACTGTATCTCTCTGACATTTTCATTCCCTACATGACTAAAACTTTTAATCCTGGAGACAGTAAATAGTAGCATCAGAGACTGGAATCAGAGCAAAGAAGACCTGTGAATGCCTGAAATAAAATACTTGGTTGTACAAGACAGTTGTCCAAAGTTCTAGACCCATGTGTGCTATAGCCATGAAAAGACTGTTGAGGTTCAATAGTGTTGGATCTATGGTTACAAGCTAAGTGCCTATCCCTATTCCCAAGCAAAGGTGAAATCACAGGTGTGCGCCTTCCTTCTTCCCAGAGCCAGGTGCAACTGGAGGTGCAGTGCCTCTGTGGCTCTCTGTGGACTTACTTGGCTGAGTGTTTCTGTCAAAGTCACCCACAGGTGCCATCTTATCAGAAGATCTATTTTATAATAGAGGGCCATTAAATTCTTTCTTCAAGGGAAAATAAAATGGGCTTTTGCTGCTACATGTTGTACACTGCTGGTCCAAAACTGGATATGAAATCCAAGTGGAATAGATTTAACCAAATTATCCATCTTCAGAAAATAACCTCTACTGCAAATGCATTTTTGATGTGGTATTGCCCGATACAGAGAGAGGACAAATAAAAATACTGTAATGGTCTCATTCTATACAGTTAGATGCAGGCTGAACTTAACCCTCCATAAGAGTAGGGATTTTTTTCTATGTTTGTTTTGTTGTGTTTTGTTTTTGCTTTGCAGACCCCAGTACACTTAGGCAATCAGGATCTTCTGTGGGAGAAAATAGCACAGCAACAAAGCCTGTCCCAGTGTCACTGAGATGTTCCCACTGCAGTAGAGTAGGGAGTGTTCCCAAAGCCACCTAGTGACCAAATGGCAAATTATAGAATGATATCCACTCCAGCCAAGCTCATTGGTGTTAACACCCAAGCCCTGAATCCAAGCCCCAAAACTAACAACAACAAAACTTTGCTAGTGGTTCTGTGATGGACACAGATACTTCAGGACATTGCAGAAGACAGCTTTGAAACCCCTCTCCAAATCCAGTCTCATGTCGGGAGAACTCACAGAACCCTCTTGACTGGTTCAGGATTTTACTCTTCGATGCTGCTCTTGGGATCATTTTCCTCCTTGTAGATCACAGAGGGGCTGCTCTGCCCTGGATAATGTGGAGTTAGTGTCTTAGGTGTTCTGCTTCCTAGCAGTGGACTGAGAAGACTCACACCATCTTGGAGGGTGACTTCTTTCTGATTAACAGAGGCTTTGCCTCTCAAAGGTCCAGCTACATTTTCTATTTGCTATAAGCCATGCATGTGCTCCTCAGGGAAAACAGGAATTAAAAAGAGAAAAAAAAACTATTTGCAAGATAAGTAAAGAGAAATGTAATCCCTGAGTGGATGAAGGGCGCTTTGAAATGAATGGAGGATAATCCTTTTATTGTCTATTACAAATGTACTTTATTTCTGCATTATGGGGCTATGAGGATGTGCCGTTTGCTTCACTGACAAAGCCACTGCAAACTTCTCTTTATATCATCTTAAGTAGTGGTTATAGCCTGGGGTCTGAAGCAGCCCGGCCCAATGTGGGCAACGGGGTTGGGTGGACACTGTGGCTCCAGATCAACAGTCAAATGGAAATTAGGGAAGTAACTGTACAACCCCCTACCAGTGCCAGGGACTACAGAACACTGGCTCTGTATTCACGGGATTTCTAGAACCAGAAGGCTGTCTTGAGTCTGCAGGAATGTCTCTCTTTCATGTGCTGGCATTCAATTCCTTTACAAAGATGGCAGGAAAATATCCCAGGACTTGTCAGAGAGCATTGCTTTGGAAGTTCCTATGACTAGGTGTGATTTCAGGTAGGGATAGAAACAGTAAGTGAGGAGGAGGATGTATGCGTTAATATGGTAGAATAGATCTCCTTAGAGGGGAAGCATGTGGTGAGAATGAGTAGCCCTTGTCCCGTCTCGTTCTCTTTCCTCTCCTTCCTTCACAAGAAGTAACCTCCCTGAGAGAAGTTAGGGCTCTTAGAAGCACTCAGAAAAGTCACAGGCCATGGCCTTTGGAATGGAGAATCTCTGCTGCTGGGAAGTTCTTGTTTTGAAGCTCAGTTTTGGAGTAGACAGTGGAGCTCTGTAGTGGAGCTTGTATTTACCGTGTGTGAGGCCCTGAGTCCCATCCCAGCACCCAAAACAAAAATAGAGGGGGAAAAATTTTGTTAAAACAAATTAAATTGCTGAACAAAGGAGCTTCAAGTCAGATTATGAGTGTAATGCTTCAAAAAAATGTCACATTTTCCATCATTCTCTGTTGAGTGTGTGTGTGAGCGTGTGTGTGTGTGTGTGTGTGTGTGTGTGTGTGTGTGTGTGAATGAGAGACGGGAGAGAGAGAGAGAGAGCGAGAGAGAGAGAGAGCGAGAGAGAGAGAGCGAGAGAGAGAGAGAAAGAGAGAGAGAGAGAGAGAGAGAGAGAGAGAGAGAGAGAGAGAGAGAGAGAGAGAGAGAGAGGGCGCAGAGCAATGCTGGGGCATGAACTAAGGGTCTAAGTACTATCCTTGAGATTTTTTAGGCTCAAGTGTAGTTCTCTACCACATGAGCCACAGCTATATCTCTGGCTTCTGGCTTTTGGGTAGTTAACCAAAGATAAAAGCCTCAGAAACTTTTCTGCTCAAGCTAGCTTTGAACCACAATCTTTCAATCTCAGTATCCCGAGTAGCTAGAATGACAGGTGTGAGCCTCTGGCATCCATCTCTCTGTTGATTGTTTTAGAGAGGATATTGGAATCCCTCCCCCTGTTGATTATCAAGGAAAATAAGTACATTGTGAAACCTCTTGACATCTACTACTCTTGGTGCTAAAATGACTCCCAGATTAACACCTAGAAAGTTCAAGGGATTTTCTCTGACCACTGGTCCAGATAATAGTAGGGGAGGAATGTAAATGATTATGTGACTGTCTGCTTAAAATTCCAGTGGCTTCCCATGACTAAGGAATCAGATGACACTGCATGGCATGGCCTGTGGAGTTCTTCATGCTTCAGCCACAGCCTTTATGGCCAGTTGCATCTAGCACCATCGTCTGTAGGGCTGTTAGCTCTTTGTTCTTCCTGCCTTAGGACTTTCACACATGCTATTCTTTGCCCAGACAGGTCTTCTCTCCCCTGGACTACCTCAGCAACATCCCACACTGCAATGCAAGTTCAAGGGGCTGGAGCAGTATTTGTCTTGTTCATTACTCACCAAGGTTTTTACAGCTCACACGGGGCTCAGTTCACGGGTTTGAGTAGAGAGGTATGCACATGGTCAATAAATGAAATTATAACAACTTTTGCTTTCTCTTATTGCCATATGCATCCATCATTCATTATTTAAGAAGGAAGGCAAGAAGCCTGATTCTCTGCTGTGCTTCTCAAATCCACATCATCCTATAAGATCACTCAGCCATGGTGATATAGACATTCCAGCAACAGAAATATGTTTTGCCATGTTTTCCAACTGCACTGGAAGCAAATTCTGATTCAGCTGCTTCTATCTCACTGTTTTCATGTCTATCCTTGAATTATCAATAGTCCATCCAAAAGTCTCCATAAAGTACTGTGTCATACCGAGCACCTGGTGTTAGCTCCTCAGGAGACTGAGCTCTGACAATAACAGTTCAAAGCCAGCTGGCTCACAAAACGTCTGTGAGACTCTGATCTCCAATTAATCACCAGAAAACCAAAAGTTCTGTGGCTCAAAGTCATAGAGAGCTAATCTTGACCTGAAGAGCTCAGGGATAGCCTCCAAGCCCTGAGTTCAAGCCTCATGATCAACAAAAAAAAAAAGAAAAAGAAAAAAAAAGAAAAGGAAAAATAAGTACTGAGTCACATGGACCCCTGGGTAGACATTTTACAGATACCATCTTAAGTTTGCTCTCTGTCCCTACAGCTTACAGTCTAAGAAATAGAAATCTGCTTTCAGCAAAAATAACCAGGATGTGCTGTCAGTGGGATGAAAATGTGGAACTGTCAGTGCGTTCGTATATTTATAATAAAGTTAAACAATGAAATATGGTTGAACAACTGTCTTAGCCCATCTCCTCCTGCTATAATCGAGTACTTGCTACATATGCAGTAATCAATGAAGAATGTGGGTTTATTTAGCTTATTTTTTAAGGTTCTAGTTAGCGGTATGATACTAGTATCTGGTGATAATTATTTACTTTTGCTGTGCTGGGGCTGGGGCCTTTATAAGAAGAGGAAGAGATCAGAGTTGGCATGCTCATCTCTCACCATATAATGCCCTTTACCATGTCATTACTGATGTAAGAAGGCCCTCACTGTGCTGGTGAATTCTGTGCCCACTAACTCCCACCAGGAGAGCTCTGCCCTCCATGACCTCATCTAATCTTTAGGACTTCCTGAAAGCCCCACCTCTGAGTATGATTCACACATGGTCATCTTTCTAACACATACATATCAGGGCAATCCACTCAAGCCACAGCAATAGCATAACATTTTTTTTAAGTAGAAAGGAGTATGGGTAAGTGCATTTGGGAGTGGAAAATGGAGATTGGTCAGCTAAGGACATTTCACAAAGACAATATGGAGTGTCTAAGTCTTGAGAAAACAAATGATTATCTCATAGTAATCCAGACAGCTGGGACTTAGATATAATTGATTACATTCGAGTCTAAAACTTTGAGGCTTTTGGGGTAAGCTGGTTGACTATTTCTGTTAGGCCATGAGCTCTGCAACAAATTAAGTATAAGTGTCCCCAATAAATGCTAATAAGCCCCACGAGGAAACAGGGGCATCCCTGTGCATACCAAATGCACTCATTAACATCCTGGCTATTATATGGAATAACAAAATGACCTTGCTGTCATTAGAAGCTTAGAATACTATGACTTAAGTTTAGAGGGACACATATTACATTGTAAAGCCTAATTAGTGTTACCTTTGCTAATTGCTGCCTAGGACTAAGCTTGATAAAATAAATGTATGATGGACAGGCGGAGACATCAGATGTAACCCCATCACTGTTTTTTAAAGGAAGTAAAATTATACGATTGGAACCATTTGAAAAGGTGTTTATCTGGAATGTTGTGAGTAATTCGAGGGAAGTGGGATGGAGCCTGGGCAGTCAGTGTTTATTTGCACTAATCCTAAATGCTGAGATCTTTCTCCTGAGAACACGTTTTTAATCTTCCTGAACAGGAATGTGGGGATACCAGACAATGAAGGAGAATTTACTGTAGTACCAAAATCCAACCCCAGAATGCAAACAGCTACAAAATGGGATTGTCCTGCAGCCAGTTAGACAGACATCTTCAGACAATGTAAAGGAAGGCCAATTTGTCCACTAGATAAGGCTCTACCTGTGTCTGTCTTCTGTTCACACCGAAAGGAGCCCAGTAAGTTGCATGTACTTCCTTGGCTATGTAAGGAGAGCCAGAGCCTCCCTTTTCATCTTAGGGTTATTCTGGTCTAGGTGTCAGGAGAAACAGACTCTTGCTACCAAAGATTAAGCCAACAAAAGCAAGCAAGCAAGAAAAAAAGAGCCATCCATCAGCAGCAACCCTAGCCTGTACTCTATCCCTCCTCCCCCATATAGGTATATAAACAGAGCTGGGCCACCCAGCTGTGCGCAGCATTTGTGAGGAGGTTGTAAAAGGGAAATCATTTTCTCAGAGTTGTCATTTTTTTCCTCCTTCAGGATAAATGATAGCTGATTTTTCAAGGGGAAAAAAAATCCTGTCATGGGCCCTCCTGAATAGATCTTAAATGGTACAGATTAAAATCAAGGCATAAAATTCTAACAGCCAGAAGCAGTTTGTCCTAGAGATTAGTTTGGACTTTTGTTTCCCTATTGGGTCCTGAGAGGAAAACAGGTCCTGCTGGGGTAGGAGATCAGGAAAGAGATAAGAAAGCAATGGATGCAGAGCTCACCTTGGGTCAGAGTACCAGCTCTTCACTTGTAAATATTCAAGTGCCGTGAAGAATTCTATTTGGAAAATGAAGCAGCTTTCACTGCAATAATAATAACGAGGCCAAGGAAGGCTGAATGACTTTCTTTCCACTGCACCTGGACCCTGAGAGCCAGATGCAGAAGTCAGACCCCCTGGATCCAGGCTGGCCAAGGAAGAAACAGAAAAGAAATCAGTCAGCTTACTCTCAAAGGGAGTGATGGCTTAGAATTCAAAATGGCAGACATCAAACTATGACCTTATTTTGGCAGTTATTCTTCAGTATTCTTACATAAAATTGATTCCTTGCACTTGGTTCCAAAGTGCCACGGTCCTTTGAACCATTCAAGAGTGACAGGAACCTGACTAGGAAGAGCAGATGGTGCCTGGGCCCAACATAACCTCCACTTCCCACAATGTACATAGCACAGCCATTTTCTGACTCTATCAGTCAGTCAAACAGAGCTTGATTTCAGAAGCCAAATTGCTTCAGTAAGATTTCTGGAGTCAGTGCATTTGTCTAGATAGTGAATAACCAGCAGTCTAGACCAATACACAGACTCCAGCAATTACAGAAGTTATTTTGGTTTTTCTGGGAAAGGCATCCACCATTTCATGCCTGAGTCTACAATGGTGGCACCAGCAAGACAGGCCTACATCTAAAGAATCCTACACCTTTCCAGCCAGTACTATCTACATTGATGGAGGCTGCAACCCTAGCAAAATCAACCACTGCACAGGGCTTCATCTTCCTTCTCTTCTGCTCCTTTTTCCAATTCTTCTGTCCTATATAATACTAATTACTTTTTTCAACAAAAGACGCTGCTGATAATTCAAATTAATTCTTTGTTGCCCCAATGTCTCAAACTCAGGGAAATCATTATCAGAGTCAGACAGTGATATTTTGATATCCCACAATCCTTTTGATTTAAGGAATGAAGTTCTAAGGCATGAGAAGACAGAGAACCATGCTATCTCCTAATCACCCTTTATAATTTGCAGTATCTTGGGATATTTCTCAGATGTTTCCACCGTGGTTTATGTACACTTCAAACCCATGTACTGGTAAATGTAGAAGCTAGGCACTGAATTAATGAAAGGAGCTTCAAAAGCCTAGCTCTTTGGCAGGCTGCAGATCTAAGGGTGAACTCAAAGAGAGTGATGGGCTTTTGAAAATTACTAAGCACAAACAATAAACCTCATCAAATAAAATCAGCAGAGTGGGCTCAGAAATTCAATGAGACACACACGGACAGAAGGGGCTTGAATCATCCTGAGAATTGGCTCTCAGCCAGAGAACTGAGGTTAGTACCGAAAGAGAGGATGATGTTTGAGAAAATTATGTGACCCAAACAGAAGCCACTATAGGAGGGCAGTCAGGAGGACACTTTGGGGACAGGGCCATCCTCCTGGCATGATGGGGACCCTAAGCTGATAGCTGTTCTGCTTAACAATCAGAATCATTGGCCACTTTTACCCCACCAGGGTATCTTCAGCAGAGTCCAAAGATGGTAGAGCTTTTGAACAGGAACTGCAAAGGAAGAGAGAAACAGAAACCACACAGACATAACAATGTTCACTCATTGCCCCACAGAGGCAGACCAGAGATCCCATTGTCATTCTGAGATTCCCATGTCCACCATCCAGGAATAGGGAACCTCAGAAGGGGTTGAGTGTTGCTGAATGGCACATTGCGAATGAAATAGGGTGAAGATGACTAGCAGGTTGAAAAGCCATTGTGCCAGACTACCATGTAGAGTTTCAGTAAAGATTAGGGTTGCTGAGTAGTGGATGACAAAGTGACATTTGGTCATGGCAGGATGGACTGCCCAGTGTGGGTCTGGTGCCTTCCCTCTGGACTCGAGAATAGCAGTTAAGCCCTTGCTTGGCTTGATGATTGGTCAAGGTTTTCCGAGGTAGATGTTCAGTTTTCTCTGTTCAGCGGGGAGGCCGGCTCTGTTTTGTGAACCTTCCAAGCACCTCAAGTCTTCCCTTCCTATTCCTATCCTAGCTCAAACATCTCCTCTGCCTGCCCCCACCACAGCCTCTCATAATTAGATCTTTATTTTAATTCAAGAATTTAACTACAGAGATGACACTGACCCTTTCTTCTAGAATGAAAGGATATGGGATCCTCCACCAGAGAGTGATTGTATCTGGGGGTTTATTTAAACTAATTTTATTATTCATGACACTGACAATTTATGCAGGGAATGCAATTAGAGCCTATGATTGGCTGCCACAGCTAAGGGCAAAAGTGCCACTTCCTTGGATATGCAAGGAAAAGCGGTGAGGAGTATTAGAAAAATAATCCGTTACAGCACTTTTTTTTTAATAAAGTGAGCCCCACAAACCTTTATTTAGAAAAAGAGAGATCTAATTTAATTTTCTAAACATCCTGCAAAGTGTATCTAATTATCCACTTCTAATTGCTCTCGTAATTTTCCCAAAGTCTTCTATTGTTTATGCCTCTTTGAGTTGTAAGTTGTCCTTGTGTACAAGCAAAGAGGTTATAGCCTCAATGTTCAGGTCTCCACAAAAACTCTTTGAGAAATTCCTTCTCATTGTGCTGTACAGAAAACTTGAGGCAACCTCTAATATGCTTTGCCATTTGATAATCAGGAAATATTTGAGAAACAAGATATGAGTTATAATCATTTAAAGTTGTGAAAGTAGCAAAGAGGAGAAGGAATCGACATTTTCTTTTTTCTTTTTAATCTTTGGGCATCAAATCAAAACAATTCACAATGCTTCTATACAATAAGATCTTCATCAGCAACAGAACAGAATGTGTTACTGATACACACTATAATGCTGTGGCATCTCAAGAGAATTGGGCTGAGTGAAAGATGCCTGGCAAAAATGTTACTAAAAGAGTACTAGAAAAAGAAAGCAAACTAGTCTAAACAGAGAAAGTAGATTCCTGGATACTGGGAACTGGGGGAAAGTAAGTAGGGACGACAAAAAGAAAGGAATAATAAAAGTTTATGAGAATGTTTTGAGTGTTATTGGATATGTTTACCTTTCTCATTGTGGTACTGGTTTCAAAAAAGTATGTATGTCAAAACTGGTCAAATGGCATCCCGTGCTAAATATGTACCACATCAAACCTATGAAAACTGATATATACACTCCTCAGTTAAGTTGACTCTAACTTTTATCTCTCTGGAATCTTAACCTCTCCGTACTAAAGACCATTCACCTGTAAAATGAGAATAACCAGACCTTTCCTACCTACCCGTAAACAGGTGAACTTCAACATGAGGAAACAGAAAACAATAATGCACCCACATGAGATGTGTGTGTGTGCATGTGTACATGAGTACTAATAAATTCACTAATGCGTCCCAATAGCTGTAAGCATGAAAGACATGACTGCCATTTTTCTAAGGTCTTGTCTGCAGTTCAACATCTGTGGACTTGAACTGAAATTCAGGAGATATGTAATAAGCCTTGAAGAACACCAAAGTGCAATTTTTTGCCAGTCCTTGGCCTTGGACTCAGGACCTGAGAACTGTCCTTGGGCTTTCTCAAGGCTAGAGCTCTAACACTTGAGCCACAGCGTCATTTCTGGCTTTTTTCTATGTAGGTGGTACCAAGGAATCGAATCTAGGTCTTCTTGCATGCTAGGCAAGCACTGTACTACTAGGCCAAACTCCGGGCCCCAGGGTGTAATTTTTAATCTCTTTATTGAACTTCTGGTTATGAACCATAGCATCCTGAAATGAGATGAGACCTCGGGATGGGAGGACTTTGAGAAAGCTTTGACACTATGTTCTGTCTTCAGATAGAGGAGGTATACAGAGTCAGGTACCAGAATGGGGGAGGGGGATTGGGCAGGAAGGGGCTCGTGGCCCAGCTTCTAAAAAAATGTTCAATGAAATGAGGGGGGTAATGAAGACAGGAAGTATAGAACTTCAGGCATGCTCTCCTTTTACTATAGGAGTGATCTGATAAAGGCCCTTTAAATCCATTTCTCTGCACAGCAATTCTGAGGTAGAAGAGCCAACTGAGCTTCCTCACTTCCAACACCCTTCTAGGACCCCTAGAGCTCTGAATTGTAAATGGTCTGATGTTAGTCTCCCAAACTCTCAGGATTTTCTCCCTAGCTTCCTGGCAATCAATACAACACACCTGATCACTCACCTGACTCACTCTACAAGGTGCTGTATGTATGCTTATTTATATCACCCTCACAGATCCCAAGGACTTCTACAAAGTTATCCAGGGTCATTCTCACTGTGGCACTAATGAGCTGCATGAGTTAAGGGCTAGTGCGATTCCTATTTATGGTGGAAGGAATTGATGTCTACATGGACACAAAATTTTTCTCAAGACCTCTGACCAGACCGAAAAGCAGAGCTAGGAAATGAACCACTTCCTTCTCATCTCTGTTCCATCTGATGCCTCCTCCTATAGTATACCGTCTCATCCCATCCCCAGGGAGATGGGTAAACTGGGAATAAAGCGATTTGTGTAAGGTCACACTTTATTGCAGTAGAGATCAGATCTTGCCAATCCAGCCTTCTCATTATAGAGTTCTCATTTCCCTTTGATTAATTTCAAACAGCTTTTCAGTGCCGTGTGCTGTGTGTGCTCAGGCACATGCATGTTTACGTGTGTGATTCTGGTGTCTTTACCTTCCTGGGCATGTTGGGGCCCTCAGGGATGTAGGAAGGAGGGAGAGGAAGGGCTAAGAAGTGAAAACCCACTCAACTCCGACTCACCTCTGTGCTTGCCTTCGCAGTGGCGATGGATGGGTTACAGGATGACATGCTTCACAGCTCACCAAGGAAAGAGCAGTGACCCTTACAACTTCATGAATTTGGAAAAAGAATGGCACCAAAGCTAAATGTCGGGCATGAGCTATGTTGGGCATAGAACACAGGCAATTACCTGGTTTTTATTATTATTTTTTTAGTTTTTGTTTTTGTTTTTGTCAGTCATGGGACTTGAACTCTGGACCTGGGCCTTGGCTCTGAGCTCTTCAGCTCAAGACTAGCTACCACTTGAGTCACAGTGCCACGTAACAGTTTTCTGGTGGTTAATTGGAGATAAGAGTCTCGCAGACTTTTGTGCCCAGGTTGGCTTTGAACCACAATCCTCAGATCTCAGCCTCCTGAGTATCTAGAATTATAGTTGTGAGCCACCGGCTCCTGGCTGTTATCAGGAGTTCTGGTCAGCATTGCAGATGATTCAGTGCTTCCATTATGCAGAAACGATCATTTCCAAATCGCCTGAGTCCTGTGCACAGTTTCTCCTGGGTCCTATCCTACTTCCCTCTGCCTTCCCCAAGGTTTTCTGGGAGAAGGTGAAGTAATGGGAGAGGGAGCCTAATCTCTTACTCATGGGTTAACCTTAGAGTGTGACTTCCCTCAGCCCACTCAGAACCTTAACTGTCCCTTCGTTGAATGTCACAGGTTTCTTTCTCCCCCATGAGGAGACATTTTTGTAAGTGATCACAGTTGGAATATGAATTTCCCTGTCAAGAGTGGGACAGAATAAAGAATGTGACCATGGTTCTCTGCACATAAAAATGGCCTCCCTTCAGCTGTTATTGAAAAGACAGCCTAACTACGCCTGGCACTGATATTCCCTGGTCAAGGAATAGCTACGATCTTTAGATTGTAAGACCAGGCTGTCGACTCAATGTGGAACTTGGCCCACCAGCCCAACTGTTCAATAATGCTCTAATTAACTATTGCAAACTTCAGAGGACCCAGCTAACTATAATTGAGAGATCAACAGAGCCTGTATGGAGTTAGATGTGCATACTAATTACTGAATTATCCAACACCTGTTTTGAAACCTAGCACTGAAACATGGCTGTTTTCACACAGAAGAGCTTCAGTGTAAGAAAAAAAAAGTTTATCTTTGGTGAGCAAAGGGATCCACTTCTTGTCTGAGGAACCACACTCTTCAATTGGCACTGGTGAGAGTTGTGTTGGGTGGGGGAGGGTGGGGCAGGGACCAGGTGAAACAGATGAAGCCAGGAAATGAAACATGCATGTGCTTAGATTTCAGGACCAATTCCAAAGGTGCAGTGTGCAGCTGCTAAAAACAGACATAACTGAGTATATTTTTCATCATGCAGGAAGCAGTACTCAAGACCGGCACATTTCTGTCTATAGCTGAACATTGATGCATTGTTTGCTTCTGGCTCCCTCCATTGAAACTGGGTTGGCATCACTATCTGAAAGCTATTAATGGGTCAAATCCACTTAGCATCCTCATAGAGACTAGCCTGAGTGTGAGACAAGTGTGGAAGTATCAAAGGAGAGTGAAGAGGAGAGTTGTAAAAGAGTTAGAATTTTGAGCTAGCACAGGGCAAGAGAGCAAAATTAAATAGAGAGACACATTGAATGTGGGAAGAAAAGAAAAGAGACTCTTCCTTAGTCTCAATCCTCATTTTTACTGATTAGGTTCAATAACCCATAATCAGGGAGTTCACACCATGATAAAAATCATGCTTGACAGTGAGCCTCGAAGTTATTTTTTCTTTTTAGATGAAGTAGTTGTTACTAAATAGAAAAATGGAACCTCTTTTCAAAGCCCCAAATACTCTAGAATTAGACAACACAATAGGGCAAGCCTGAGACATACAAGCTGAGATAGCTCGGGAGTCTGCCTGGTGCCCTCTGCTCTGTCTGCCAGAGGACTAATATTGTCTTATTCAGAAAATAAAGGATTCCCCCATTTTCCACAAAGAACTGCCTGCAAGAAAATAACAAGGCGGATTCAGTACCGTTGGCCTTTTCTCACTTGGAAGAATTTTGATGACAATAATAATAATGAGGTTGGCAATGATTATGACCTTGATTAATATGATTATTGCTACTCTGAAACAATGCAAACAAAACTTAAATAGATGGCAAGGATGCTGAGACTCCAGAGGACTTTACTAGAAATTCAGTGCGTTTGACACCAAGATGCCTGCAAAGGATTTCACAGAATATATATTTTGAGAACACGCTTCCTGTGTTCCTATTGCCACCCTTCTCTCTCTGTTCATGAAATCGACACGCACATGGTAGAAGATGCCGCCACTCCGAGAAACATTGTATACCCGCTGAGATCCCTGCTCTGGAATTTAGCTAATGTGAAAGTGACCTTTATAGATTTAGCACACCTCTGCCTTTAGACTCTCTCTCACTGCTGGCACGCAAAAAAAAAAAAAAAAAAGGAAAAGGAAAAAGCAAGTGATTAAAAAGAAGAAGGAGTCATCATAGTCATCTACCAACTCCATATTCCTCTTCCATATTTGAAGTCTTAACAGGCTTTCAAATAACATTTACTTATGTGTGTATGTATGAATGTATGCATGCATGTATGTATTTAATTTATTTATTTATTTTTACCCATGTGTAGGCTGAATCCATGGGCATTCTATTCTAAATCTGAATTTGAGGGAAGCATTTTTTTTTAATACAGAAGAGCAAGAAGCACTCTCTTAACTCTCGGAGAGTAAAGTCACATCATTTTTAATCCCACATGGTGCTGGACTTCACAAATATCGCCATCAGTTGATTTTCTAAAGTGGAGCTATGCTATTGCCATGTAACCATTGGGTATTATTTCACCGATAACTGCCACTGTTTCTCCTCTGTGCTAAAATATGGCTGCTGTGTATTTGCAGATGGTTTGACCTTTTCCACTTCATTAGCCTCTCCTGAGAGGTGACATCATTACTTCTGCCCTCTCCCACAATCTTGGCAAATTTCCTTGTCTCGTTACTGGAGGAAGAGGTCTCAAAACCTGTCATCTATTGGGTCGATTCATTAGTTTCCTGGGTCATGCTCCCTGCTTGCTAGCACATTTTTTTAAATTTAACCCCCTGGAGTACTGTGCTCTCTTTGACTTCAGAGATATGAGACTTAGCATTACTTTTGTGGATGTGTCTGTCATGAACCTCCACACCTATCTCAGAACTTTCCAGGTGCCTCTGTCATGGGATAACTTTCTAGCAGTCAACTGGGCTTTGTTGACTTGCAGATTCCCCTGTGTTACTTTCTGGGCATGCATTATCGTCTTTCAAACCTGTTCACATTGGGAGATACCTTCAAGTTGAGTTGACTTAACATCAAGGTAAAGAAATATGTGTGGCCAAGCACTGACAGCTCCCACCTGTAATCCTGTACTCAGGAGGTCAAGATCTGAAGATCACAGTTCGAAGCCCAGGCAGGAAAGTCCATGAGACTCTTATCTCCAGCTAACTACCAGAAAAAAGTTGGAAGTAGATCTGTCCTTCAAGTGGTAGAACAAACAGGGATACACCCAGACGAGAAAGAAGAAAGGAAGAAAGGAGGCGAGGGAGGGAGGAAAAGAGGGAGGGAGGGAAAGAGAGAAAGAGATAGAAAGAAAGAAAGAAAGAAAGAAAGAAAGAAAGAAAGAAAGAAAGAAAGATGGATATCAAGGGATTGCAATCTGTTGATTGTTAAGTTGCTACATGAGTATTTTTCAAGAATAAAAATAGAAGCATCTCTAACAGAAACATCTTGAGGAATTATTGAAAAATGCAGATCACCAGGGACTATGATGCTGAACAGACTTTCTAGAGGGAGCTGAGGACATTTAGGAAACTCCACAGTGAACTGTGTTCATGTTGAGAAGCATGGTACTAGATGGTTTCTTTTCCTAACTAGTAGAGTTAAACAAGCTTATTTATCTAAAATCCAAATGACTCATGGAGTCATTTAAAAAAAGTATTAAAAAAAAGTATCTTAATGTACTGGTGGCTCATACCCATAATCCTACTCAGGAGACTGAGAACTAAGGATCATGGTTTGAAGCCAGTCCAGGCAGGAAAGTCCATAAGACACACTTATCTCACAATTAACCACACAAAAATGCTGGAAGTAGAACTGTGTCTCAAGTGCTAGAGTGCTAGCAATCAGGCCCTGAGTTCAAAACCCAGGAACAACAGCGACAAAAAGTATCAGAAGGACCACTGGGATCATGTGGACGCTGTCTTCTCTAGGTGGCCCAGACATCCTCTACTTTGATTAAGACAGCCGTAGGAAGCTCACGGCTTCCAGAGATTTCCACTCTGGAAATCCCAAAGTTCTTCGTGTTGACCCAATGCCTATATCTTCCCTCTCCCTCTCCCTTCCAATTTTGACTCTGAGTAAAATACATTATGGCCCTTCTTTTACACCACATGCTTTCGATCCTTAATCCATCTTAACAACTAGTAATTTGAATAACTTTTCATGAATCTATCTTGCAATTTATCTTAGGCCTAGGAATTCCAAACCAATGTTTTGGGCCCAATGCTTCTTCACAAGATTCTCATGTGATACGGAGAAGAGTAAAGTGTGTGTCAGGAAGCTAAAGCTAAAATAAGAGGTGCTACAGAAGTGAGTGATGGTTTCTCTCCAGCATCGTGGGAGATGTTCAGGGACATTAAAAGGACCTTTGCAAAAGTGGAAAGGACATCTAATTTTCTTCTGGATGAAGGACCAACAGGAGGATATTCCAAACAGATGATGCCATGAATAGGGTCATGGAAATCCTACTACATACTAGGTACTTTGGAACTAATGCAAATCCCTGTGTCTTTAGAAACGTAGGTATATATGGACATAGGACAGAAGAGCCAGGAAGTGAGATGAGTTGGTGGGATCCTGGGAACAGGTATAAATGACTTTACTTAATTGAGCTGTTTGAAGAGCTCTCTCTTGCCCCCTCTGGTTAACTGATTTCCTTCCTAGGCAGACTCAGTTTCTTCTCAGCTACAGTACCTCATTATTGCACAGGACTTAGCGTTAGTCCCAAGGTATCTTTCCATGATCACATCTACAACTGCAATTGTACTGGAAACTCTGCTTGGAATGTCCTCTTAGTTCTCTACTCACCAAAAAAAAAAAAAAAATAGGCTACCTATGGCATGTGATGAGTCTCTGATTTCCTACTCAGTTAACATAGAATTAGGCCCCAGATTCAGTCAGGAGAAAAGAGAAAAATGAATAAAAGGAACACATCCTGCCCACTTTCATGGAAACACTAGAAGGTTATTACTTTTTGCCGCAGTGATAATGTAGAGTATCATGCCTGAACCCTGAAGTTAGAAGAGTAGCACATGAGCTCAGTGGGGATGGGGTTATCCATACCCACTTGCCCTCCTCTACACTGTCCAACAGGTCATACCCTAGAAGGTAGGGGTCAATCAGTCCATGATTTCCAAGACTAGAAATGTCAGAATTTCCTATGTTTCCATGAGCTTGGAAATCTCTGTTGAACTGCAAGGGTGCCACTCAACCTGGACCCATTCATCAGTTCCTGCACAGGGCAAAGAATTTGCCTCCCCTCCCCACATTGCAATCACCCAAAAGAGGTGAAGTCAGCTCTCTGCTATTCTTAGATAGCCAGCAATGCCAGTGATTGGCTTTTGCCTTTTTGGCATCATCAGAAAGTATGAGAAATACTGGAAATAAGATCGCAGAAAAGCAGTAGATTTAGGGACATCATTTATTCCTGCCTTCTGCTTTGTATTGGGGAAATTGCCCTAGTCTCTTTTAGTTAAGAATCTGAGTCTTTCCCCTGATCATACTTTCATGCTTACGCACAGGCCATTTGGGCATTTCCTAAGAGCAAAATGCACACGATTTAGGAAAATCTGCATTATGAAGTTCAGTTAACCAAGGAGATGAATTATACCAAGAGGGTTCAGGAGTGGATTTAGTCCCCTACCATAGGTCCAGGTTAAACATACAAGGTGAAATTCCAAAATGAAATTCCTAAAGTTCCCATGCTAGAAAGGAAGTCTGCAATTACAATCTAAAGGAGAGTGTTGTGTGCACCTGCTCGCACTTTAACCAGTGGTTGGCAATTTTTAGATGCATCTAAAAGGAACTTTCATTGAAGAGGGTGCTCAGAGAAAGTCAAGAGGGCATGAATCAGGGTGAAGACAAAGTTTCCAGACCAAAGTGCTCATTTCCTAGATGTCCCAGCATACAAGCAAATGATCATGGGAAATGAGCTTATCCAGGGGCCTGTTTGGAGCATGAGCCCATCTCACATGCCAGGAGGGCTTCTGAATGAAGCCCTGCATTCTCCAAGAATGAATTAGCTCATCTCAATTCTCACTATAGCTTTATATGTTTATGTTTTTCAAAACTAGACACCTATTTTTGTTTTTGCATCTTTGGTTGGTATTTTGTTGTTGTTTATCATTTTATTCTATTTTTTATTGCTTGCTTTTTGCTTTTTAAGTTCTGTGATGAATTAGAAATAAAATGCAGGTAATTTCTGCAACTGGGCTACTACCCCAGGATTTACCTCTATGTTTGTAACCAAGGAAAACACAGCAGGGTTTGCTACTAACTGGCTGAATCAAGCCAGTTGGCTGAAAATCCTGGTCTGAATCGAGTTTTCATAATGCCAGCCCATCTGTGGGCTCTGTGGCTTTTTGCAAGGGAGCCACTCTGAAGGAATGTGGAAAAGAGAATTGGGATGGGGTTCACTGGCCCCTGAGAGATGCCCCATTAACAGAACACAAAGAAGGGGAGGAGAACATACCAAATTCAGCCCATTTATGCCATTTGGTGCCATTCCAGATAATAAAAGATATACTACTCCTATTAGGTACATTACAGAGGCACTGTGATTGGTGGAGAGGAGCAAAGTACTTGTCAGCTGAGTGAGTATTGGCTGTCACTCCTGTTAGCAAGCTGCCTGCTTATTTGCTATTTTATTTTCAGATGTGATTGACAACTGGATGGCTCTGACATTCTCGGCGCAAACATACAGCCTGTTATTATGCTTACATTAACATTTTGATAAACACACGGTGCAGCATTGGAAAAGTAATTACATGTCATCACTTCAATGCTTCATCAAAGAAAAGTTTACTGTGTAATTGCTCTGTGATTTACCTAGGTGGAATGTGTTACACTCCACAAAGGCTCTGTCTATTTAATAGTTTACATTTACTCTTTAAAATACACAATATCCCTTCCCAGGGGCTTCTTTGGTCTAAAATAAACTTGGCAATATAATTTAGCTTTCCATAAATATACTTAGATATGACTGTGAAGTACTTTTGCATAATAGTTATTTAATGCTAAGTGTAAATATGCAGTGCATTATATTGGCTGAGCTAACAAAAAAATAACTTTTTGACGACAAGAAAAATAAATAGAATATTGTTACCTTGGTTTCTGCATTAAGAAATGGGCCTTTTGCTCTTATATTTATATCCTTGCTTTTCACAATGACATCTAATTTTACAATAAAGTGACTTGAGCTGAAGCGCCTAGCAGTAGAATCTAAAATATTGGTTCTTGTTAGCGTTTAAAGAGCTCTTCTGATGTGGCACTGGAAGAGGTTTCTGGAGAAAAGCACAAATGATTGCAGGGTACTTGGGAAGCAAGAGACAAAGGGACGATTTGACTGATGTTTGCTGGGTAGGATGAGTCTGAGCAGCTGGAATAGCTAGGAAGTGAAAGGCAGAGGTTGGTGGGGGGGGGGTGCAGCAAAAAATAGTTGAAGAGACCCCAGCAGAATCTCCGATGATAAATGGCTTTTTAGGGCTGATATTGGGAGAACACTTTGAATTGCCAAGCACTGTGTAATTACTAATGAACAAACCCTTACAGCAGCGTCCAAGATGAACAAGATAAGTTTTACTGAGATGGTTAATGTCCTCCTCTATTCAGGAAGGAAGAGGCACAGAGGAGAGGCAGAGAGAGGGTTCCTACCTTTAGCTTTTGTAAGGATTATTGGCACAGCCTTCCCCAATGAATAATACTTTGACATCCTCTGGAATGGGTGGGTCAAAGTGGAAGAGAGAAGCAATGCTTCTTTATATAAGCAGGCCAGTCACCTGGTAAAACTGCAGTGCTGGAAATTTTGGGAGATAGAAACTTCTGAGTTGTAAGATCACTTGAATCCTTGAGGTGACCTTTACCATTTAGACCTAAGTGCGTTCTTTGCAGAAGGCGGTTATTCTCTCCGATGACCCGCTCTTTGGGGCTACACAAAAGTGAAATAACTGAACCAGAGAAGTGAAGGTGAAAGGCAGGAGCCTTTTCATTCTCAGGTTATTTCTCCATTCTTCCAGAAGCCCTCATCACTGCACAGAAAGTGCACGACCAATGGAAATGATGGTGGGAAACTCACCTGGAAAGGAATATAAAGGAGAAGAATGAAAGGACAGATGGGGGTGAGGTCCCTGGGCTTGATCAGAGGGCCTATGGTTAGCCTATCAGCAGGACATCTATTCAGCAGGTTCCAGAAAGCAATGGCAACCTCATCAGCTGTTTCTCCGCTGCAGCTGGCAGCCACAAAAAAAAAGAAGGAAAAGAAAGAAAGATAGAAAAGAAAGAAAGTATATAGTGAAAACATGCATTTCCAGATGTGTAAAGTGGCTCAATAATTCCATGTTAGTGCATATTAATCCTTTCTGGAAATTGGCATTAACTCAGCTTTAGCACTAGTCTAAATACACACATCAGCTCTGAGCATAGGAGCTTCTTTGCATAACAGCTGCATAGAGCATCTGCATCTTGGTTACAGGTTCTCTGTACTTTACCTCTGAAAGAGCTCCGGTTTCCTTCTTTACCCTGTAGCTGGACCCTGAATATTTCCTCCTTTCACTGTGAGTAATGGGAAGAAAGATGCCATTGTAATTGCCAGCTGGCCTGCAGATTAATGCTCTGTAATTGACAAAGATTTCTTAGCTGCAAGGAAAAAAGGTACACTGATTAGGAGAGATCATCTTTAATATTGCATTTAACCTGTGCTATCGCCTCCTTTCCCCCACCCCTGCTTTTCACCTGAGCCCTGCAAGGAATGTCTCCCTTTTTTTTTTCCAGGCCATTTATCTTGCAGGAAGAGAAAAAAAAAGGGCAATGAGGTCCTCATAGGAACACTTGGCAGTAATTTCACTGAGTTGGGAGACTTAAAAGCTTTCATACGAATATATGCTGAACTATCCAAAACCAAAATTTTTTCCCCATCACATCTAATGTACCCTTTGACCTGCCAGTCCCAGAGGTAGCCAAGGCTGATACCATTTTTCTCCTGTGCTTCAAATTACTAGGTCAGATCTTTAGATCTTCATTACTCTTGATTTTTGCCTTTGCTCCTAAATTCAGGGTTGTGTAACTTTTTTTTCCTTGAGAATTTCATTGACACTTTTTCTTTCTTTTTTTATTTGTAAAAGAGAGAGAGAGAGAACTTTAAAAAATTGCACTGTTAGAAAAAATATATGTGGGTTAAAATGCATTTTTCATGTCCTTTCATGCTCTATTGATTTTTCTCCCCTCTCGTTTTTCTTACAAAAAGAAAGTTTCAATGCAGTTTAGGAGAAAAATAGTCAGCAGTCATGCCCTCCCTTAGGAGTAAAAATACTGGACATCTTGCTTGGAGATGCAATGCTATTTATCTGTGCGTGTGTGCGTGCGTGCGTGTGTGTGTGTGTGTGTGTGTTGCACATATCTATACAAATGGGGGTAGGAGGAGGCCAAACCCCATTAGTCATTTATAACCACAACTCTTCCCACTCCATGTTAGTTTAGTAGCTACAAGGGACTCTCCACTGCTTTTTTAGCTCTGTAGTATCACATAAACATCCTTCAGGGAGTTTTGATGTGCCCCTGGGACATTCATTCTGAAGACAGTATAATCCTGTCTGGATGCTACATAAACAATATATACCTTTGTGCATTTGAAAGGTCATATGGAGAGTTTCCAGGTTTTAATCTTCATCCTAAGACCACCTATAGGTTATTAACTTAGAGTGTAAGTCCTCTCACCTGAGAAATGAGAAGTTTGGATACTCTCCCTCTCTCTCTCTCTCTCAGAGGAAATCAGATGCTGACACATGGCACTGTTGTGCAGTTTCCACACATTAGTATGCTTTTTTATTATTTTCATTTTTATTTTTTTGCCAGACTTGGGCTTGAGCTCAGGGCCTGAACACTGTCCTTGGACTTTCTCAAGGCTAGAGCTCTACCACTTGAGCCTCAGCACCACTTCTGCCTTTTTTCTATGTATGTGGTACCAAGGAATCAAATCCGGGTCTTCATGCATTCTAGGCAAGCACTGTACCACTAGGGCCAAACTCCCAGCCTAGTATGTTTTTATAGAAAGCATGCAAATGATAGACTCCAGCTCTCTGTTATTACTATTGCATTACGCTGTGTCACTTCTGCATTCTATTATTTTTATCACTCCTGTGTTTTTGGACATTGTTTTGTTGGACACAATTCCAACCATGTTCTCTCTCTCTACTCAAATTTTTTCCTTGACAATAAGGGAGTTATGCTAGCCAAATAAGGTTGATTAATGGAAATAAATTTTCAAATAAGTCAAAAGTACTCGCATCTAAATCAAGCATTGATACAGGAACCATTTTTAGCTCAATATCATGTGCCTTGTTTTAGAGAAAAGGCCGGTGTACATGTATTTTGGGGAAGAATGAGAGGAAGGTGAAGAAAGGAAATGGAGGCAACTGTCATTACAGAGCCAGGATTTAGTCTCTTTCCATCCAGGGCAAGTTCTAGGTTCCTACGTGCTCAGCAAGAGGACCCCAGCCTTGCCTTGGCCCAGGACCACAACTAACTTTCGAATTTAGGCAGATTGAGTAGCTCCAACCCCTCCCCCCCCAAGCCCCCTTTACTTGGTTCCCATTAGCGCAACTCTTTTCATCCATCTTAAAGGTATTTGTGATCTGCTATTGTTAATCATAAAATATTTGGACTTCAAAGCGATTGCATCCTTTCCATAAATTGATATTTAAAATAGACTTACTGCTAAGCTCAAGCCTGTAATCCTAGCTACTTAGGAGGTTGAGATCTGAGGAACATGGTTCAAAGCCAGCCTTGGCAAGAAAGTCTGTGAGACTGTTATCTCCAGATAATCACCAAAAAGCCAGAAGTGAAAGTGTGCCTTAGGTGGTAGGGCTCCAGTCTCTGAGTTCAATCCCGTGTGTGTGTGTGTGTGTGTGTGTGTGTGTGTGTGTGTACAGTGTGTGTGTATGCATGCACGTGGATATGCATGCATGTGAGTGTGTGTTCTTCTGATGTGTACTGTGAACCAAGCACTGTGTTAGATGCTGTAGACATAGTGATGTAATGTGTCTACCTGTGGGATAAGGACCAAATTAATGGTTACTGAATTTCCTTTCACACTGATGCATCCCCCTTCCCTATAGTTTTATTTTCTCTAATCAGAGATGTTAGCCTGAGAAATCTGAGTACAACCATCACTGTGTTCTACAAGTAATGCTGTCCTGGGTGATACCCTGGTGATCCACGTCTAACACATCTTGTTCATGGAAGCACCTTACCGATGCTTATTCTTGAGAAGAAAACATTGAGCTTTATCTTCATTGTCTGTAAGACTGGTATCATTGGGGCTCAATGTTTTGAAGGGTAGCTAGAAGAACAGATGCACTCCGAAGTGATTATTTGCAACGGGAGGTCACCTCTCATACCCCTCCCATCACCAAAGTCAGGCAGGGCCATGCTACGCTCACTCCCTGGAGGGAATCAGAGATTTAATTTGTTTCACCTCCAAGTCTTTGCCTGTTTCTAACATCTTATGGTACAGGGACAAGTTTTCTCGTGGGATATCATGTTTCCTCTCCATTTCATTAATGATCACACGGTGATATTGTGTTTTCCTTGCACTGTTCTATAGATCATTCTTATTATGTAGAAATAAACTCTTTGATATTGTAATTGTGAAGTATATATTATGAAGACAAATGCATTGGGCATAATGAGAATGGATTGCCGATGAAAGTTGGAAAACAATGAAGCCTGTTTAAAAGCTCACCCTTAGCCAGAGCACTGCCACTTTGAATGCTCTATGGAAAGTCCCTTGGAGAGGAAGTAGCTTATTTTTAGTCTAATGTTGATAAAGGTTTGACTTTCGTAGCATCTTAATTATCTGATAAAAGCCAAGCTTCTCTGCCTTGCTCACCTCTAATGTCGAAAACCTTTGCTAGTATTAAAATTATCACCATGATTCCAGAGAGAGAATCAAGAGATAGCCGCATTGTATTTTTGAGATGTGAATTAAAGTCTAAAAAGTCACTTGCTTGTGTTTAAACAAATTACAAAAAATAATGGGTTGTCCTTAAAAGATCTGTTTCATATATATTTATCCTTCACTGGTGACACTTCTGACAGTCATCCCCACCATTGTAGGTTCAGATGCTAGTGGAGCAACTACTGGGAATTCCATTGGCACATTCTCCTTGATCTCCAACTGAAGAATAGAGGGGAAAGTGAGTCTGTGTCCTATATCCTGGTCAAGGGTCACGGGTAGAAAGGGCACTGAGAAACAAAGGGGCTAATCACTTGATTGAAATAAGTTGGCTAGGTTTGAATTCATACGTGGTTAGGAGGATATATAAAAGGAGTTGGAATCTCGGACAGTGATTTCGTAGAGGACAAAAGTTGTTCCTAGAACAGGTAGGAACAAGAGAAGTAGACAGCGGCCTCTTCTTATTTAGGGTCTAAGAGACACAGGGAAGCGTGGCATAGTTGGTCACACATAGTGGTTGTCTATGTGACCTTGCTCTGATCATTTCACCTCTCTGGACCCTTATTTTTTGTTGTTGTTGTGTCATCTGGGAGAGGAGGAGGTTGTCTCTGTTGCTCTCTGAGCTTGCCTCTTGAGGCCTCTGCAGCTCTGATTCCAATCATTGACAACTGAATTCCATCAGCCTCCCCACTTGAAAAAAGAAAAAAGAAAATGTGCCAGTTTAAGTATTTGAGGAAACATTTTATAGGGTTGACCCAGTTCCCACATTAAGAAAATAATGCCCAAGCCCATATGGTTTAATTCCTTCCCAAACTGTTTGTTTGCCATCATGAAGACTTACCCTGAAAATAAAGCATCTAGTTGTGATTCAGAATCCAAATGGACAGAATGCAAATGAGCAAGATAATGGAGAAAAGTCCATTTACTCAGAATATTCTTCTGCTGCTGTCACCAGCAACAGTGCCACTGGCATGGGCTGAGTTTTAAACTATGCTGTTTTACAATTCAAGCTTGGAAGTTTTGCCTTGAGTGAGAGGTGCCTTGCATTGCAGGTTTTTCTACTCTAATCTCCCATTTTCTTGCTTTAACCAAATGTGTCTTTGCAGGGTTAGGAATCTGAAATACCAGGGTTTATTATTACATATCAAGGAAAAAAAATTTGATCTCACCCCACACCAGGACTTTTTTAAACTATGACCAAGCACCAGCGGGTTAGGAAGATTTGCAAGCTGTCTGATCTGAGACTTATGTAAATGAGCATGAGCTACATGTGATGGTGTACGCCAGTCATCCCAGCAACTGGGAAGATGGAGATCAACGTTCAAGGCCAACAGGCAAAGCACTTTAGCCAAGTTCTATTTCAAAGGACACAAGTCAAAAATATGGCTATATTGGGGCATGTTTGTGGTCCCAGCTACATGGGAGTTTAAGGTTGAGATGATCAAAGTCCAGGAATGCCCTTGGGAAAAAAAAAAGACTGAGGCCTTCTATATGAAAAATCATGAAAACAAAAGGGACGAGGATAGGGCTGAAGCCATGCCTAGAAAACTGCAAGGCCTAGAAAACTGCAAGGCCTTTATTGGTGTAACAGATAAAGGAAAAAAAGTAATAATGAAACAAAGATTGAGCAAATGCTATCCAACCCTTTGGATCTAAGCAGTGGTTAAAGGTGGACATTCATCTTTCCCCTCTGGTAAGTGGAGACCACACAAAAAGAGACATGTGGACATGATTGGGCTTATTTCGAACCTGAAGTTTGAACTCCGGAATTGTTCAGCTGACTCTCTACCACTTGAGCCATGACCAGATTGGCTCTGGAGGCATATTTTGGAGATGGAGTCACATGGAGTTTTCAGACTGGGCTGGCTTGGAACCTACCATGCTCTGCATTTTGGCATCTTATGTAGCTAGGCTTAGAAGTATGAGTAGCTGGCACCTAGCTATTGGGTTAATCTTGGTGGTATAAATCATTGGTCTCTATGATTCCTTACAGAATTTTTTGTAAGCTGAGAAGGTGGAGGTTGGAGATGGTCTAGGGCCTCCAATTTGTAACCTAGCTGGTTGTATTGATCTTATAGTTTCTTTTGTATTGTCCTTCTACAGTAAATAAATAGCTGGTGCTTCTTGTCTGGAAAAGACACCTTTATCTTAGCACCTGGGGAGTCTGGTTGAAGATGCTAATGGTGAGTGTATGGATGAGAATGGGTCGATGGTTTCATGGTCCCCCTTTCCTTCTGAGCCAGCTAGGCCTTGAATGCATGGAGATGTCCGAAGCTTCTTTCCTTAGCTTTTGGAAAATAAATTTACCATGAACTGTTAATCATAGAAAAATCGCTTTTGCTTCAAACAAGAATTATGCTGGACTCTTTTAAGCATAAAGAACAATGTATAGGGGGAGAGAAAAATCATTAATTCTGAATAAAGCACAGGTATTTCCTATAAGCAGCAAGGGAGGGAAAAGTGAAATTGGTGTTTTCTACAAACAGCTCAGCGTCACTCCCTAATCTGTTTGCTTGATCTATTATGTGGTTACCAGCAAAGTTGAATGTCTTGTTTGGCCTGAATCTGACTTTCATTCTTCTCCTTCTACCTATTTTTTAAGGACTGTGTTATATGCATACTTCTGCGTTCATTTGCATCACATTAAAGTAAAACATTTTAAATTTCTTCACAGCAGAAGTAAATCTGACAGACTTTATGGAGCTATTATACCTGCAGGTATTTTATACTTTAAAAATATATTCTTGTCAACCTATCTTAATTATATTATTATATGTACTTTTGAACTTGTATCCACTATTCTGTGATATATTACTCTTTTGACAGAGACGTCCTAAAGAGCTACAATTTATACCCAAGTTCCGGGGCAGAACAAAGACGTATCTATTATGAATTCTGGGAGAATTTGGTTAATTCATATGCGGAAATGCAGAAATGTGTACCCTTTGATGGAACAGGCTGCTCTCATTTTCTGTGCAGGTGATTAAGGAAGAAGGAAAAGACCAGAGCACTACTTAAGAACCCAGCCTGAGTTCTGGGTACAGCCCTCACTGCCAGGGTGGCTTATTGGCCAGCTGGGGAATCAGGCTGTCCAAAATCTTAAGTTATTTGAGTATTAAACAGATTGTAGGCCAGTATCAAATTGACGTTTCCATTTGTATTCAGCGCCATTCTGGTAGCACCAAAGAAGAAAGGGCCCATTCTCATAGAGATGCAAGCCAGGCTAGGCAAAGGTAGGATGGGATTGGGGGTGGGGGGAGACAGAGAAAGAAGAGCTGGTCGCTGTAGAACTTCCTTATAGATAACAAGGCCTGAAGGCCTTGCTGGAAATACCCCTGCTCAAATACTCCTCCTGGAAGGAATATTTGATGGAGATCCTCCCTATGAGAAGTGTGAAGGAGACACAGTGTGGACTGGAAGCCAAGTCAGATTGGGGACACTGTGTGTGATGGCAGACCATAACTCCTCCCCAATGGCAAGCATGCTGAGCATACACTCAATGAAGCTTGTCTCTAGTATCCAGGCCCTCAAGGGGACACACTACACTCTGGCTCTGATGGGATCATTTATAAATGATGGGGAAGAGTGCTTGCTTTTGTCCATTCTTCCTTGCTAGGAACACACAATCCAGACTCAGGCATCAGAGCAGACGGTGCAGTGCTCTGCTCAGCCTGTCCTGAGTGGCAGCACACAGCTGTTTGTGGGATGGATTGGTTCTGAAAAGGCCATTTGGACTGTTTTAGGCGTCATCTGCTTCTCCTATCAAATGGGGCTCTATAGATGCTCATGAAGTCTGCTCCTGGCTCTAAAGCACTCACCAGGCTGGTTTCCAGGGTTTGGGAAGGCCTGCTTGTCTGGAGAAATGAGCTGTATGCTGCTTGTGGCCAAGTACACTGGCCAAGTTTACTCCAATCTCCCTCTAAGGTAGAGGAAAACTGAGAAGCCCAGTGCCGAGTTCACGCCTCCCAGTTCGCACTGCATATGTGCATGAAGAGACCTGGGCTACCCTTGTCTTCAGCCCTTCCTTGGTTTACAGCAGAACTTCACATTTGGTGGGCAGCAAGCCAATGTCTCAGCAGAGCATCCATTTTGCAGGGAGAGAAGTGGCAGAGAGCAGACATCTGCGTGTGCTCTGGGTGTCTGTCCTCCATGATGGTGGGAGGTGAGCAACCCTCAAGGCCTCCCAGAGTTCCTGTGCATAGGATCCCTGTGACTTTCCTGGATGACTGGTGCAAATAGATAGATGGATCAATGGACGCATCCACTCTACAGTGCCAGTCCTAGCTCATTGGGGAGCCAGGAGAGCATGAACCCAGCCATGAGCCTACATGCTACTGAGTGACTTGCCACTTGCAATGTGACCTCCACTCATCTACCTTCCAGGAGTCAGCCATCTCTAACGGTCAAGGAAGGAAACAGCAGAGAGCTTTCCAGCTCTGGTTAGCACTTTGGTTCGGACCCAGGCATCTGTGAGTGACGATCCATTTGACTGGAAGGGGGTTCCGACTGGCCTGGGCATCAAAAAGCAGCCTGGCTCAGGTGCTGCCTTTGATAATAATATCCCTGGCACTAGGCAGCTGTTTTATGGACCAATGATTTCATGTGTGGTGCAAGCAGAGCTGGCATCTCAAAGCAAGTGTTCGGTGGGCCAAGGTAGTATACGATAGAGAAGAGAGATAGAATAAGAAGTGGAAGATGGTGTAGGTTGTAGCCTTGGACAATGGACAGAAGCCCTACCCTAGAACAAAGCCACCTGGGCCACATATTGGACACATACAGTCTTGCTTATTAGTCATATGACTCTAGCCTAGATTTCAAAGGACATGCCCAACTACACATGAACCCAGTGAGCTTTGCTTAAGACTAGAGCAGGCTGTTTAGGGGCATTCAAAATGGATTTCAGAAGGAATGTTCATGAGACCATTTGAAAAGGTCCTCTGGGACTGGCACAGCAGAATAAATAAAACAATGAGCCTATTACAAGGCCCCAGTGAACTACTGTGGCTTTGGGAACCGATCTGAATCAAATTGGAAGCCAGTGAAAGGCATGTGGACTAGCTAGTCTCTGAACAGAGGAGTGGTCTTTGAGTTTAGCAGCTCAATTTAAAGATGATTCACTGAGCACCAGTCTGTGCGAGATACAGTGTGACACAGCCTTGACTTTTAAGGAATTGACAATCATACTTTCAGAGTGGAAGGAAGCAGAGGGTGAGTGAGGCAAGCATCATGATGCATGTACCACAGGGGAAACACAGTCCCCTCCTCCCCGCCTCCACCCTGGAAATATACTAGATGCTTTGGTGCTGCGTCTCCATGAAAGAATGGATTCAGATTGGTTTACTGTACTTAAGAAGGACCCATCTGAACAACTTGGAGACTCTTAGAAAATATGCTTTTATCTATTTTCAACAGGCTACAAATATAACCCCTTACCACCCTCCCCCCCCCTCAAAAAAAACTTCGTTGTAACAGTGGAAGAACTTCCTGGGAAGGTTGCTCTTTGGAGACACTGAGAAAGAATGAGAAGGAAGACAAGAAAGGAAGGAAGCCAACTGGGAATTGATTATCATCCAGCCCCCATTGTGGCATCACACAGAACAGAGTTCAGATAATCCCCCAAAAGAGGCAAAAAAGCAGAGGTCATCTATCAACCTCTATCTATTGCTTCTGATGTACTAACTCTTTGGAAGTTCTGCCTTATCCTGGTAGGGGCAAAAAAAAAAAAGCTTCAGCAAAAAGGAACAACTGTGCTTATCATAAACATCTATTTCATGTGCTTCTTCCAGGCAGTTGCAATAGACTGCACATTTATGTAATCCTACTCCTCCATATCGGTATGCATTGCAACGTAACTCTAAAGATCATGGTGCTACGAGTCAGGGTATCTGGGAAGTCATTCAGACATGGGGATGAAGCCTCCTACCTGCAAATAGTGCCCTGATAAAGAAACATTAAGTCAAGAATGGTGGTTCCTAGATCTTAGAATTCCCAATCCTCCAAACTCTGACAACTAAATTTCAGTGGCTAATAAACTACTCAGTCTGTGGTCTAATATGATAGCAGCCTATATAGAATGAGATCATGGCGTTGAGTCCACTCAGAGGAAAAAGTAAGGACACGAGTAGTGTTACACAAAGACAATTGCTGGCAGGCTCCGCATGTGTTCAGAACCTCTACTGCCTATCAGACTCCTGTTCTTTGTCAGATTTTTCACTCTTGACCAACTCTAAGAAAGACTAAGCAGACATTGTAGCTTAGGTGCCATCATGAATGGTGGCAAAGATCAGAGCCCAGCTCTACTAAGACACAGTCCCCATAAAGTGAGGGTGATGAGTCTAGATCCTTTTCTTCCTCCTGACTTGGTGCCTTCTTTCTATCCTAGGCCATTGTCACTCATCTCAAAGCCCCTAGGGTCTGAGCTTCTTATAAAATCCACCCTGAACATGCAAATTTTCCGCATCACCCTACAGGGCTTTTGACCACCACTTCATGCTTTGCCATCCCCCAGGGCTTCATAGTTTCACTCCCTGCCACATCATCCTCCAATGAGACCTTTGCTACTTTTGTTACCTCTGCTACCTTGGCACTCTTGTATATCTGGCATGTAACAGTACGTGCTTAACATTCAAATGACTGATTTATTTGAAATATTCTAGTATGAGACTCTCCTAACGAGGAACTGGGTATGCCTGCCCATCTCCATCCTATCTTCCTCCCGAGCTATATTAACTTAGGCCTCTCCATAATGAGAGGAAAGAGTGCAAGGCTGGGAGCTGTCTGAGCAGTCAATGGATGATCAAGTTTATATTGAATGCCTATTGCTAGGCTAGCTCTGAGGTTAGGTGCCATAGGGGATACAGACATATAAGATACGTGTGGCCTCCTTAGGGAGCCCACAGTTTTATTGCAGAACTAAACTAAAACCTAAAAATCAATTACCTCAGAAGTAATACTGGACTGAGAGGCAGTAAAAACAGTGGTTCAAGGCTCATAAAGAAGAAAAAAAAGAGGCAGAAAGTCTGAGTTCGGATTATAGACATCCTAGTTAAATGTAGCTTTAAACAATTACCTAGGACAGGCTGAGTGGTCATCTCCCTCACCCGGAAATACCCACAGCATATCCTGAGAGTTAGAAAGAGGGCTACGTGCATAAACCACGTGACACTCGGCAGTCACTGAGTGTGATTTGTTGGTATCATTATCTAATATTACTATTATGTATTGTCTCATTCAAGTCATTGCCGGTTCAGGGTGCTATTAAGGGATGTGGAGAAGCAGAAGAGGTTGGCTTAGTCACAGAGGGAATGACAGATGAAGTGGGCGTTAGATTGGTCTTGAGAGAGTTTTCGGAATGAGAGAAAGAGAGGGGAAGGAGCACCCCAGGCTCTGGGGAACAGCTTGATGGCCAATGCCTGTACAGTGCAGCCCTTGCAGTCACCTCGGACCCACAGGAGGACAGGTTAAGTGGGAAGAGAGTCAGAAACAGGGGTCTAAACTTTGGCCTCCAAAGTAAGGAGCCACTGCATTTGCTTTGGGAAAAGTTGTTTTTATTTTATTTTGTATCCCCTTGGAGAGGAGAATGATAATGGGGAGGATTTGAGAAGATAAATCTCTCAGGGTTCCAGAATGGATTCATCTGCAAGGACTCTAGAAGCAGGAAAGCTCCACAAGATCCAAAGAAATAGCCTCACCTTGCCAAAAGGAGAAGGAAGAGGAGGAGGGGGGGAGGAGGAGGGGGAGGACACTTTCCCTTCTTTCCCCTCATTCTTACCTCCCTTTCTACCACTCTTTCAATCTTCCAGTCCTAATACTGATAAACAAGGAAGCATACTCATTTCTTCTTGTTCTACCCCCCTCCTCTTTCTCTCTTTCTCTCTTTCAAACACAGGCTGACATTGGGAAATCACTGCAGCAGGATTTAAATGATGTATGAAATAAAAAATCCCACCCTCGGTGGAATCTTGGCGCTTCCTGCCCTGTGGTGCTTTGTCTTGTTGGGCTGGCCACTGCATTATCCAGCTTCAAGGAGACCTCTGGAAAAGGGGGGGGTGGCTAACAAAGAAAACTGAAGTTAAAATTAAACACAAAGAAAGAAAGATAGAAAAGTACCTATTGAAACATGGACAAGTCTTCCTCCCCTCTACCTTCGCTCTTACTGTTCAAGTATTTTGAAGGGAACCCTTCTTGTGAATGTCTTGAAGCATTTTCTCCAACCCAGAACCATGCTCTTATTCTTTCCCTTCATCAATAGCAACAAAAACCTTGCCCAGACATTCAGCATCAGGATATTTCAGGCATTCCTGGACCTTTCTCAGGGATTATCAGCAGTGTGAGCTCTTCTCTGTGGTCCAGGGGTGATGGTCACCTGGTATGTATCATTATGCCCTCATCGGCTCCCACCCAAGGAATCCTGTCCCGGGAGTCCTGCAGGGGATGGGTATTGTGGAAATAACCCGAGTCGGCTTTAAGAAGCCCACCTGACCGATTGCACCAGATCTGCCGATTGCAGACAACACACATCAATGGATCCACTCAGCAAAGGCCAACAGTACAAAAGCAGCAGGCAGTCTCAGCTCAGAGCAGCCGCCTCTTACACATCAGACTGAGCCACAAATAGACTCAGCGCCTCCTTCGCCTGCAGGGAGGGCCAGCTTGATCAATTTGCTCTTAGCCGATGAAATAATCATTGACGTTTAGAGGGGCTTCTAATCTTGGCTCAGAGCAGTCAAGAAGCATTTTAGCTACAGATGGTAAATGGGTTCATACAGGGATATATTTAGCCATGTGGCCTGGGGGCAGCATAAAAAAAAAAGAGGCCTTCAATCCAGGAAAGTGGTGGGAGCTGGAGCCGCCTTGCTGGCTGGAAGGAGAGTCACATAGTTCATGAATTTTATCCCTGCTGTCCCTTAGGCGTGGTCCCTGGATTTGTGCTCTGCTTGCCTGCAGGCAGGGGAGAGCCAATTTGTGTGTTGGGTTCTGGATGTGGAATCTGGAATACAGTGAGTGTTCTCTTGTCTGTTCAACAGGGAGGTGAGTAAAAGACAAAATGGAAAAGACACGTGGCCAAGAGTGGCTGGCACTGCTTGGATCTGTACCCTGGTTTTACCTGGTAGTAATGGCAAATATTCCTAGTAGTTTATTTCTTCTTGTGTCCCTCATCTTCCTCATGTGTAAGGCCAAAAGGGTTTTATGCCAATCCCCTAGGCTTACAATAAGAGGCAACTACAGGCAAAGCACCTACTTCCATTTGCTCTTGGTTGCTATTCTATAGTATTCCATACTATTCCCGTGTAGCAGATTTTTTAAATTTTTATTGTAATTAATAGAAGGGTTGTATTATATTCGCCAGATAGAAGGCCATGCAACAGATTTTGATAGCTAATTCAGAGTGGCTGTGGAAAGGCAATCTGTTGAAGACAAGTCTTAGGTTTGCTCTCCTTCAGATACCATCCCAAGCACTAAGGATTCTAGAACTCTGCCACTGCCCTCTTCCTGGTACCTGTGACCATCACATCACCTCCTGCCTTTTGTGGATTTCAGGGGAGGGGACAGAGAGAGGCCCTCAAGTATCATCATCATTCTCATGATCATATTGGAAGCCACTATAGTCCCAGAGACAGAGATACTGGTGTGGACTGTGGGTATGAAGCAATTCTTCATCTATTAAATGGGAATAACTTCATTCTCTGGACTTCTTGAAAAAAAAATGGATAGAGAAAAGGATTTTTATGAACTGAGACCTACTCCAACTTTGTAACATGCACGGTGTGGACAGACCATCTCTTCAGCTAAGGCAGCTTCAGTCAGGAGACCCACCCACACAGGAAGGAAAGGGGTTGTAGGGGAAGGAAGAATAATATCTGCTCTCCACTTATATCAGTAGCCAAGCTAGCCAATAGCAGACTGACACATGCACCGGCAGTTGATGGGTCCCTGTGGAACTTGCTCTCTGTGCCCTGGCTCCAGGAAAACTTCAGTAACCAATGATTATGATTTTCCTTTGTTACAAGAGTGCTGCTATGTATTGGTGGGGTGGGGAGAGAGGGAGGATGAAGAAAGAATGGTTAACTACTGGAGGGGGATCTTACAAAGCCAAGAAATCCAACTTTTCAAGTGACCTCAGGGATTTGAACTTCATGGAGACTATTTCTTTCCCTCTCTCCTTGCTATACTAAAATTTTTTTAAATTTTTTTTTTTAAAAACGTACACTTCTGGTACCTTGACTTGGCCTGACAGCATGAAGAAGGTGCTAGATCCCAACACAGAATGGCAATTGAGCAGTCCTCCAGCTTCCAAAGCAACAGCTAGGAGCTACAGAAACACTTCCATACTCTGCTCCACACCTCTCCACAAGAGAGAGAAGGTGGTGAGGCCATGGCAGACAGCCATCAGCCAGAGTTGCTGACAACCTTTCAGACGACTGATATGAGGGGGAAAGGGTAGGTTAGTCCCTAAACATCACACTTCCTAAGCCTTGAGTTAATACAGCTTCATTCCCCCAGTTCTGGCTGTCATGGCCATGGAGCAGGTGTAATGTTTGGGCACTGTGTGTTCAGAGAGATACAATTAGCAAAACCCCACTCTGTTTCTTGGGTACCATGCATTTTCAGATGGAGCTCAGGGATCT
Source organism: Megascapheus bottae (assembly GCF_031878675.1). Lineage (NCBI taxonomy): Eukaryota > Metazoa > Chordata > Mammalia > Rodentia > Geomyidae > Megascapheus > Megascapheus bottae. The sequence continues at coordinate 15,507,511 of NC_143535.1, read as the reverse complement.
GTACTGTCAAATGTATCACTCTCTGGCTGTTTTGTTTCCGATACCTCTTCCATCTCTCCCAATCATCATAGCATCCTAAAACTGGAAGGGAGCTTCACAGGTATCAGTTGAGCCCGATAGAGTTTGTTAGATATCAGATGGGAGTTAGCTTAATGTTACTCGGAAAGTCAGATACCCTTACTCCCTATTCAGTGCTCGCTCTGATGCTTGGCAGGGAAAACACTGAAGTTCTTCCATTGGGCTGTTCACTGCCAAGCATCAGTTGAGGTGCTGCCTCTGTGCCCAGGCATGGTAAACGAGCACGGCAGGTATCTGCTCGGATGGGTTCCGATTTACCCAGCGGAAGAAAAAGCAACTCCCAGGAGGGGAGGAGGTTTTGTCGATACCCACAGCAAAGGGCTGGCTTGACTTCCAGTAAGAGTCAGTGAAGCTGGGAAAATTACTCATTACAATTTTATTGATATTCACTTCGCTCTACAAATGACGTGGGATGGTTCTGACAGGATGTCTTAATGGGACTGACTGAGAATCCATTTGGGTGGATGTGGGTTAATGGGGCTGAAGAGAGGAAAGGACTCAACTGCCTCACCCCATCACCCAAGCCTCTTCTCTGTTATCAGAAATACACAACATGTGTAGAGTGGCCAGAAGGATGCCAAGGACAGAGCAGTGTCTCGGGACATGTGTCTGAGCAGGTGTCTTTCCCATTCCCTGCTACTAATCACCAGGATTGCATGGAACTTCTTCACTTGGTTGTGTCTTCATTCCAATGAGGACTTCTCACTGCCAGCATGGATAAGCCATGGAAATCCCCCCTTTCTAAGCTCACATGTGTAGGAAGCATGCTCATGTGAACAAAACAAGGCTGATACTCCAAAGTTTAGAAATGACTAAAGTTCATCTTCTACAGACAGAGAGATATCTTGTCCTCTGGTGTGGTCTGTGCAATCACATTCGTGGGGACAGCCTCTTGGGAGGACAGTGCCTATGTCCTGGTCCCAGAAAAACTGTTCACACTCAACTCTATACCCAAATAAGAAGATATTGCACAGTGGCAAAGTTAACTGTGGATTTTCTTTCTGACCAAACCAGACTCTACTACTACAGCATATCTCTGAGCGGCTCGTTGTGGTTGTCTCATATGCAATGGTAGTTCATTTCCACCAAAACCCTGTGAAGTAAATAGGGAGGGCCAGATTTTTATGAATGTGAATTTGTTACACTGGCTGCTTGCCTGTTTGCTCATTCAGATCCCTCTCTTCCCAAACTACATCTCCCAGAATTCCTTGCCAACTGACTTCTATTGGTTCCGCTAATAGTAGGTACCATCAAGGGTTACAAGTAGAGGAAGGGAGGTGCAGAGGTACCTTGTGTTTCCTCTAGGTTTACTCCGGGCAACCTCTCAAACAGAAATGGTGTCACCTGGATAGGCTGTATGGTTTCAGATCCAGGGTGGTGGTCTTGGCTCTCTATTCCGGGAAATAACACTCCCTTTCTTTGTGCCTCTAGCCCCCAATAGAAACTCTCCCAATTCACTCCCTATGGGTAATCTTTGAATTGTCCTCTCCTCCTTTTGACTGCATTCATGGCCCTATATTGCTGACTGCAGCCCGCCCATATGTTACAATCCAGAAATAAAGTGTCTAAGCCTCCAACGAGGTAAATTAATTTGTTGTCCATATCAACACAACTATGGAATACTATATCCTTAGTACAAATCAAGATTTCAGACTCAGAGAACAACCTGCTCTTTTCTATTACCATGAGAGAATACAGAAAATAAATACCCTGTTGAATATAAATCCAAGGAACCTGGAGGGGAAAAGGAAGTTACAGAAGAGGGGAGCACAGAACTGGTTTGCATATGGAAGCAAGACTGAATTCTTCACAGGAGGTAGCCTTTAAAAAGGCAAGGACAGGGGTAGTGTGAAAATACCAGCAATGAAATAGAGGTAGCTTTTTTCAAACTACTGTGAAGGATCTGCTCTATAGAGTCATACAACCTCCAGCACTATTCTGAATTTGCAGCTCTGCCTCCCTCTTCCTGATTTCTAAGATTCTGATTATCCCTCCCTTGGACCAAACCAGGAGCCTCCTTATTTCCCTACCTTCCCTGTTAGGAAGAATCTCTCAAACAGATATCCCACCAAGCCAATCTTTTGTTGAGAATCTATGACAACCCACTGTGACCTGCAGAGTAGTCCCAACTCCTGAACCCTGCATGTATCAACCTCTTCCTCCACAGCTCTGTCTGCTTTCTGGATACACCCAGAGCAACTGCCAAATCTTAAGTAGGTCAGACCCTTTTCTTCCTTCATTCAACTCTTTCCTTTGGCTCGATGATTTTTTCTTCCTTCTTTACTCAGTCAATCCCTAATCATCATTTTAGACTCTTAAATGCAATCACTTCTGTAACTTCCTTTCGAAACTCCACCTGAAACATCAATAAAGCACCTTTAACTGTGCTCTCTGACCCATTATCCACACTTATATAAAACTGTCTATTTTCCCCTCTTTATGCAGTATGAATTCATATGTCATCCTTCAACCCAGGATCTTCTAGCTTGATGGGTGAGAACTTTTCTTCCATATTTCAGCACCAAGCAACTAGTAGATCATATGAACTCATTGAAGGCTTGTTGTATTGACCTAGAGATGTGACTCAGAGAAAGGACTTGACTAGCACTTAAAAAGCCCTGGAAAAAAAGATGTACCATATTGAAATGAACCCCAGGTCATTCCCTTCCTCATCTCCGTGCTCTTTTTACTCCCTGTCCTGAATTCTCTCTGCTTAAACATCAATCAGAGCTATGTGTGCCCTTTGACACTGTACTGGGTTTGCTCAGAAGTATCTGTAGATATGGGTGATAAGAATATCAGAATGCAGAGTAAAAGTGATATAAGTATAACCCATAACCTTATTTCAAGTTATACCTCTCACATGAAAGTACATTGATGAGAAATTCTATTGCTACCCAGGTGAAGAATAGCAGGGGGCAGAAAACCTAAATTAGAAAGAAATTCTAAGAGGAAAAAAATCTGATTTAAAATGAGATATGTAAAGGGGATGGACTTAAGAAGGTCATGTGTTCTGGGACTAGGAAATAGAACACTCAGGCTAAGGTTGATGCAACAACAAATAATCAAAGCAAGCTGAAATCCTAACCTCTTTCTTCTCCTCCAACCTGGTCCATTTACTTGTTGCTTCTTCTTCCAAGGAGTTGGACCATACGTTGGGGAATAATTTCTTTCTAGAGTCGTTATTCTTCCCTGTGATGAATTATACATTTACCCATAATGGCAATTAGAGTTTATATGCTCTAGCCAACAATTTATGTCTTTTCCATGCACATAAGTGTGTGTGTGTGTGTGTGTGTGTGTGTGTGTGTGTGTGTGTGTGTGTGTGGTTTTCTTCATTAGATTACTCATAGACTCAAGCTCAACTGTTCTTTGTGGTCATCTGTTTGTTCTCTCTTGTGAGAGTGGCTCTTTCTCATCGTTTAGAGCTGCTTTTTACTCTCGGGTCCCGTCATCTCTGTCTACAGTGAGGATTACTCAGCATTGTGGTTAAATGGGCCTCCTGCTACATTAGAGCCATGTTGCCTAGGCCACAGTCCAATCTCTGCTAAAGGTTGCTCTATGACCTGGAGTAAGCAGATACATCTCAGTGACGATGGGAATCATGATGGAAGCTCTCTCACAGGCTCATTGTGAGGATTACATGAGCTAATGTGCATAAAGCACTGAGGCAATTCCTAGCACACAGGAGTTACTATTAAGGCCTTTCCCAGGATCATCATAATTATCTTTACCTACGGACAGGCTCTATTCCTCTTCTTTTCCCATTCTAAGGGCCAGGCACTCCTTGTCCAGAGAGTGCTATAAAATCTCCATTGTACAGTTCTACCTATGAAGGAACTTTTTAGTAAGATCCCTCATTACCCTTTCAGGAATGTGTAAACTCCCTGAAAAGGAAGTTTGTACTTCTGTATCCCATCAGGTCAGTTTGTGGGAACAGTCTTTGTTCCTTCAGTGACTGACCCCTTCAGTGGGTGAACCCCAGTCAGGAAAAGTGCAGCAGCCTGCATTCCCTCCTCAATTGTACTCCCCACTTTCCTCCCAGGAAAACCCACCGTAACTTCCAGCAGGCAGACATCTAGCTAAACAACGTCCTGCCACTCCAACCATAAACAGAACTGTGACTGAGATGGTTTGGAGGAGAGTCTTTCTTCCATGCTCTGTGCCATTTTGTAGCAGATCCTATCTATTAGCTGTCTCTACATATGCCTAATTACTGGTCTTGCAACATACCCAAGCATGCTTTTCTCCCTTCTCAGATCCCCAAGTAGAATTACACATGCACACACACACACACACACACACACACACACACACACACACACACACACACTGCTGCTGATCTCCTAGAAGACAGAAGTCAGAATCCAAATTTGTCTTGTAGATGACCGATGAGAGCTCAAACTCTGTGTGTGCGTGCGTGCGTGTGTGTGTGTGTGTGTGTGTGTGTGTGTGTGTGTGTGTGTAAGAGAGACTGCTAGCCTCTTAAAGGTTGGGACTGGGAGAGGAGATGAATCTCCTTTGCTGATGACAAACAGCACCAGTGGCAAGCAATATATGCTTTGCCACATCATCCCATCCTTTCTCCCCTCAGCATTATGATGAATCTACGGTATATTAAGAAGGAAAGTGCATTTGGCAGGGCTAATGTCTGCTGCTTACGCCCTGTTACTTCAATGAACCCAGCTGCTTGCAATCGCAGGCTGTAGAACAGGCATAGATGGGATGTGCATTATCCCTTAAGGTTAATGAGAGAAAAGCTTCTCTGGATGGACCTGTGTTGGTGCATTTCACTACCATGACACAGGAGCCAAAACAGACCCAATGGCTTCCCATCATGAGCCCACGGTCACATGTCTCTGGCTCTGGAGCTTGAAGTTTCTGGCTTCTTTGGTGGGTGTGGTTTTTATGGAAGTGGAGTCCTGGCTGGGAGCCAGCATGTTAAAGTTTGATGTCTATTGTCTTTTTTTCTTTTAATCTCTAGATGAGTTCTGCACACTTTGGCTGTCTGGGGCACTGTGCAGGTTAATTCCTTTGAGGCGTGTATATTGGGGTGTAGCCAGGACATCCTTTAAGACTCTTGAAGTCTTTCCACTGCAAATGGCTTCTTTCTGTCACATCTCTGGCAGCTAGAGGGCCCCAGGTTAGACCTTGTCTCCCCAAGGCTCTCTTCCCAGGTGCCCTAGCTGTCTGCCTTAGCATTAAGTAAGGCACTGTGATGTAAACTTGTAAACTCAGGAGACCTTGAGTCATCACCTGGAACACCTGCTTTTGCTTCTAAGGAACGTGGTCATCAAGGAAATGCATATCTCAGGCCAAATTCCCGCAGACTTATCTTCAGCAAGGATTCCTAGGCAGATGATACTAGGGGAAACAGAAAAGAGAAAGGGAAGCAGAATAGACACCTAGAGGATTCCAAGCACAAAATGTTGTTGTAAATCAAGTTTCAATCTTAGCTTGATTCTGAAGGGCAGCTCTGGAATGTAAATTGCCTTCTTGATTTTATCTGACTCTCAGTAAACACCCATTCTCCCATGCCAGGCACTGGCTAAACAAACTCTCAAGTATTTTTGCATTATCTGCTGTTTGGGAAACACAGGCAGCATCCCAGAATACCAGGTGTCAGCCAGATGTGGGCCACTAGAAGCAAAGCCCAAGAGCCAGTGGAACCAGGACCAGGAGAACACTAATCTTGTTTTCTCCAGTCACTAGGCCCACAGAGCTTCACATACCTCAGTGTACAGAAATTGCAGAGTACCAATATATATATATATATATATATATATATATATATATATCCTAAGGCTGTCATGAGAATAAAAGGCAGTCACCAATGCAAATGACCCCAGACCTTGTAGGTGCACAAAAATGTAACTTCTTTTACACCTGAGCCACCACTTGAGCCACAGTACCACTTCAGGTTTTTGACTGGTTAACTAGAGATGAATCTCACAGAGACTTTTCTGCCTGGGCTGGGATTGAACCACAATCTTCAGATATCAGCCTCCTGAGTAGCTTGGATTACAGGCATGAGCTACTGTCACCCCACTCAGAAACTTTCTTATTCTCTATTGACAGTTCAGAGGTAAGAACTCTTCTCAGTTACCCATGTGAACTGGGAAGACACAAAATAACAACCCTGGCTTGCTCATCATTTTATAATATGCAATTTATTATAACATAATATATAACATTACAGTATATACTATGTAAATGTACGCACAAACTTAGCTGATCCTCGTGCTTTTTGCACTGATTGAAAGAGCTAGATAACTGACCCCTCATGAGATGAACCTCATAAAACTCCTGAGAAATGCATTCTTGATCTCTGAGATATAAACTTCCTGTTTGCTAGCTAGAATGAAATAGAGGGAAGAAGTTTCTTCAAGGTAAGTCCACACATCTTGAAAGGCAGTCAAGAAAATGTTATTCAGTTTTAAGTTGGGATAAAGCTTTTATTGTTTCCTCTTTTTTTTCCTTTTTACAGAAGTGTGGCATCTCTATAAAACCATATGCAGAGTGACAGGAACTTGGCGGGAGGGATGGGTGGAGATGAAGAGCTGTCTTAGACTGCGGAGGCTGTGGGTGGATGTTTACCATGTTTTCATTTCTTTTGTAGCATCCAATATTGTATTAATAATAAATAAAAATTGACAAAATGGTAAAAAAAATCATTTAGGAAACTAAACCCATGAAAAGCATATTAAGAGTGACATCACTTTTTCTACCCATTTAAAGACTTGGAAATGAGGAGTGGGTGTTTATAAAAGCCAATGTGTTGTCTTATAAAGGGAAGCATTCCCCTTCTATTAGAGACTCAAATTAAGGCCACAAGATAACTCCATGAGAATGCAGTTCACAGAATCAATAACACTCCAGTTTGTTTGGAAAGCCAAGTTGCCTATGTGCCAAAAGACATATTTTGTAAATTGCTTCATTTACATTTGAAAGGTCCAAACCTTAATTCTTGTGGAGAAAAACTGAAGGAAAAGGCATACATGCATGCACACATGCACACACACATGCACATACATGCACAGAGCAATTAAAGAATTCTCTTTTGGGTCCCTCAAGTTGTATAATTTGAGCAAAACAGGTAACATTTGGGAAAGGGAAGTATTTTTCCCATTAAAATTTAATAAAAAATAGCAACAACACAAAATATTTGCACAACACTAAAATCTGAGTGACATCATATCCTCATAGTAAGCTTTTATAGAATCTGAAGAAATAGCATGCCTGTGTAGACTGGAGAACTGGCCTGACTCTCTTCATAGATGCACACAGGAACTTCTGCCTCTGAACTTGCTCTGAGAGCATCCTGGTTCCAGGCAGCAGCAGTCTAGCTTCTGCTCAGGAACTAAATGCTCATGAGCAGGGAAGGGCAAAGATCCCAGGCTTCAGAGCATCCTATTGCCTGACTAAGCCCAGCACAATGCCTGGACTACCAATCTCAGTTTCCCCTGTGAAAACTAGAGTGATTTAAAAAAAATACAGCAGATTTTGTGTGGGGGTCAGTTATACACTTTTTAATTTTATTATTATACATTATGTAGAGTGTGTAGTTGGAGATTAGCAAAATGATTTGAGATGAAAACCTCTGAAACTGAGTGCTGGTGTCTCAATGTCTATAATCTATAGCTACTGACGAGGCTGAGATTGGAGGACTTGGAGTTGAAGCCACCCTGGATAGGAAAGTCCAGAGGATTCTTGACTCCATCAGAAAGCTAGAAATGGAGTTATGGCTCAAATACTAGAGTGCCAGTCTTGAGCAAAGTAAACAGCTCAGGGACAGTACCTAGGCCCCAAGTTCAAGCCCTAATACAGAACACATCTCCTATCCACCCCTTGCAACCCCTTTCAAAGGCAGCCCAAGGTGCCCCATTATCTTCAAAGCATGGCTTCTTAGACTTATATGAGCTGACAGAGCTATTTCTTGGTACCACATACACAGAAAACGCAGAAGGTGGTATTATAGCTCAAGGAAAGCTCAGGGACAGTATCCAGGCCCTGAGTTTAAGCCTCAGGACTAACCAAAAGAAAAGAAATAAAGCTCTTCTCTGAATTCTCTATGTGGCTCAGAGTCTGATTTATCTGTTCATCTTCCAGTGGCCCAGCCCTTTGGCCTGGGTTCGGAATGTCCTAATGAATCACACAGTAACTTTTCCCTGTCAGAATCTTTCAGGGTCCCAGGCTGTGGTTTTTAACACCTCTGCATATCAGGGACCCCTGGCAGGCTAGAATGTCAGATCTGCTTTTCTCCTGCTCACGTCCTTTCTATGATTTTGGTTATGAATATTGGCTGAGAGTTCTGCAATTCCTTACTGAAGGGTCCCCTTGTTGGTAGCTGAGATGACCATGAAAGACAATAAAGAAAAGTCTATTCACTCTCACCTCTAAGCACGTGAATTTTATAATGGTCAATATATAAGGGAAGTCATAAGGACACTGATCCCAATAAATGAAGTTGCAAGAGGAATGGTGTTGAAAGCATCCATGAGGATAAGCCTAGGTTAGTTTTACCTTCAATGCCTTCTTTCCCAGGCCTACATCTGCCAGTAAATGTGAGAGTAGAAAAAGACGCTGGCTGGGTAATCATACAGAACCACAGATTCTGTATCTTTCACCATGGCTTTGAACAGCCACACATGCAGGCCCCTAGACCTCATGTTACCATTAAGGAGCTGTGCATGTCAGCCCCTCTGCAACACATTGTGCTCCTGGGCCGATTGCCCCAGGAAGACTCGCACATGAACAGTGGATTGATTGGCCCCCAGAGGTGGGTGCCAGTTGGGCATCCAATCTGAGGTCCTAAAAAATACATGGAGAGCTCGTGTAGAACCCGTGGAGCCGCTGATTGGTTTTGAGGACTGATATGACCCAACCCCCCAAGCTGTCCAGTGATCTGGAAAGTCATGTAGGTATTTCCTAGCAGTATTTTATTAGACACTATGTAATAGGCCTCAGTTGTACTTTCACCTGGCACCCCTCTCATCTAGCACAAGCTCTGCTTAGCTTCTTCTGTAAATCTTTGCCTTATTACTTCTCCCTCTGTGCCCATGGACTCATTCTTCCAAGACCACAGAGACAAAAAAAGGACATGACCCCAGTGTTGCAGTTTTTCCAGAATCAAAAGGACCTCCCCTAGGAAGTTCAGTTTTGTCCATCGTCCATCAGGAAGGAAGACTGCTGGGGACACAGCTGTTACACAGAGCTCTCTGTGAAAGGCAGCGGGGCCACATGCATGAATGACTAGCTACATCCTCTCCACCTCCACTTCCTCTTTGGAAAAAGTGGAGATGATACAAAAAAAAAACCACCTTGTAGTGTTGTACAGCTCAAATGAGAGAATGTGGGTGAGCCCTTTTCAGTGATATCTAGGGTTCTGCAGATGGGAGCTGCTGTCACCATTTGTTTCCAACTACATCTGGCCCAGGCCAGGCTGGATTCCCAGGGCTTCCTCTTTGTCTGGTGGCTAAAGAAAGATGTACCGCCACTACCTGACAAAAATGAATTGTGTGTCATTTCTATTCACCTCCTATTTTAGAAAGCAAAATGAATGAAGTGTATGCAGGTCATGGACACTAAAGAGCCTTTTCATATCAATTTGGGAGGAGTTGTCAGCTTTGATTTATTAAGTAAAGTTCTGAAGCAGGCTGCAGGTGTGTTGTCAGTCTTCTTATAATGGATGGACCTCACAGCTGGCTGGGCCATGATGATTGCACATCCCATCCTCTGTCAAGGCATCCATTGGAAAAGGCACGCGATCCTGATGATGACCTCTCTATGGGTATGACCCACTTCCCACCCAACCGAATTAGAGAGGGGGGACTAATGCTTCTTTGACCCATGAAGAGCACTTCTCAGTCCACCATTTTTTTACATTGGTCCAGGGCTTGCACTAGGACCTACGTGCTCTCCCAGAATCTTTTTGTGCTCAAGGCTAGTACTATACCTATACCTCTTGAGCCACAGGGCCACTTGTGGCTTTTTCTGAGTAGTTTATCAAAGTCTCATGGACTGGGCTGGCTTCAAATCATGATCCTCAGATCCCAGCCTCCTGAGTTGCTAAAAGTACAGATGTGAACTACTGTCACCATCTCTCATTCCTCCCTCCTTTGACCTCCCCCAGCAGGGATTCCTCTGCTACCATCACCACCATTTTCCAGTTCTCTCTTATACTCTTCCCTTTGGTCAAGTGACTAGGTGACACTTAGGATTTCCAAGCGGGGATTTCCAAGCTGTCTGGACTGTACCCCTATAAGGAGATATGGAAGAGGTTGAAATACAGTCAGAGAAGGCTGCCCAGTCATATTTCACTATGAACAGGTGCAGTACTTATAGGCTTTCAACATAAAACAAAAGCATCTTTAGCACAAGTCACCACCATTTTTTGCCTGGCTGTATGGTCTTGCTCACGGGCTGTCACACTCTGATGATTCACTTGGTCCACTCTGGGTTGATTGCACAGCTGATTTAGCTAAAATTCTAGTCTATGAGGTGAAATTAGGTAGATAAGATCCAAATTCAGGTCTTTAGAACTGTTAGGACAATAGGAAGCTGAATACGCTCTCCCAATGCTGACTCTTACCAGGGAATCTCTTTCGGTGTAAGCATTTCATAAGCACCTTTACACTTAGATATCTTCCAAATTCTGTTTCACTTGGAAGTAAGATCAAAGCCTATCTCTAGGCCTGCACACTTGCCTTTCATCCTGATGCAGACAGAGTTTTGAACCGTACCAGTGGGTTTTCCATTAGTGTTTTTTCTTGGTTTTTGTCTTGCTCAGAGACCATATCTTCCTCCCAGAGAGAGCTATTCTGTGTCATCTTTTTCTGCTCTGATCATGAAGATATTGTCCTAAAGGGCAAGAAAGAACTAGGACACTGCTGTACAGAAATGTGGGCTGGAACCTCTGCCTGGCTCTGGATTGTGTACAGTTAGGCAGGGAGTCCAGGGGTCAGATGAACCCAGAACTCTCAAGGTCTGCACAGCCCCAAGAAAAGGCCTGACATTCTCAGAAAGGAAGAAAGAAAATCTGTGAGGTTTAGTCCTTCTGAACTTGACCCACATTCTCCACAGATCAGGAGGTCAACTCTCATTCTGACTGAGCGGATGATATAATGAGCCAAACTTGCAGCCATCCCAGTGTTCTGTCTATGGTGAGGCCAAGGGAACATTTCCCTTTGGCAGGTACATCCAGCCTCTGAGAACAATCATGTCTTCATCACCAGTAACAATATTTTGCCCATCACAGCTCCTAACTGTGACTCACTCATCTCTTAGCAGCTAGAAAAAAAAGGAGCTCTTTGGCCTTGTTGAATAAACCATCACAGGAAGGCCAAAGTCAGGTCTGACCACAAAACTCCATAGGTTTCCTTCATGAGGAAGAGAGATCACTTGTTCCTCACTGGAGCTGTATGCCCAGGTTAAGTCTCAAGGGAAGGAGACCGGTGGGAGATATTAGCAGAGGCAGTCTGAAAGGGAAAAGAATGGATCCTGATAAATACCTGGTCTTTTAAAGGTCAAGTGCTTTTACAACAAGGAAGGGACTAGATGTTCTACAAGTAAGCCATTTAAATCACAGTGGACAGAACTTATATTAGGAAATCCTAAGGATTTGTACTCGATCCAAGGACCAACCTTTGTTCATGGCTAAGGATAGTTACGTCATAAAACAAGTGCATCGATGTTCCTTAGAAGTCATACCAAGCCAGCTAAGCAGAAGGGGCTACATCACAGAAACAGACTGGATCCATATCACAGGATGCCCTGGTGATCTGCATCCATTGTCCTGAAGGCTGAGCTTTGTAGCGGTTTCTTTTTTTATGTTTTTTTCTCCATATATTTTTATTGTAATTAATAGAAGGGTTACATTATGTTCACCAGATAGAAGGTGCATTACTTCACAAACATTGATACCCTTTCTCATGTCTTGGCCCCCATTTCCCTCTCCCCACCCCCACCCCTCATCTTGTTTTCCCCCCTTCCCTATCCTATTTCAAATAACCAAATACGCGTATATACAATATATTAGATAACAAGGTGAAATACTATAACAATATGAGATAGCCAAGGGACAGCAAAAGAGATGAGAGATGACATAGTACATTAAGGACAACAATCACTCATTATATGGCTTTTGTTTCTATATCCTGGAGGTCCTTTCATTTAGCATCATTCTATATGGCTTTATGTATCTAGGTTTTGTTCTATTGTAAATCTCTGCTAGTAGAGCCCAAGGTTTGTACTGATTATGACAAATGAGGGAAACCATTGAGCCTATGTTCCTTTGAATCTGGCTTACTTCACTTAATATGATTTTTTCTAAGTCTTTCCATTTCCTTACAAATGGGGTGATGTCGTTCTTTCTGTCAGCAGCATAGAATTCCATTGTATACAAATACCACATCTTGTTGATCCACTCATCAACTGAGGGGCATCTGGGTTGGTTCCATATCTTTGCTATGGTAAATAGTCTTTGTAGCAGTTTCTAGTGTAGCATACTCTTCAACCTCCCAACCCTGTCAAGACAGACTCAGGATTTTCCCTCCCTTCCCCATCACTTCCTCCAGAGAGTGTTTTCTTCTTCCCTCTGTTCTTCTCTGCTATAAAAATCAGTGGAACCTGGATATACTAATCCACTCCTCACCTTGCTTCATCCTCACCTGGTCTAGACCCTACCTTGCGGAGTGCCAAAAGGGAAGAAGGAATGTTCTCCATAACTCCTTCTATGCCTATTCTAACACAAAGGTATAGCTCGATCTTCATGTAGCCTTTGACTATTGGTGCAAGTCCTCAGGATGGGGGAGAAAAACTGCTGATATAAGAATAGGTTTGCTGAGGGAGACATGGAAAGATAGCTGGGAATGAGAATGAAGGATATTTGGACACCGAAGACAACTCAGAGGGACAAAGCTGGCAGTGTAGGGACCCTGGAGCTAATGTATCTGAGTTTAGTTGCTATAAGAAATTGCAATGTGATGAATATAATGCCTGTTCTTTCCATAAACAAGTATGTGGTACTGGGTCCTGAGAATACAAGGGCAATAATATAAGATCTCTGCTTTGAGGACTCACCCAGCAAGCTATTAATATGCAATAAAAAAGAATTAAAATAGTCCCTCCTTATCGGTGAGGGATACATTGTAAGATGTTCCACAGAGGCCTAAAACGGTAAATAGTACATATATTTTTTACTGTGCATAGAGGAAAAGTTTAATTTGCAAATTAGGCCCAGTAAGATATTACCAATAGCCACTAACAAAACAGCATAATTATAACAATTTGCTATAAAATTATTTTTAAAATATGAATTATTTCTAGGAATTATTGTTTATTATTTTGGACTGTGGTTGAGCATAGTAAACTTAAACTTGACAGCAGTGGACAATTGTAGAGCAAACTTGCAAGTTTCACAGAGCTGGCTTAATAAGCTATAGATTCAGAAGAGAGAAGTATGTGTGTGTGTGTGTGTGCCTGTGTGTGTGTGTGCTGGTACTGGGGCTTGAACTCAGGATCTGGAAGGTGTCTCTTGGATTTTCACTCAAATTTGACACTGCACCACTTGAGCCATACTTTTACTTCCAGATTCTTGCTGGTTAATTGAAGATAAGAATCTTAAGGAGTTTCTGGCTTTGAACTCTATTCTTCTGATCTCAGACTCATGAGTAGCTAGGATTATAGGCACGAGTTACCAGTATCTGTCATTCTTGCTTCTAGCTCATAACTCTAGATGTGTATTATAATGATAGACAAGTACCTGACACACCATAAATAAACTGCTAGAAAGCAAGCAGAGTTGCAATTTGTTTCTTTCCACTCAAAGAGAGATAAAAATGGTAAGTTGCTTCTCAAACTCTGTGCCTCTAAAACTGAGTGGAAAGGCAGTTGATTGCCAATATCAGTAGATACTTGTGTAATTTAATCTCCATAATGGAACATTTTTAATAGATCACTTTTCCAAGCCAGATTCATCAACATTCAGGCCACTGGTGATTTTGCCTTTCTAGCCTTCCACAGTTTTCTTCCTGAAATCCAGAATATAGAACACACACTGTAAGAAACATAGTGGGAAGAAGGTTTATCCTTGTCCACTTACATATTTATGACAGCGTGCATTTTGGTTCAAAAAGACACTTGTTTATTTAGATAAGATTTAATTTATTCATAATTTACCTAAATTTGCAGGAGCGTGCATGTACATTTTAGCGTATAAGTAGCATAATACATAAAACATTACTGAAGCATGCAAATTGTACAGCAACAGCAGCAGAACCTGCCTGGATGTTTTCAGGAGATAAAACATTTCCACCAGAGCAAAGACTTGAATACGATGGTCTGGGCTTGTTTCCCTGGGATCTGCTGACTCACCACTATCACTTTACCCCCAATATGAAATTCTCATTTAAAACAAAATGCGTATGGCAATGTGAAGTGGCGTTGAAGGCTAGCTTTCTGGAGCTAATGTCACATTTCTTCCACTCCACCCTGGACAGAAGCAACTTCTTTCATGGCTAAACATTCACCCCTTCTCCTCCTTCAGTGTACCAAATCAAAACAAAGCAAAGCAACGTTGGCAGTAAGATCTTCTGCCTCCCCAGAGTTGATCAATGGCAATTTTACATCCGGATTTGGTTAGCCGTTCATTCGACTGCAGTTTAGCCATTGTTCATTTCTTGCAAGGGGAGATAGTTCTACAAAGATGCAGACAACTCTGGATAGTTCTGATGAGGTACTTCATGTTCAAAGGAAGTTGAGCTCTCTGTAGCTTCTCCCCTACATTGCAACACTCAGCCCTGACTCTGGCATATTACAGGGGATTAATAAACATTAACCCTCTCCCTCTCCCTCTCCCTCTCTCCCTCTCTCCTTCTCCCTCTCCCTCCCCCTTCTCCTCCCCCTTCCCCCCCTCTCTCTGCAGTATAGAGAAATTCTTAGAAATAGAAACTTTGCATGAGAGTTGTTTTCATGAAAACCTTCCATGGCTCCATCCTGACATCTTCTTCCCGTAGACTCTGCAAAAAGAGGAAAAGCTAAATGGTCCTGTGAGGTGGGCTCAGGGCATACCTTTTCCTTCTTGATTTATGGGGTTTCTCCATTCCAGTGGGAAGCACTGTTTATAGGTTTTGGAGCAGGAATGTGAGTAACACAACGCTAAGAGAGGGCAAGATTTAAAGGAAGGGAACTTGCTTGAAGTCTTTGCTACCTAAAGGCATTAAAACTTTATAATGCCAAACAAGTGCCGTTTTTCTTTATTTATGGATCATATATTTCTCCCTTTATTACACTATACATTTTTCCAGCCTGACAGCTGATAACACCAAGAACTCATGGCTAGTGAAAAGTCCCTTGTACCACAATCCAAGATAATAATTCCAGAATTAATGAGAAAACATATACACATGTTTAGGCAAAATATGTATATTTGCTTTTATTTCCTGAACTTATACTCCATATTGAATGTGGGGGTTTAGAATCGCATTTTGACCAAGGAAGATGCTTTAAAACATATATGTGTGTATGTATGTATGTATGTATACATTTACATACATACTCAAAAAGCTGAGACCTGAGGATTATGGTTCAAAGCCAGATCTCTCATTAACCACCAAAAATCTAGATGTGGAGCTGTAGCTCAAGTAGAGTAATAATCTTGAGTTTAAAAAAAAACTCAAAGGCAGTGCCAAAGCCCTGATTCAAGCCCCTGGACCACTCTAAAACTGTACATATATGTATGTATACACACACACACACACACACACACACACACACACACACACACCCTCCAGCATACTCTCCTACCTGGTAGCTATTAAGGGAGAGAAAGTATCAAAGCCAGTCATCTTGGTTTCACCAGAGTTGGTGCAATTTAATTTCAATTTGCCAAACATGGCACAGTGGCAGAGATTTGTTTTACCCCTTGATTTATGAGAAATATTCCAAAAGGAGCAGTCTGTCATCCAGATTATTACAACTAGGCGTCTTGAAGTTTCTTTCCCTTTTGCTTGCCATTGAAGTCCACGGGAAGAGAGAAAAAAATTAACCTAAGAGATATCAACCACAAGGGGGAAAGAAAGAGAGAAATCAATGTGTTTTAAACATGATGACAAGATGGGTTGTTTAAATTGCTTCTACACATTGATTTAAAGCATGCCCAGTAGAAACCTCTATTCTATCAACAATCTTTCTCTTTGGTTTCAATCATTGTAGTTGCTGTATCTTATTACCTTTCAGACAGATGATGTCCAAATATAATGTTGAGTAAGATTTTTTGTATTATTATTATTTGCTAGAGGAATGCAGGACAATGACTTAGAGGTCTCAGGAAAGGATTAGTAACATAAATAACGTGCATTCCAAATAACCTAAGATAATGATAAATCAAGTATACACTTAACTGCAGATTATAACCTAACATCTCTCCATAAATGGCAGCTCTTACTGGCTTCAGGCATGCAGGGAGGCAGAATGCATTCCTAGCTGTAGCCTGCAAGTTAGGAATGGAAAACAAGCCCTTTATCAAATCAACTCTTTCAGGGTGAGAATTATGTTTTGACAACAATCCCCTTTCATCTCCATAGTTTATCAGTAAGATACCACTGCTAGACCTTGACACCTTTTGAAAATTACTTTTAATTTGCTTGCTTGTCTGTCCTTCGGTGGAGGGGAGACAGAGCCATCAGACCCTTGCTGGTACTTGAACACCAGAGTTAGGCATCAGTGACCATTTGGATCAGAAAGGCAGAAAGCAGAACTCTTTCAAGTACAGACCAGGACTGGTTCCCTGCAATTTTCCTGGAAATAATCTCATAATAGAGAATGCAACCCATAAACACACAGACTTTTGTTCAGATTGAATGTAGATGCACCCTTATATTACAGATTCGTGACTGGTTTTGCCTTTGACAGTGCTGGAATCTGAACCCCAGAGGTGTGTGTAGGGAGCTATGATAGGTAGAGGTAGGTAGGTAGATAGATAGATTGTTAGATAGATAGATAGATAGATAGATAGATAGATAGATAGATAGATAGATAGAAAGATAGATGGATAGACAGATAGATGATAGATTGGGCAGATACCTACATTCATAAATACATAGAAACATAGATACATGTGTGCATATACACACAGTATATACATACATACACACATGCATACATGCATGCATGCATACATACACACATAATACACATACATGCACGCATACATACATACATATATGCATGTGTACATACATACATACATACATACATACATACATACATACAATAGACAGATGGTTGACAGACAGACAGATTAGCCATGGGCACTACCTTAAAGGAGGGCTTCTTGGAGGAAGTAGTCTCACATTTTATTTCATCATAAAACATTCCCATGTTTTGTTTCCCTGGAGTCATAGCACTTTTATTGACCCATTTCACAATGAGTAGATCAGAGAAAGGAATCGCCAAATGTTTTCTCTTCTCCGTGAGTCAAACACACAAAGAGAAGAAGGTAGCTTCCTTGCTACAATAGCCTTCCATTCAGAAAAATATAAGAGCGAGACAAAAACAACTGTATTCTCTCTAAGTCTCAAGCAGACATCTTTAACCAGATGGTCAATAGAGTAAAGACTTTTTGAAGTGTTTGGTTTAACTGAAGCTCAGATAGTCTATTACCTGCCTCCTATCTGCTTGACTCCAGATGCTTATCATGGACCTCAGAATCCTGGTGGGGAAACAAAAGCTACTTATCAAGGCTCTGTCTTAGTGGCAAGGATCTTTAGGGTATTAGATTTAATTGTTACCCAGTAGCACCTTTATTCTCCCCGTAACCATCTCCCACTTACCTTTGTGTGAATTAGACTCACTTTACAGTGATACCATCCTGCATCACCATTTCACCTGACATCAACTGTAAACTTAGGAGGGGCCACTCTGAGATTTAATTCTTTCCTAAAACAAAAGGATTCACTAAAATCTATTTTGTCACAGGTCAAGCTCATTACAGGGAAAGGATGAAAATCAGCCAAGGAAAGAGGAACACAGGACAGAGTCTAGGGAGGACAGGACTTTGGTAGACTGGCTGCCTGACCATATGGCTGTTCTCAGTCTTTATCTAGTATGCTAATGCCCCGAATCTTCACTCCAAGTCATTTTCAATCCAAGCATAATACAAGGTGGCTAGGTAAAAGAAGGCACTAGGACATAATATTTATGACACACCAGTAAAGGCCACGCCTCTTTTTGTGCAATACCCATCCTACATAATGCATCCATGTGGTGAATCTGCCCCCTGTCTGGATCCCCACTTTTCTATTGGCATTGCTTATACACCAACTGGAGAGAGTCTGAGTATCGCTTCTGAGGTCTCATTCTACCTCCAATCCGAAGTCCCTTTAGGATCAAGCACATCGTAGGTGATTAATAAGTTTTAGCTGGGTTGAAGCTTTTCCTTTGGTAAGGCAATCCATCTTTTCATTTTAATTTATAATGAGGTTGGATCTTCCTGGCTGCGTTTCATCCCCTTTCTGGTTGGCATTTAGTGGGTTTTAATATAATTCTTCACTCGCACATTTTTTTAAGTTTCTTGTCAACCTATAAACCACTTGAATGCATCTTAGTTGCCACTAGTGGGCCAAGAACCTTCCTGGGTACATCTATGATGTGTATGGGAGAAAAAAAATTTTGAACCCTAGGAGGCAAAGAGCCCAAGGCAGCCATTTATTTCTGTGCATTTTTTTCCACCATGTGGTGGCATAATTAAAGATAAGTCTGCAGAAGAATTCAACCCACTGAGGATTAATTGCAGGACTTTGGCTAGGCAACGCCACTGCCATAGAAACAGAAGACTTCAAGCAAATTGATGGAGAGAATGGAAACCACTACACAAAAGTCACACCCAACTGGTGGCACCTGTATCCCCCTCCCCTTTGTTGTTGTGTGTTTGTTGTCCTTAGGGGGTGGAGCTGTAAAACACTGAGTCTGATGAGTAGGAGAAACACTCACCAAAAAAGCAATGATTTGCTTGCTCTGAGCTTCTAATTACACGGCAGCTGTGGAGTGCTCCTTTGGAGTCTGGAAGGGAGGCATAGACAAGGGACCACATAACCAGATGTGCATAGGAGGGCAATGAGCAGTGTTGACAGTCTACATTCATGCAGCCTGGCACTTCCTATATTGCATTAGTGAAGAAAGGCTGCAAGGAGCTCGTTATTGAGACTCCTTTGTGTGTGTGCAAGTGTGCGTGACAGAACTCAGGCCTGGAAAACTGTCCTTTAACCTTTTTCTTATGGCCTAGAGAATTACTATTTGAATCGCAGCTCCACTTCCTGCTGCTACTGCTGCTGCTGCTGTTAAATTATTACTATTATTATTGTGGTGGTTGTTAATTGAAGATTGCACAGACTTTTCCACCTGGGCTGGCTTCAGTCTCCAGTCCTTAGGTCTCAGCCTCCTAAGTACAAGCATTACAGGCATGAGCCTACAGCTCCTGGCCAAGAGACATTTGCCATGAAAGTTCTCCTCTGCGAATTGGAATAGAGCAAGACTCTTCCATGGAAAAATTTCAAAAACAGCATCACAAAATGAGACTCAATAATGGCATTTTTCATGTTTCCTAGTGATCTAATTTCTACTTTTTTTCTCTCAGTAATGAATGGCTGAAGATGATCTACAATGTTATTCTTTCCTTCTTTCTCCTGTCAAGCCAGGGCCTCATGGACAGAATTCTTGTAATAATGTCCACATTTTATCTAAGATGCAAACTGTTTTATTAATCCTTGACTGGATATAGTGCTAGTTATTATCGTACTTAGTAGTTTTGCCTTAGCTTTGACCCAAACCAGTAGTTGCAGACATTTCATAGGTGACAACCCTTGAAAGAAATCAAATGCTTCAGCTGGGTGCCTGTGGCTCATGCCTGTAATCTTAGCTACTTAGGAGGCTGAGTTCTGAGGATCTACTTTGAAGCCAGCCCAGTCAGGAAAGTCAGTGAGACACTTATCTCCAATCAGCTACTCAGAAAAGGACAGAAGTAGCACTATGACTCAAGAGGTAGAGTGCTAGCCTTAACCATAAGAAGCTCAGGGACAGTGCCCAGGCCCTGAGTTCAAGCCCCATGGCCAACAACAACAACAACAAATCAAATTCTCCCCCAAATCTGGGTTGTCTGACTACCTATCATAGTTCTCACCACACAGTTTTGAGATCATGAGCTGTAGGAATCACACAGTTCCAAGAGCTTTAAATCGTAATATAAAATTATGTGTACATTGTAGTAGATTTAGTGGCCATATGTGTACTATTCCTGGTATGTAATTATAAAGTAGAATAAAATATCATCAGTAAGCTTAGTGCTTGTGGCTCATGCCACCACGAATTCTCAGCTGAGAGCTGAGAAGTGTGATTTAAAGCCAGCCCAGGCAGGAAAATCTGTGAGACTCATTTTTGGTTTTTGTTGGTTGTAAGGCTTGAACTCATGGTACTGTCTCTGAGCTCTTTTGTTCAAGGCTAGCACTCTATCATTTGAGCCACAGTGCCATTTCTCATTTTCTGTTGGCTAACAGAGGTAAGACTCTTATGGACGTACCTTCCCCAGCTAGCTTTGAATGGCAATCCTCAAATCTCAACCCCTTGAGCAGATCTCAACCCCTTGTCTATATTCCAGGTGTAAGCTTCAGGTACCTGGACGTGAGATTCTTATCTCTAGTTAACCACCAAAAAGATCTCTAAATGGAACAGTGACTCAAATTTTAGAGTGTCAGCCTTAAGTAAAACAGCTAAGGGACAGCACCCAGGTCCTGAGTTCAAGCTCTAGTATTGGTATGGGGGTGGGAAATATCAATAAAAAGCAAAGTTGCTCCCAAACACCTGTATATTCAGGTGAATGCATTCAAAGGTTGAGGCACTGAGAGCCATGGAAGTTTCAGGAAAAGTGATGACCTCCAAAGGCTGCAACAGAAAGTAGACCTTCAAGGGAATAAAAAGCCTCAAAGAGCAGCAGGGTGTTAATTCTCCCTCACAAGTCTGGAGTCAGATCTAGGCGGAACCTCATTTTCAGGCATGCAAGACCTCATCAGACCCGGAAAAACAATGAGCAGAGAGAACCGTGGACCTGGTGAAGACAGGGCTGTGTGAAGGAACTCAAATCAGGTTCTGTTGAACAGTGGCAGAGAGCCCTGGATGTCAGCACCTTGTCCTTTTCCACCTGGAGATGTGATGGGCCCAAGGGGATCCAGGGAAGACTAAAGGTGTGAGGACATACACCCCTCCTACATGTTAGCATGTCACCAGCTGTCTTCACAATGCAATTCCAATTTGCATGTTTCAGTGGGAGGAGACACAATTGCGTGACTCCCATTCCAGCACTCTCCATGTGGATTGCAGCTGATATTCAAAAGGTGCTGATGAACTGAGAGTGGGTAATGAGACATCCGTACAGCTAATGGCATAAAGGCTGAGCGGGTAGAAGCAAGCAAATGGATGCCAGTATCAATAGAGAGTTTTAATCTGCCATGCCATGGGCAAACACGGGTCCAGAAGCCAACAGGAAATCCAATGTGCCATAAATGACTTCACCTGGCACTTGGGTGCTGTGTTTTGTAGCATATGGATGTACTTATTTTGGGCTTCTGAGGGCTCATTTTCTCTGTAAATGAAGTTACTTACCCGAAGAAAGGGAAGCTGAGGCTCCCATTATAGCAAGCTGGATGCATCCTTGTACCGTTTGTAGCAGGAAGGGTGCCACCGTGTGACAAATCACTTCTGTTTGAAATAGTTGGATCTGAGCATCGAGGACACCAGATAAGAGAACTTGAATGATCCTATTATGAAGCTAACAGCAGTGAGAAGAGTCTATGGACAGCCGTACACAGGCACATTCCGTTGATTTAAAGGTAGTGTGGGCAGCCTGAAACTGGAATTCTCTGCTTTGGATTGCTTCACTGCAGACCTTTAACATTATGTTAACATAGCTGGATGTGTGCACCCAGCGAAGTCTACTTGAACAAATCTGTGTTAAAAGCAATACGCTGTCTGGGCACCAAACAGGAACACAGAATCAAGCTCTGCCAGGTCCTTGAAGAATAAGAGCCAGGGGAAGGAATTTAGACCAAAAAGGCATGGATTTGCTATTCTTCTCATTGCTGCCTCCTGAGACATGCTGACCCTTTCAGAATCCGCATCTGCTCATTAAGACAACCCCAGCATGCAAGCCCAAAGCCATTTCTGTGAGCAGAGATCTTTGAAGTAAAGATCTACTGTAGGACCATACGTTTGAGAGAGCAATATGATGGCCCCATCACTTTACCTCTCTGTCTGGCTCTAGCTGAATGAATGTGAAAACAACAGCATTTCCATCTCATTCCTTGGGACTATTTTGGCTACTTGCCCTTCTGGAAATTTCTTTTGAGGACAGGTTTATTTTACAGCAATTGAAATTCTCATGGGCTTATCTATCACATGAAGCCCTCAAGCTTATAATCATCATGAGAGCTTCATTTTCAAAACATACATTGACCTTCAGCCTTGCATTTGTAGATGCCGTTGATGTACGGTTAACATAGCACTGAGCCAAAGGAAGAAGCTTTGGCTCACAACTTCATACCTAAGATGATTCCCTCTAATGCAGTTGAGTGCTGGTCAAACTTTATCCTGCTGTTCTAATCAGACTCCTATTCTCTGTAGAACTTGGGATATGGGGCTCATGTTTCCTATCTAAATAGTAAGCGCAGATGATATAATAGCAGAGAATAGAATAGTGTGGAGGATAGATAGATAGATACATACATACATACATACAGACATTCATGCATCACAGCTACATGGATAGATACATTCATAGATGTATAGATACTATATACAGTGATTGACATATAGATCATACATATGTAGATGATACATAAATAGATTAGATAGGTACATAAATACAAGCATGATAAATGGATAGCTGATAAATTAGTTAGATGATAACCCAACAGATGATAGATAAAAATGAAAGAGAGATGATAAATAGATGTTATAGTTGTTAGATAATAGATTTATAGACAGAGGGTATAGTGATAGAATAATAGATAACTAGGTAATAGCTGGATAGATGATGGAGAGATAGCTACATTGACAGCTGCATATTAAAGAATTATATGCCATGAAAGCAGTTTCTAAAGAATGTTTTGCAAAGAATGGAGTCTCAAGTGCTCAGCCGATAGTTTGAACTTTTTATCAGTTCTTTGGCCACCTCCTGTGTCTGACCATCATACTCTCTACAGTTTTTTCTCAAGGCCTATAACATACATTGATGCTTTAATAGAAAGGCAATGGTTTATCTTCTCAGAAAAATCTGCAAGGCCAGATAACTTTTTTTTTAACAAATCAGAAAATATGTACTTCCTGTTATTATATATTCCCTATCCAATGTACAAATTTCAAGTCACTCTGACTTCCGGGATCACAGCCAAAATGGATAACATGTATTGCGGCTGAAGTGTTTTGGTATCCTCAGAAATGTATGTAGTTTCTTGAAGACAATGAATCAAAAAATCCTTTTGGATGTCACACGATGGCCTAGATGGCTATTCAGAATAGGCAGAATAGGAGTAAATGAGAGGAGAGGCGGGGAAGAAATAGAGAGATCTAAGTGGTGAGCATACACTCTAAAAGAAACTGCGCTGGTCTTAGTTTATTGAACCCAATGTTTTGTGTCTATCACCCTCTTCTTAGAACATTACCTGGGGTTGATCTTTTTGTCAGTTTGGAGGCTTGAACTCAGGGCCTAGGCACTGTCGTGAACCTCTTTGTGCTCAGTGCTAGAGCTCTACTACTTGAATCACCACACCACTTCCAGTTTTTGAGTGGAGATAAGACTCTCATGAGGACTTTTCTGCCTAAGGTTGCTTTGAACCTCAAATCTCAGATTTTAGCCTCCTGAGTAGCTAGTATTACAGCGGCGAGCCACCAGTTCCCAGCCAGGGGTTGATACATGTATTCTTACACAGTGGAATACTAGTGACCTCAGAATGATGTCTAAAATAAGAGCTGTTAGCGTCATGCCACAGGCTTTGTTTCTTACCCACAAACCTGAAAATGAAGATCATTGCCAGTTTCACAGATGCAAAGAGTGAGGCCCACACAGAATACACAATGTTCGTGAGGCCAAAAAGCTTGGCAGTGGCAGAGCCAGAATTCAACTGTGGCATAGTATCTGCCACATCTGGGCAATGATAATAAGAGGTGGCATTACTTACTTAGATAAAGGTGTGTGTAGACATACTC
Source organism: Megascapheus bottae (assembly GCF_031878675.1). Taxonomy (NCBI): domain Eukaryota; kingdom Metazoa; phylum Chordata; class Mammalia; order Rodentia; family Geomyidae; genus Megascapheus; species Megascapheus bottae. The sequence continues at coordinate 15,483,181 of NC_143535.1, read as the reverse complement.
CATCCATCGATCAACCCTCTGGCCATGGTAATGTGCCCTTTCTGCTTATTGCTCCAATGAAGAACCAGGGGTGACAAAAATGTATAAGGCCCAAGATTTAATCATTAACAAGATAAAACAATGATGCCACTTTGTGGCACAGGAAATACACTGTGTGAGAAGAAATCATTTTGAAAGCTCTCCCATTCCTCTGCTATGCTAAGCTAGTTTTGCATCCAGGCAGTTAGACAGTGAATGCTTCTGGCAGTTACACCTTTCTAAATGCCTGACTGTCCAATCGCTGCTTATAGCTGACTCTTTAACAGCTGCAGTAAAATCGAAATACTAAGAGATGCCTGTCACCAAGCCACCTGTAGCATCCAGGGATGCAAAGGATTTGTCCTCCATTTAATTTTAAATGTGAACTCCTTGCAGTCCAATTCGGAGGCCTGTCACTTAAGAATGTTAATGCTATTTATCGTACCATGCATGGGATAATGGCATTTTCCAACAGCTGTTTTCATTTACAATTTCTAAGTTGCCTTTGTGTTCCTTTCAGTGGGTGCCATTTGGTAATGATGCGGTTCATGCTTATAGAGGAAGAGAATGGAAAGTGGCAAGTGAGAACCCAAACAAAATATTATTAATGAATATTTGCAGCTGCTAGTGGGACTTGGTGAGGAGCTGCCGGCATTGGTGACAGAACTCATCTTGCAAAATGTACCTATGATAAATATCAACTAGGAGTGATTAGCAGAGGTTGTTAATTTGTGAACGACTTCCAAGCAAGCAAGCATTTTGATTTCCACCCATCACAGATTGATTGTTTTTTTTTTCTTTTACAAGGAAAGTAAAGTTTAGGATCATAATGTGGCAATCACTGCCACACTAATAGCTTTTGGTTTGTTGCTTAAGAGATTGGTCTGGAATTTTTAAAAGTTGTGGGCTGGGTGTCTGTGGCTCATGCCTATAATCCTAACTATGCAGGAGATTAAAATCTGAGGAATGCAATGCAAAGCCAGCCTAAGCAAATAAAAGACTATGTTAATCAGCCAAAAAAAAAGTCCACAAATGGAGCTGTGGCTCAAGTGGTTGAATGCCAGCCTTGAATTGAAAAAGCTTAGAGAGAGCATTCAGGCTCTGAGTTTAAGACCCAGTACAGGGAAGGTAAGGGAAGGGGCATGGAAAAGAAGAGGAGAGGAGGAGAAGGGAAGATGTTTGCATGTTTACAGAAATTAGTTGTGGAGACATATCCTCAGACCAAAAGTTGCTTTTGCAGCACATAATGTCCCATGCATTGCTGTCCTTGGTGGTGTCCCGAGGTGGTGGTGGTAGAGAGATTATGGTCTAAGGCAAAATGGGCAAAAGAGTGAGACCCCTGAAGAATGAACAGAAAGCACAAGGACTGGGTCATGGCTCAGGTGGTAAGGCACTAGTTTAGCAATACAAGGAAAAGAGTTTAAAATTCCCACTACTACAAAAACAATGAAAAATGTCTCCTTTTCCCCTTCCCCACTGCTTCTGGAACACTCCCTTTGACTTCCCACTGCATTTTTTTCTATTACTTGTATTTAGTATTTAATCATCATTTTCTCTTTCAAAGCCCATCACATTTCCTGACTTCCTATGTTACTGTCAGTTCTCAGAAGATATCATTCCACACCATTCTTGACACTTGTTCTGCACCTTAACCCCGTGCCAAGTCCTAGCACCTGTTAGATTTTCATTAACTACTCTTTTTTGTGATATTAAGATTTGAACTCAGGGCCTCTAGCTTGCTAGGCAGCCATTCTTAACTGCTGAGCCATGACCCTGGTCTTGTTCTTTGCTGTTATTTTTGTTTTTGGGGGGTTAAAGTCTCTCTGTCCATGGGTGTTCTGGAACACTCTCTACCTATGTTAGACTTCTCAGTCTTAGCCAGAATAACAGGCACACACCAACATCGCTAGCTGTTTGTCCAGAAGAGGTCTCGTGAAATGCTCTGTCCCACTGGGCCTCACACTTTAACCTTCCCAACCTCTGCCTCACAAGTAGCTAGGAGGAAAGAAAGAGCCACCAGCCAGCCCCTGGCTCTCATTAACTATTTCTTATTGAATGACTAAGTGAATGCACATATCACAGATGGTTTTCCCAATGCAGGAGATGGCATATACCCGAGGATTTTAAATAACTCCAGGGAAAACAAGAAGATAGTTTGGGGTATGTAGTCACCCTGAGGACCCTGGAACTACATCTTGAAAGATCATCCTATCTCTAGTTGGATCCTTCAAGCCTGTTGAATCAAGCCAATCTAGTTGAATAAATACTGGTTAAAAAAAATTAGCCAACAAGCTCTTTACAGTCAAATAGGAAGTGATTAGCAAAAGCTGTTCATTCGTGAATGACTGGCATACTCATTTCTTCTCACATCCTTTACCAGTCTTGAGACTTTCATTCTCTGCCTTTTGTACAGAGAATTTTCCTTTGGCTTTGCAATTAGTGCCCTATGGACCATTTCCATGCATCCACCTCTGGTTTTAGCTGAAGCTGGGCTGGACAGTTCCATGGGCTCAGACTCCTCCACTCCTTCCTCTATCCTCATTCCATTCCAAGGTCTTTGCCAAGGCTCCTGTGCCTGCAAACAAGTATATCTGACAATTGGCCACTAGTGGGGCACCTGGTATCAGTGGAGAAGTGACAGACAGATAAGATCTCTCACTCTCCTGTTATCTGGAGATTATTTTGTTGATCATGGGACTTGAACTCTGGGGTTGGGTGCTGTCCCTGAGCTCTTCAGCTCACGGCTACCACCCTACCCCTTGAGACAAAACACCACTTCTGGTTTTCTGGTGGTCAATTGGAAATAAGAGCCTCAGAGACTTCAGTGCCTGGGCTGACTTTGAACCTTGATCCTCAGATCTCAGCCTCCTGAGTAGCTAGGATTACAGGCGTGAGCCACCATGCCCAGCACCAAACACTTTTAAGAGTGTGTGTACAGCCTCTTTTCCAGGGCTGGGGCAAGGGTGTAGAATTTAGGAGGTGCCATGTACAGGGACATGCAAGGGTTGGTCCCACTGAGAGTGACCTCTTTCCGTGCTCAGCTTCTCTCCCTGTAGTCCTTCCTTTGTTTTTCAAAACTCCCATTATAAAGTAACTCTCAGTTTTCAAATCCTATTTAATTTTAAGCTTCTATACCCTAGGTAATACAGACACCTCTGCGGTGATCTTTGGGGTACCTTCCCAGGAGTCAGCAAGGACCAGCTAACACCAGGAGACCTGCTTTGCATCACTCTCCTCCTTGCCACTACCTAGATTATTTCCCCACATCTCACTAGCTTGCTAGCTCACTGTTAACTATGTGGGGTGTACGTTGGCATTAAGTAGGACCCTGTATGTTAATGTGCCCAGTGTATGATATTTAGTCAGCCAGAACATGTGATAAAGTGGATGGATTGCTCCTTTTAAAAATTACTGCCTCGGAGTGAATGTTTACCACTGTAAATCATTTAGCACTGCACAAAACTGCTTTGCAGACCTGACTTCATTTAACATCTACAATAATCCTTTGAGAGGAGGAATATCATTTCCATTTTATAGAGGAGCAACTGGGACAGAGTCCGGGTTAGGAACTCAACCTGCAGTCACAAACCACCTGAAATTAAACCTACATCCATCTAACTCCAATACCCAATACTCCTATTGTTTGTGTTACCACTGGAACTTCATGCAGTGGGTGGACATGCAAGGCAGGACAAGATTCAAGTCCAAGGTCAAGTACAGGTAAGTAGAAAGCTGCTCCTCTAAGTCAGGCACCAGTGGGTCATATTTGTAATCCTTAGCTACTGAGGAAGCTGATGTCTGAGAATCTCACTTAACCACCAAAAGCTAGAAATGGAACTGTGGCTCAAGTAATAAGAGTGTCAGCCTTGGGCAAAAATGCTAAGGGAGAGCCTCCAAGCCCTGAGTTCAAGCCCCAGTATCTGCACAAACAACAACAACAACAAAAAAAACAGAGGAAGAAAGAAAGAGAATGGGGAAGGGAAAAGGAAGGAGGGAAAGTTGTTTCGACTATCTGCAATTTTAGAGCTCCTTCTCACACCTGGAACCTCTTTTATTATTCAGATGCAAGTCAAAAATATTCCTAAACTTATAATACCAAACAAATGTTATTGACTTTAATTCAATCACATTGGGATAGTCCTTCTTATTTAGTGGTAGAGCCAAACACTTGATGTGATTTTAGAATGCTTTAGAATCGTTTTCAAACTGGTTCAAATGAAGAGTCTCCAAAGTATATTACTATTTTCCTCACCTCCAAAAGAGGCAACAAGATTATCCTCTAATATAATCCAAATTGCTCAAAGCAAGGAATTTAATTTAAAAGCCTAAATCTGGGAAGCCCCCTTTCAGTTCTTAATATTTGGAGACTTAGACAGAGGATGGAGTTTTATTTTGCATTGTTGATCTAAATGCCAAGCACTAAGACAGAAAAATACAGACTTAATTAAAGTCAGTTGAAGTGGAAAGCACCCCCAAAAATCCGAGACTAAGAGAAGTCCCCTGTTTCTATCATAACCCCAGCAAACCAAGAAAGAAGGGCAGGGCTTGTTCAGTGACATTATTTTCAGCCTAGCATACAGGATCTGAAATATAAAGTCTTACCTATGCAGAGGGAAAGGGTCAGAAATAAAATGTCTTCCTGAGAGGCTGATGTATTGGGAGAAGGCACTATGGATCTCATTAAGAATACCTGCATGTTGCCAGCCTAAACGTTGGTTTCCTCTCTCTCAGCTCATTCCGGGACTGGAGTAGAAACCCCACAGCTTCCATCTTTCAGTCCACCACATATAAAGCTTTGGAAGAGAGCCAGCCTCTGTACTGAGCGCCATCTCCCACCACATCCAACAGCTATTTCCCAGAGCTTTTGAGTCCTAGAAGTTCAAAGTAGAAATAATGTTTGGGGAAAAAATATTGGAGGAGATTCAGAGGGAAGAATGATGATTCAAAGGCCAGAGAGACAACAGGATCTATTTAGGCAACAGCAATAAAGGAATTTAGCTAGTAATTCATTGGAGGGAAGCTTGGGGGGGGGGATGCTTGGCGTGGGGGGAAATCCAGCATGTCAGTTATTGTCTTGAGGTAGTTAGTAGGTTATACCTCAAGGCTATAATGCATTCATCCTCCATTCATTCATTCTGCAGTTATTGCATGTCTACATTGCTCCAGGTAAACAGTTAGGTAGTAGGATAGAAAGGTAATGCAAAACTAAGCAGAATAATCCCAGATACTACCTATGAAGAGGAAGGTTAGAAGCACCAGGCTTCCAGGTAAATAAAAAGCAGATGACCCTATCCAAGAAAAGAAAGGCTAAAGCAAAAAAGTACTATGGATGTGGATCAAGTGGTAGAACTCCAGTCTAACAAGCTCAAGGCCTTGAGTTTAAAACCCAGTAGTACCAGAAAGGGGTGGGAGGGGAAAGTAAAACCTAGGCAGAGTTTTGAACCCAGAATTAATGATCTAGCAAGAAAAAGATGTTACGAATCACATCAAGAATAAGAGCCCACTTTCCAAGGTGACAAAAACTCCAAGGTGAGGCCTTCAGAGCTCTGGGTGAATGTAATGGGTAAGGAATGGGCCCAGAGAAGATGTCCCAGGAAAGAAGGCACGGGGACATCTATGAAGTCAGCAAGGATAAGTGGAGGGGAAAGCCCTCATAAAATTCAAATCAGTTTACAGGAAGGGAGCAATGGAAAAAGGCTCCTTTAAACAAAATTGCCTTTAACAGAGTTTCAGGGTCTCTATATAGAGCAATAGATTGTATCAAATTCCTGACTGAGGAATCCTAAGCCAGATACTTAAGCCTTTTGGTCCTGCTTTCCCCCCCCCCCCATCTGTAAAATGTAAGCAGAAGTACCTACCTCTCAGGGTTGATACGGGCTGGGGTAGGAGGAGGTAAACATGCTGTACTCTGTCAGCTGGTGTGCCTGATGCAAACTGAGCAAGACAAGGATGTCAGATTTGTTTTCTCATCTTCTTTTCATTAACTTCTAGCAGGAATTTAGTAATACCCCTGAATTATAATGATACACAACAGACCCAGTGCTGATAGCAGTTATTTGTAATTTTGCCACCAATTAAAATCTTAGATATTATCATGTTGCACTTGCTGTTTTTGCAGAAATCTCATAATATGGTTTGTGTTTGTCACTATGGGAAATTACAGTAGTCAGACCTTTGCTAGATGTCATTGATCATTGGAATGATAAAGAGGCATGTACATTACCATACCACTGATTTGCTGGGGATTTTTGTTGTTGTTGTTGTTTTCATGATTCTATTTTAATACAATTGCTTTACCTTATATTTTAAAACATTGTTCTCTGAAGGAGTTCATTGTATCACCAGACACTGCCAAAGCTTAAGATTCTTCCATTCTAGATCAAGGATCCAAGCATAATTTTGAGGTGTTTTTTTGTACCCGAGATTTCCATTCTTGTTCTACCTAGCAGATACTCAACTAAGAAGCAGAAGGCTTATCTTTTCACACCTGTAATCTTGTCATACTCCGGAGGCTGAGATCAAAGAATTATGGTTCAAAACCAGCCCAGGCAGAAAAATTCATGAAATTCTTATCTCAAATAACAAGCAAAATGTCACAGTGGGATAGATAGGCACCTGCACGTGTGCGCACACACACACACACACACACACACACACACACACACACACACAAGTTCATCGTTATATCTGGAAACCTGTGACTTTAGGCAGGTTGTCGACCCTCTCTGAACTCTTATCCTCCTAACAAACTTTAGGCAACTGAATACCTGGCTGCCTCATACAAATGAAATTAGACTCCATTTTGGAAACACCTTGTACAGTGCTCAGTGAACATTGAATGAATCCAGGCCTAGAGCCCTTCAGCCCATTTGCTGGAATCCTTGAAGGGGGGGCAGAGGGAGGGACATACGGGGGAGGGGGACTTCCCTTTCCAGCCCTGTCCCCAAAGGCAAGCCAATCTGAGCCCAAAGAGTTCACAGAGAACAATATGGAAAGGAAAACCAATTTGTTCAGGGGCTCTAGAGTCAGACACTTATCATACCGGACTTGTGGAGGGTTTCAACTTCAATCAGCATCAAGTTGATCTTATTTTGAATGATGTGAACAAATCCAGAAAATTTACAGGTTGCTCCAGGCAGACTGACCTTATGCTCCACCCGGACCCTGGCCACTGTCCTTCCTTCTTCTCTATCCTCCTGGGACACTTTCTGGTACAGGATGCCTAGAATCTTCTAGATGGGACTGCCAGTGGTTTTGCCCCATGCTACATGTAGCAGAAGAGTTATTGTTTTCTTTTCAGCCTTCTCAGATTAAGCAGGGATTTCTTTCTTTTTGTCTCCTTTCTGTTTTGTTGAGCTCTATTTTTCCTAAAATTAATTTTTTGCATCTACAAAGACAACTGACAGGAATCCCTGGGGATGGGTTGGCCCCCTAATTGATCCAAGCCACCAGCCCAGTGCAAGAGGTGACAAAACATGTTGCCTGTGCCAGGTACTCAACATTAAGAGCCCCTGGGCTTCTGCCATTTGAGAAGCTCAAAGCATTTTAGCAAGTGGTGATCATTTAAGTCCATTCTACACTGGGTTCACAGCTCCCCAGGGGTGTCCGATGTTAAGTGGCCCTACATTCCTGGAGAGGCTCTTCTGTCTTAACAAATTAGAGGAGTGGAGTGACCAAGTACCACATTCCATGAGCCTGTCCTGCAAAGCAAATGTCCAGGAAGCCAGAGGAGGCACATTCCAGGGGTCCCTGCATCCTCTGTGCTTTGGCTTATGTCTTCCATGAAACATCATGCTTTCTTCTCAAAGGATCCAGAATAACCATGAATATGAAAGCACCTATCACAGTACCTTCCAAACAGTAGACACAGCCACTGAGCTGAAGCCAGAATGATTGGAGAGAGGCAAGCCAACAGGCTGTGTTGTAGTACACAGGAGGGAAATTCTCCACCTCCGAGCGATCACAGATTCCTTGACATTTCCTCCCTTGAAGGGATGGGTCATGGGAACCCCAGTAGGAGCGCATGCGTGAAGCTGACTTGGACAGACTGTTTTTGAGTGACTTTAGCTGAAACCAGGTACAGCAGGAGACCCCTGCAGCCCAGCCCCGATTGAATTATTCATTCGTTGATCATGGATAACATTTTGATGATTCACTAAAGTCTAGGGCTTTTTGTTATACGGTAGAAAAACCTCAACATGACATGAGTTTAAAAAATAAAAAAGCACCTGCAGCCAGACTACCTTCTTCTAGAGGAAGACTATACATTCCTAATCAAATAGGAACGAGGCCAGGCTCAAAAGACTGGAGGCCTCTTGTAATTTGTAACTAGAGCTACTGCAATTAGGAGAAGCCCTAGTAGAGTAGAGAAGGCCCTTTCCCTCCTCTCCTTGTCATATAGCACAAAATAGTCATAATTATGTTTGGAACATACTGCATGACCGTGCTATATGCTTTTGTACAATAGCAATATTAACACTCCCATGATCCTCAGCACATGGCTGCATTCTCATGGTGCACGTACACCAGCCATTTAATGGTGAAGGCAATCCCTTATCATAGCACTTACTACCACCCCCATTTAGCACTTAGGAAAACTAAGGGACAGAAAGCCCAGAGTCTTACCCAATGTTGCCAATGGAGAATTTCATTATAATAATTAATTACTCCTACCAATCACTCTCCTGTTGTGGCTAGAACAAGTTACCACAAATATAGTGGCTTCGTATGATGCATTTATGATCTTAGGGTTCTAGATGTTAGAAGTTCCTGGTAGAGTTCATTTGGGCTAAAATGAAGTTATTGGCAAGGCTTTGTTCCTCATGGAGATTCTAGAATTGATTTTCTTACTTTTTCTGGCTGCCTGGATTGATCTGGGTATAGTTCTCTAACTCCGTTCTCACACTGCATCATGGTAACATGAACTCTCTTGTTTCTTTTTCCTGATACAAAGCCCTTTGTGATTACTGAGGACCCCAGCCTCCCCAATATCACAGTGGTGTCTCCCTGTCCCCTCAAGGCTAGTGACTAGCAGCCATAATTCCACTTGTAACCTTCATTCTCCTCATAGGTAGCATGGCACATATTCACATTCATTGACATTTTTAGAGAAGGGAGGTCAGGTGGTATTTTTTCTTCTGTCATATCCTATAAGATTGGAATCATTATCTCCTTTTTAATTAAGAAGGGAGCTGAGGACCATAGTGGTTCAAAAGTTTTCCCAAGGTCACACACAGAAAAATGTCACTTCTGCTGAACATTATAGGGTCCTTAGTTTAAAAAAGGAAAAAGAGCAGAGATATTCTGTGATATGGTCCAATAATTTCATCCCAAAAGCAGGGTCGTAGTTTGAAAGGAATAGGAAGGAGGAGGAGAAGGAGGAAGGGGAGAGGAGGAAGAGGAGAAGGAGGAGGGAGAAGGAGGGGGGAGAGGAGGAAGAGGAGAAGGAGGACGGGGAGGAGGAGGAGGAGGAGGAGGAGGAGGAGGAGGAGGAGGAGGAGGAGGAGGAGGAGGAGGAGGGGGAAAGAGACCTCTCTGCCTTTGTACTTGGTACATGACAACTTGCTTTTGTGCTGGCTCTGCAGTGGTGAAGAGCATTCCCATGATTCCTCCCATCCCCCTGCTGGTTTTTCCAGCCCTGATGCAAGAAGAAAACCCAGCTAGGAAACCCTAGGAGAGATAAGTTTGCTTATCTGCTGCTGAGTTTCAAAGAAAGGATACTTTGTATATCCAGAAAAACCTTCAGAAAAGGAACGCTGGGCTGTGTTACACCTGAGACTCAAGTCTTCCAGCCTCCCTTGGCATCGTTCTCTGTAAACCATGTGTGAATCCACCTGGTAAATCAGGAATTTCTCTTTATCTACTGGTAAACCTCCACCCTGTACAATGCTGCCCATCACAGGGTAGGGCTCTAAAATTGCTCCATGGACAAAGGAGAACCAGTGAGAGTTGTTGAAAGCATTCAAGGTACAAATTTCAGATACCTGCTTTAATTAATTAAATGACTAACTTAATTAGCTACGGTCAGGTGTTCAGGACCTGAATCATAAGCAAATAGTCCACCTCTGAACGTTGGAAGCAGGGTCTAAAGAATGTATTCTGAACATCCTTTTCTAGCTTATTCATATGCACAATAAAGTGTAAGCCACCCCTGTCTTATAGAATTCTCCGATAAGGAGAATTCTCCTTATCGGAGAATTGTTGATTCTTCATCTGGCAAAGGCTTCAAGGCACACGGAGAGATTGACTGCAGGTCAAGTGCTTAGGACAGGTGTAGGCTTGGCCTTTCACATCTGTTCACAACTGTGAATATGAAAATCATTGCATCCTCTGGTCGGTTCACCCACAGCCTGACCTCAGCCCCACACCATTGTCACTGAGGGATAAAGTCCCCTGAAGTCCTTTACATTGGCAAGGCCACATAGCTATAATTGAGAGGCCTCTGGGAGAACTATTCATCCACTCTGCTAACAAATGGCAAAAAGGAACAGCCTATTGCCTATTGCGCAATGGATCGGGACCCCTTCTACACCTCATTATGCTCCTCCAAATTAATATTTATGGATTTTTCCCTTGATCGGTCTAGGGTAGAGTGATGTATCCAGGAGTTACTACACGTCTCTTTGTCCTCTTTCTGCACATTTCCATTCACCTGGGATGGGAACCTCTACATGAGAAGCTTTAGCAACTCTGGCATAGCAGATCACTATACGTTGACAGAGCTAAGGCTGGCATACATGCTGGCTATAGAAAGTCCATATAGTGGAAGGCTCAATGCAGAAGGGCTCCCTTGTCCCAGAATCCTCACCAACTTTTGCTGTTATTTTTTTTCTCCGGATGCTTGTCATTCTGATTGCGATGAACAGGATTCTTCGTGCAGTTTTGACTTACAAATCTTCCATGGCAAAGGATGTTGAATATTTCTCTTTGTAAAATTTTTATTGTGAAGGTGATATACAGAGAGGTTCCAGTTATGTAAGTCAGGTAATGAGGAAATTTCTTTTTTAAAGTGTCACCCCACCCTCATTTTCCTCCCAATTTGTTCCCTCCTAACTCACTTTGCTCCCAAAGTTGTTTACTTCATTTCAATATAAGAGTCTAGTGTCACTGCTGAATTATTTCACTCTTTGCCCTGCCATTTCGATGCTTCCCCTTCCCTCCCCAAATCAGATAAACTTACATACAAGGAAAAGGGTACACGGGAGTTTGGCCTAGTGATAGAGTGCTTGCCTAGCATGCACAAAGACTTGGGCTCGATTCCTCAGTACCACATACATAGAAAAAAGCCGGAAGTGGTGCTGAGGCTCAAGTGGTAGAGCTCTAACCTTGAGAAAACCCAAGGACAGTGCTCAGGCCCTGATCTCAAGCCCAGGACTGGCAAAAAAAAAGAAAGAAAAAGAAAAAAAGTACAGAATTCTTTATGTATCTATTAGCCCTTTATATTTCTTTTTCTGAGAATCATCCATTCAACCCACTTATCCATTTATTAACTGGATTCCTTCTTTTGTATAATTTTTTTAGCTCTTTGAATATTCTGGATATGAATCCTTTATCTGTTGAATAGCTGGTGAAGATTTTCTCTCTTTCTATGGGTTTTCTCTTGAGTCTGGTGATTGCTTCCTTTGCTGTTTGAAATTTTTAATTTTGATGATGTCTCATTGATCATGTCTTGCTTGTATTTCCATTAGCTAAATCTATGGCTCCTCTCCCACACACACCTGTACTATGTAATTTATACTTTAAGCAACACAAGTAAGAAGACATTAGCATTTTATTCAAATGCTATAGCATTCTTGATGTGTAGTACACATGATTTTATTTAAGATATAAAAGGATGTCACCGTCATTAAGGCAAGGAAACAGTCTCAGAGAGGTTAGGGAAGATGTCCCAAGCCATACAGCTGATAAACAAAAAAGATAAGCTTCGAGTTCCTTCTGTACTGCCACAAAGCCTATTGAGTTGCTTCTTCTTTGCCAGATTTCTTTCCTTACTTCTTCTCAGCTCCCTTTCCAAAGGTGCCTCCTTGCTTTTCTAATGATCCCATGAGCAATTGCAAAGAGTTCTCCAGTCACTTGCCTTTCCTTCAACCAACTGTTCATCCAACACTTCATCTGGCATGTAGCAGGTGTCATCCTGTGGATACTCAGTGTCCCTAGACCTAGACACTTAGGTACACCACCCAGGCTGATGCTTGATGGTTGTTCTTACACTTTCCTGAGAGAACCACTGTGCTGATTGTCTGCTAAGACCAGACATCCTGCGCTGGCTCCAATGACTCTAACCAAGATTGATCCACTTACCTGCAGAGTATAAGGACTGTCCTCATGCATGTGGTTCTTGAACCTCTCCTCTGCCAGAGCCATTGATTTGAGAGCTTGCTGGCTGGCTGGAGCCATTTGGGAAGGAGCCAGTCAGAGCCAAGAAGATATGGAGTCAGGACTCAAACTCTTAGGATGAGCAGTGTGAACTTCTCATCCATGGGCCACAGGAAGTTTCCATTGTGATCTCACAGCCCTCCGCTTAGGGTGTGCAGGTTGAGGGAACCCAGAGCCCCAGAACCATCTGCCAATGTGGTCTTGACACCTGCTGGTTCTAGGAGCCTGAAAAGTAGTATGAATTTCTATGTATATAAGAGCTTCAACTAGTAGGGAAGCTCAGCAGGGATTTCTGGCCCCTCTGAGACCTGGCATTGGCTCTAATTGCATTTCTGCATGGAATATCAAGAGTGGCATGGACTAGCCACTAGCAAAGCTAGACGTGACAAGTGCCTTCCTAGAATGGGTGCAGCACTCGTTAAGACTTCCAGTAATGAGACACCAGAGACTAACTGCTCACAGGGGCCTGCAAGTGTGGACTTGGCAGCTGTACAGCGATCTCCAGATGCCAGAAGTCCTTGATCACCAGTAACCATTGGCTAACATAGGGGTGAAGTTACCACTGGCTTTTGTGAACTGATTCCACCAGTGTTGCCACCTTGCCATATCTGCTCTCTTCTTGGAAACGAAATCAGACTCTGGCAAATCCTCATGTCCTTTTTCTCATATATGTTTTATTGTAATTAATAGAAGGGTTATATTATATTTATCAGATAGAAGGTACATTACTTCACAAATATTGATACCCTTTCTCATGCCCTGTTTCCTATTTCCTCCCCCCACCCCCTCACAACTTGATTTCCCCCCTTCCCTCTCCAATTTCAAACAACGAATTAAATATATAAAATATATCAGATAACAAGGTGAAATATTGTAACAATATGAGATAACCAAGGGACAGTAAAAGAGATGAGAGCTAACATAGTACATTAAGGACAACAATCATTCATTACATGGCTTTTGTCTCTATATCCTGGAGGTCCTTACATTTAGCGTCATAGTATATGGCCTTATGTATCTAGATTTTGTTCTATTGTAAATCTCTGCTAGGAGAGACCAAGGTTCCTACTGATTATGACAAATGAGGGAGACTATTGGGCCTATGTTCCTTTGAGTCTGGCTTACTTCACTTAATATGATTTTTTCTAAGTCTTTCCATTTCCTTACAAATGGGTCGATGTCATTCTTTCTGACAGCAGCATAGAATTCCAGTGTGTATAAATACCACAACTTGTTGATCCACTCATCAACTGAGGGACATCTGGGTTGGTTCCATATCTTTGCTATGGTAAATAGTGCTGCAGTGAACATCGTTGTGCTAGTGGATTTAGTATGTCCTTGTTTCTGGACAATTAGGTAAATGCCAAGTAGTGGAATTGCTGGGTCATAGGGGAGCTCTATATTTAGTATTTTGAGGAAATGCCATACTGCTTTCCATAGTGGTTGCACAAGTTTTGCACTCCCACCAACAGTGCAGTAGTGATCCCTCCTGGCCACATCCCCTCCAGCATCTGATGTTATTAGATTTCTTGATTCTGGCAATTCTAATTGGAGTGAGGTGGAATCCTAGAGTTGTTTTGATTTGCATTTCTTTTTTTTTCACTTTTTTTATTGTAATTAGTAAAAGGGTTACATGATATTTGCCAGATAGAAGGTGCATTAATTCACATACATTGATACCCTTTCACATGTCTTGGTACCCATTACCCTCCCCCCCACACCCATTTGCATTTCTTTTATGACAAGAGATGTTGAGCATTTCTTCATGTGTCTATAGGCCATTCTAATTTCTTCTTCAGAGAAGACTCTCTTTAAGTCTTTGGCCCATCTTTTGATGGGATGGTTGTTTCTTTGGAGATTAGTTTTGGAGTGATTCAATTATTTGAGCTGTTGATATATTTTAGATATGAGGCCTTTGTCTGTTGCATGGTTAGTGAAGATCTTCTCCCACTCTGTAGGTTTCAATCCAAAATTTCATATGGAACAATAAAAGACCCCGTATAGCAAAAACACTTCTTAGCAGAAAGAACAGCGCTGGAGGAATTTCAATTCCAAACTTTAGACTCTATTATAGAGGTATAGTGACCAAAACAGCTTGGTACTGGCACAAGAACAGGCCTGAAGACCAATGGAATAGAACTGAAGACCCAGATATTAATCCACAGACCTATGGTCACATAATCTTTGATAAGGGAGCCAAAAAAATAGAATGGAAGAAAGACGGCCTCTTCAACAAGTGGTGCTGGCAGAACTGGTTAAGCACCTGCAGAAAACTAAAGTTGGATCCTTCTTTGTCATCCTGCACTAGGATGGATCAAAGACCTCAAAATAAAAGCCAATACACTGAAAACTTTACAGGAAGGAATCAGGGATACTCTAGGTCTCCTTGGCACAGGTGGAAACTTTCTTAATAAGGACCAAGAAACAACAAATCAGAGAAAGTTCTGGATAAGTGGGACTGCATTAAACTGCAGAGCTTCTGTATGGCAAAGGACATAGCTAGCAAATTAACTCATGTCCTTTTTATCTTTTTCTTTTCATTGGGATATTACAGAATTACCTTCAGCTGTATTGTTGTTGATCCACCTACCTCATCTGGTCCTGGATGAGCTTTTATTTTTTTTCCCTGTATAGCCGTAGTTCAGCCATTTGATTTTCTTCTCTTTCCCGTTAATCTCAGTGAAACCATGTTTTCTCCATTTGGTCTGTCTCCCCTGAACTTCTACAATATAATTTTCACCCATTCCTGTTTTCCATGCAGCAGGTTCTCCCATGCAGCCACCCCCCCTCTTAAAGACTTTTGACAGCACGTGTGAAATCCACATTTGCTTAAGGAAGCGCCCGTGAGCTGCACCCCGGCGTGCCAGACCTGTGATTTGAAAGGATGTCTTTCTTGTGCCATTTCTGGGTGCCTTTTTAATAAATCACTTAATGTGTCTTCACTTCGCTTGTTTCCTGGACAAATATCGATTGTGGTTAGCCTTCTACAGCTTTCAGACTAATCTAGGGCTGGACCAATATGGATCAGAGACTACAGGAGCAAAAAGATGAGCCTCGGATGTGGTTACTGACTCTACCATATGAGCGAAAGACGAGGGTCAGAATCTCTGGAACTTTCTGAGTACTTCCTGGTCCCTATGATAGAGATTCTGTTCCTAAGTCTCACCTTAAAACTCAGCCTAAGGCACTATAAGAGTAGATATGTTGATGAGTTAATTATAAAACTCAGGCATTTGCTTTTTTTTTTTTTTACAGGGAGTATCTAACTTTAAAATTCTGATCTGCTCTGACACACTTAATTCAGAACTGAGATGGCAAGTCCAAAGCATAGACCATCCTAAGAAGAAAGATCCATGTTAACACTTGGTTTCTTACAACCAACTCCACCCAACCTCTGGAAATGTAAACTCAGGAACAAGGCTTCCTCAAACAGACAGGAAACAGCAAGGTGCTAGGGTCTTGCCCCTGTACTCCTAGCTTCTTGGGAGGCTAAAATTTGGACATCACAGTGCAAAGTCAGCTTGGAAAGGAAAGTCATGAGAATATCTCCAATTAACCAGCAAAAAGCAGGAAGTAGAGGTGTGGCTCAAGTGCTAGAGCACTAGCCTTGATCAGATAAGCTAAGGGACAGTGCCTAGGCCTTGAGTTCAAGCCTAGTACTGACATATACAATGTATAGGAATGTATTAACAGAAATATAGCATATCCAAGGAAGAGCCCAAACAGTGTAATTGCTTAGGCAAAGTCAAAGTTCAAAAAAATAAATGCCAGGAAGTAGGTACTTTAAAAGGGTCAAGCAGAAAGGGCTAAATGAATGAAGATCAGCAGAGGGGGAAAATTCAGTCAAGAATTTAATTTATACCCTACACTATTAAGAAGAATGAAGGAAAGAGAGGGTAGGAGAAGGAGTAGTATAAACGCTGAAATGGGTGACATGGATCAAAATGCATTGTATTAATAAACAGCTTTGTTCAATAGCAACTCTTTTGTTCAACTACTTGAGGATAATAACAAATTTAAAAAGAAAAATAGTGTTCCTATTGTCTGTGTATTGAAGGATGATTGAACTAACATTTATGTGGATTATATTAAAGAAATGCCATTCTGCTTTGTTAGTGACTCACTTTCTAATTTTAACATCAAATACCATTGATAACAATCATATTCTGTATTTGTAGAAAATGGACTCTTCCTTATAAACCCAATGGGGCAATTATTTTCATACTGTATACGCTGCTTTGCTATAAATGTTAAAACTCCAATAATTATCAGTAGACTGAGCAATGGCATTTTGAATACAGATAGCTAACAAGGAAAGAGGTCATCTATTCATTAATATTCCAAAACACACACTAATTCCTACTCTTCTCAGGCTGGGTTTTTAGAAGACTTCTATGTAAGCTAGCTAAAATTCAGCTATTGTGTGGTTTTCATTTATTAAGTTGCGACAGGAGTGTTCTCAAAAGGTAGAGAGAGAAAGTCTATCCTGTAATAGGAAGGAAGGAAGGAAGGAAGGAAGGAAGGAAGGAAGGAAGGAAGGAAGGAAGGAAGGAAGGACGGGTTCACATTTGTGAACTATTGATATGCCAGGTACTGGATTGGTGGTTCAGTTGCTCTAATACATTTCTTCATCCTTACGAAATAGATACATCCTTCTGCTGTGGCGTGGAGAAGTATGGTGAAAGCTGAGATGTCAGGTCTGTGCCTAAAGACACACAGCCATTAAAAGGAAGAACAACAACAGAAGCCAGGACTACTGAGTCACAAAGACATATCCCTTCCACCTGCAATCTAGGGTAGACTCTAGTTGTCCTGGTGTCTGAGATGGAAGTTGGATGTCTTCATTTTGGACTCAGTCCATAAAAATTCTAGGTGTTCCAAGTTCTCTTAGCAATGAACTCAGATGAGGTCGTCCCTCCTGATGACCTCAGAGAATAATGACAGAGCCAGGGGACTCATGTTACCTATTTTTAAGTAAACCAATACCCTAATAGTAGACTCGCTTTACCTTAGGGACTTACCACCACAAGAATAGACACTGGAGTTTAGGGACTCCTCGGCAATGACTAATATCAAAGTTTAGAATATGACTACAGGAAAGGGACTGAAAGGAACTTGCTTGCCTTATCTATCACTTCCTAGATGTGAAATAAGAAGCTTGGAGTGAAATAAGGGCCCTATTTACTGACTCATAGGCCACCTTGCTTGAAATTTCTTCTTGTATAAGAACCTCAATATCAGTTGTCCATGGTTATAGGGTCCTGGAAGCTAAGGGGTTAATATTAGTTAAGATTATGATAAAGATATTTAAGCTCTCAAGAAGCAGGGGAGTTTATGTATCAACAGTCATTAATTTGGGCAAAATTCCCACTTCCTGTAGTGCAAGTCAGATTGGGTGAAATCTCAAGGTAATATTTTGGTCCAGAATGTTTATACCTTCTTAAACATCCCCTCCTCCCTCCAAAAAATCATCTTGGCAGTGTGAATGTGTGATAAGGAGATAAATGAGGGCCTACTCCAGAGCACCATGCTGGAGGGATCATAAGTTCCACCAATTTATTTGCTTCATACACAGGTGGTGAGAGGTGCTTTGGACTAATGAACATGTTTTTAATGATTTTGAAGTGAATCCCAAAGCCTTTGTTAATATCTCAGTCACAGAGGAAAACAAGGCTGCAAATGCCTTCATCCTTTATGAGTCCTGGGTATCTGATGGCACAGTCCTTGAATCAACTCAAACACCTTGCTGAATTCTGTTTTCTCCCCACTCAATTTCTACCAACTCCCCAAAGTCTTGCACTTACTACAAGGAGAGGCAGGTTCTGCTTCAGTGATGGAAGTTCATTTCTGAGTCTGCACTGGGGGAACCACAGCAGGCCCTGACACAGGGGGAGCCATGATTAATGAAATGGAGAAACAGACATTGTTGCCTTGACCTGCTCATCACATTCCCCAGTGCCATCCCAGCTGGGCTGTGAACCAGAGCCTGAAGTCCCCAGTCTGTCAGAGCAGTCCCTGACAGGCTTCTTTCTTTAGACAAAGCCCTTTTCTCAGGCAAATGAATGGAAAACCTAGCTCAAAACTGGATCACTGTCAACCCTGACTGAAACTTGCTGGTTGTTTACCTGGGCCTGTGCTTCAGTGATATCATGACACTGCTGCTCATTCCAACGAAGAGAACCTCCACTTCCACCATGATGCTATGTAGACAGAGGCCCAAAGACAGAGCAAAGCTCAGAAAGCCTAATTACTGATCCATTACTTTGAATCTGAAATCCAGAGGTGGGAATCTGGTCATCCAGCTATAGTTAGCACTTGTAATGTGTCTACTGTGTCCAGGCCCTGGGTTGAGTACAGGAGATACAGGAATCACATGTTTGCATGTTGACTTAGCTAATGGATGCCTAGAAAGTTCACTCTGCTCCCTGGGCTGTGTTTATTGTTGTGTGCCATAAGGGTTTAAACAGAAGTGCTACTGACCAGGTACTGGTGGCTCATGTCTGTAACACTGTAACTACTCAGGAGACTAAGATGTGAAGACTGTGGGGTTCAAACCCAGCCCTGAAAGAAAGAACTGTGAGACTCTTTTCTCCAGTTAACCACCGAAATGTCAGCTATGAATGTGTGACTCAAGCTAAGAGACAGTGTTCCCGGCCTGAGTTCAGACCTTAATACCAGCACAAGAAAGGAAAGGAAGGGAAGGCAAAACACAAAGAAAGTGATGCTGTCATAGAATCTGGATAAATTCTAAAAGGAGCTTTGTCTGCCTAAATCAGTAGTCATTTGTCTGGCAAGCTTTCATCCTCTCCCTTCCCCCAATCAGTCCTATTATTAACAGCCACACTAACCAACCAATATTCACCAGGGCCAGTTATGCAGAGAGAACTATCATAAATGGTCCAAAGTTCAAGGCATGCAGATCAGAGGTTTTGGCCTTCTGTTTTCTATAGAAAGAATAATAAGTTAACAGTAGCAAAGCACAAAGGGTCTATTTACTGGGATGGATCAATGGGATCTGGGCATCTGGATAAGTAGGTTTTATATCAGTCGAGTTTGAACGTTTGGTAATCCACAGGAGATGTATGTCAATATCTATGCTATGGTAGTGGGGGAGGGGAGACGATTGGAATGGAATCTTTCTATTGCAAGCTAGCAGTGTGAAGTCTTGGTCTGATTTCTTTTGGAAGTATATTACCAGGGTTGAGTGGTATATAAAGAAGGTTAGCTGTAGCTGGCCTGACCTTGTCTGACACACACTGGCCCCTATGCTTCTGCTCATCCATCCATCCATCCATCCAATCCTTTGGAAGCTATCTATTGGGAATCCACTATACGCCAGGCACTTTGTAAGGATCTAAGGAGCAGAGCAATAAACTAGGTACCATTCTGTTGGAGTTTGCAGGCCATGGACAATTGAGACAAAGGACTTGTGACCCCATAATAATGTCCTGTCCTTTCTAAGTCAATGAACTCCCTGGCCAGGGGTGGGGGGCAGGAAGAAGAAGAAGGGAGAGAAGGAGTATATGAGGACATTTGAGAAAAACAGGTTTTGTACAGGACAAACAAAGGCTATGAATTCCCCCGTGTGGGGCAACAGTAATGTTGTGGCTGGCCTATTACGAGGCTGACTACAGTGGAGATGTAAGAATGGGTGATTTAAAAACTCCTGTTGGGCCCTGGACAGGGACTATCAGGTGCCGAAGGTACAGCCAGCACTGGCAGAGAGCCTAGATGGCCAAAGGAATGAAGCAGATGGGAGTTGTCAGGTGGGCTGCATGGCTCATTAGCGTGTTACCTCTTCCTACACACAAACTAGCATGAACACAAATGCCACAGCTGTTGGGAGAGAGGGCAAGAAGCTTTGGAGGGCTTAAGACAACCTCCAGAACGGCCATCAGATTCTCAGAGGTGTAGCCAGGACTTTGACCAGAGGTGGAAATTGCTCTCTCTGTACAACCTCCCTGATTAATTTGATGTTTCAGACTCAGTAACCCATGAGATCTTCATTTCTTTCAGTTACTCTTCCAAACAGATGTCCATTTTATGAGCCTTTTCCTTGGCAGCCAATTTCCTCCTTGACATAATCTTGACATAATCACCTCTGCCTTCAGCCAGCCTCAGAAATGCCAGGCTACTCAGATGTAGGTTGTGAGCACAGAGAAGATCTTGAGGCTTATGGTTGTGCCTTGCGGTTCTATGCTTGTGATTTGGACATGTTTGCAAGCTATTTATCCTCAATGAGAGGAACACATGTTGCAGACTGGAAATGTGCAGGAATCAGAGATCCTACAGGGCCCCAATGGGACTTGAGGAATTACAGAAAATATTTTAAACTTCCATCCAGAAAGAAGGCCTTCCAGAAAGTCTCCCAGGATCCTGGGGAAAAAAACCTAATATATGTGCAGTGTGAGCTGCTGTTAAGTTTTGAGGACATAACAAGAAACTTATCGCTGTTTTCCGCCGTTGCTGGGTATTCTTGGACTCCTTGCTTGCTGGAGAGGCGTGAATGGAAGATTTATTTTATATTGTTAGACTGTCAAGGCACTCTAGAGCAACAACTTTCAAATGATAACTTCTCAAGCTTGCAGAAGTTGAGAATTACATGCTTTTAGTGTAGTGTGAGCGAGGGGCTGACAGCTTTCCCCCGCTCCCATCATCCTTCACTTCAGTGCCCTATGCGGCCAGTAGCTCTGCACGCTGCCCTTTCCAACCCAAATGGAGGCATTATTAAGAATGACAGAAATCTATTTCTAGCCATGAAACAAAGCCCAGGCAGCTGACACGTCCTCAAAGAAGAACTTTTTCACACCTAAACCTCTAGAGCCCTCAAAGAAAACTCCTGCCAAAATCCAGACTATCTTGAGTGAAGTGGTTATGAAAAAGGATTTTGAAAGTTGGTGGGGAAAGGATGGAGGGGCAGATGAGAAACGGGAGGAAGCATGATAATGTTTTGACTCTATTCTACCTTAGTGACTACATGGAGTATAAGTACTTTCTGGAGACTGAGAGGAGAGCCAACCCTTTCATGGGGTAGGACCCAAGCTCTTTGCCCTTGACCTTACCTTCGGTAAGACCCCTGTTCCCTCCAATCACCATAGAAGAATTGGAATGCAAAAGTGTTGTTGTTGTACATGCCACTTCATATACAACATATGTATATATATGTACAACATACGTATGTTGTATGTACCACTTCTGGCACTTGAACTCAAGATCTGGACACGGTTCTGTCCTTTCTCTTTATCACTCAAGACTGGTGCTCTATCATTTGAGCCATATTTCCACTTCCTGCTTTTTGTAAATTAGCTATAAGAGCCCTTTAGAACTCAGCCACCTGAGTAGCTAAGATGACATGCATGTGCCATAAAAATTTACAATTTTTAAATATAATAAACTAACATCTGAAACTGGAGTACCATCTTTAGGGCCATAGAAAGCCTGCGAAATAATCTATTACATGATTGAACAGGTATATATGCTTCTTCTATGTGACTCACTAGCTGCACCTACACCGCATGTGTATGTACTGATAATTTTGCACGGTCTGAGGATTATAGCTAGCCAAATGCACCTTGGCCAAAAGCAAAAAAATTCCTTATTAAATTCTCCTTACTACATTTCTAATCCAGAACTGTAGTTCTTTAAATTCCTGCCCTCCTATCTGCCCGATAGATTATAGAATCCTCTGGAGAAAGGCACTTATGTGTGCTATCCAACATATAATGTTCTTGGTATGGTTATTATTATTATTATTATTATTATTATTATTATTATTATAGCCCTGCCCGATAGTAAGATCGATGATTTTACAAATGCCATTCCTGGAACTCTACTGCTATTCCATTTTCCCTTCCACATCCTGCCCAATTTCCTTTACTCCTAAGGCATGAGAATTGAGGCTACTATTCCATAATGAAAGTTCAGCTGAAGCCAAAGGCCCTAAGTTGGGAAACTCTGTTATACTAGTTTGCACATGACTGTTAAACAATTGGCTATGTATTCAAGTTTATTATTAGAGGTTCATACACAAGGGCTGGCTTTTCACCTTGTTTTTGCCTATGACTGAGAAAACAGAATAGATGCATTTGTTGGGGTGGGAGGGAGGAGGTGGAGAATTTACAAACAATTGTAAACAAAGCAGAATTGGACCATTTTAGAACCTCCTGACCTTGACAGTGTCCCTGTAATGCTATATAAACATTTGTTTGGGGATATTTAATAAGCTGCCAACTGAAAATTATGGAACTATTTTTTGCAAGAGCTCCTTATCTTTTCTAGAACCACTGAGATGGCAAAATAAATTCTCCCTCTCAACAATTCGCTCTATATTTGCATGTGGAAATTGGAAAGCAGTTGTTTTCCTTCGTTTGCATGACAAAAAAAAACATAGGCCCCTGAAACACAATTCAGCATTTAATTTGAGCTAGTTAAGAGAGAGGAGAAAAGGGCCTCAACCCATTTAGTTCTGTTTTGCTGCTGTTGTTTCTGTGGTTACAATTAAAATTGATTTAAAAGGCTAAGGACACAAAGGACCTTCTCATCTAGTCCTGCAGAGGCCCTGTGGAATCATCTTCCTCAAAGGAAAAGAAAACATATTAGTCTTCATCAAAAATACCTTTATCTTTTGGCCTGGATAACTCTGTTACATCTTAGTAGGGCCTCCCACCATTCACAGCATTCAAGGATGGGCTCTCAGCTTCAAAGCAAGAACAGCATCTCTAGAAAGAGCATTCAAAAGCAACCCCCCCTCATCACAGCTTTCCAGAAACAGTTCTGGAGCCTCCTGGGAAAGAACCCAAGGCATTTAATTTTTTAAAGAAATATTATTTGCTAATAATGCCCCTAAGGGTTCCTTCTCTTTAGCTTCCAGCATCAGGAGGGTCCCTCCTCCAAAAAGCATGCCATCACCCCTCATGTCCAGGTAGTATCTGTATCCATGTTTCTAGTTGGACATTCCCAGAGAAACCTTCCCTGCTCTGGCTTCCAGTGTTGTCCACTGGCCAAGCACTGAGAGAATAATTTCAGAAGCCTGGTAGAAATGGCTTAAGAAACAAGTTTGCCAAGTCTGGATGAAGGATGAAAGGGGAAAGGCCTTCTAAGCAGAAGAAAGGACATTCAAAGGCAGGAAGATGAGTAAGATTGTGGCATAATTGGGGACTTGTAAACAATTCTGTGGGCAAACAGGGAAAGTCTATGTTTTACATGGTTATGGAGATAGCACTAGTGGACTCAAGATGACTTCACATTTTCGTATTGAGACATGCTTTTCTTGTCTTTTATTTTTGGGGGGGACAACTAGGGCTCAAATTCAGGGCCTTGGCTGGAGCTCCACCACTTGAGCCATACTTCCAGTATTCTGGTTATTTGGGAGATGTAGTTTAACTTTTCTACCTAAGCTGACTTCAAACCATGATCCTCTAAATCCCAGCTTTCTAAGTAGCTAGTATTAGCACCTGACTTAAAACCTCTTTCTAAAAGTTAATGATAACGCATGTATTCAAATGGTTTAATATATAACAGAGAGTTTTTAGCCACTCAAAGCTGAAGGATGGAGAGAGTAGAACACTTGTATAGTCTACTGTCCTCGACCAGGAATATCATTTTATTCTCAAAGCAGGAGAACCGGACCTTCATCCCCTTTTTAGCAATGTCATGATTCCCTGTACTGCAGTCTGTCATTACAGGGCACAAAGTTCCTTTATCAGATGTGAAGTGCAGAAATGTGTCAGTGAGAACAGTAGAGGCCAGAAGAAATCAAGTCTGGCAGGTAACTGGTTAGTCAGCACACTACCTTCCCAGAGTAGACACCTCTCATCAAGAGACTTGAACATTGGGCAATGGAAAGTTACCTCTTCGAGTCTTAGTTTCATGCTTTGGGCAGCACACAACACAGTTTATAACTGATCTTTCCCTAGGAACATTCTTATTATCCCTGCCTGATGGATGGAGGAGGAGTTGGAGACATAGACATAGAGAGCACAAACTATAAGAAGGAATTCGACTAAGAAGCAACCTTTAGCACCCAGGGCAGAGTAGCTATTGCATGAAGCTGCCAATCTGGCTGAATGAAAGACCTACAATTACTAACATTTTTTAGCTCCTGGTCTCAGAATAAGTCTCTTAAGGCTGGATTCATTCACGTTACCACCTCACCTAATGTATGGACAGAACTATGTGAAGAACTACATGGCTCCCATCCCAGGGTACTAAGGCTACTGCTGGGCATTCAAGGCAAAGGATGGCATTCAAAGGCAATCTATTCCCCTTATTACCAACACTGTTAGTACTCATACTGTTGTTGGGAGTAGACAGGGGAGAATATTATTCATGTTCGTATTATATCCATGAGGCTCATCAAAGCTATAAAATCAAGACAATAGCTTTCCCTAGAGATCTTTACTAGGCTTTCATCTTACTGATTCCCGCCACCGCCACCACCCCCTCCAGCTTCTCCTTTTTGTCTCCTCTTAGTTGGAACTCATATTTGGATTCAGAGTCCGGGTGTTTGTCTACAGCTGTTACTCCCCTGGCATAAAATTGACACATGTCAGGTTGAATGTGAATTTTTAGGAATGCATGGAAATCACTGGAGCCTGAGCTCCAGGCAATCCTCAGAAGAGTTGGAAATGATGTCTGCCCGCTGCCCAAGAAGTGAGCCTGGGAGTTGGGCATGGGAGTTGAATGGAGAAACTGAAAGAACAAGAATTCCAATAATTTCTTTCCGTTCCCTTTCCTCTTCCTCCCCCTTCATTCTCTTCCTGTCCTTCACTATCCTTTCTTCTCCCCTCCTTCCTTCCTCTAACCCTTCCTTCCTCCATTTCTTGCTTCTCATCCTTCCTTCATCTATTCCTTTACATCCCTCCCTTTTTCCCTTCCTTCCCTTTACTTCTTCTTTCCTCCAATCCATCCCTTTCTTTCTTCCTCCTTCCCTTCTTCCTTCCCACCCTGCCTCCCCTTCTCCCTCCCTCCCTCCCACCCTCTACCTGCTCCTTCCTCCATTTTTCTACCTTGCTTCTCTCTCTCCTTCCCTCCCTCTCCCTTTTCTTTTGTCATTTCTCAATTACATAGTAAATAAATATTTAATTTCTATTATATAGTTTGTACTGTGGAGATCTGTAATCATCCTGAAAATGAATGCTCTTCAGGTGACAAGATGACAGAGTGAGGAAGTATTGTTTAATCTATTCATTAATTAATGAATGGCACCTTAGAGGCAGCCAGCAGATCAAGGATTCTTTTCTTCTCCTAGGACATGGCAGCTCACTAAGCAATGGAGTCCAGAGTCAGTCCAGGTAGAATGAAATGAAGCTGGTGAAGAACTGTCCAACAAGGGCACTGGAACCTTTGAGGAGGCTGAGAAGAAACAGAATCATTAAAGCCCCTTCACTGAAACAGCAGGACCACGAATTCAAGCCTCACTCTTCCTCCCCTGAACAGTGCTTCTTAGAGAACCATTGCCCTTCTTGCAATATTTGCTATGTTTTTTAGTACGCTTGTCATCACACCATTGTTTTCTGCTTTTGTTTAGGAAGGAATTAATTTGAATGCAAAAATGCTCCTTGAATGCACGGATACTGAGCTACATGCTTATGTATATGCTTAACTCTTTCATAACACCCACCCATTAAATCTCCTCAGACCTTACCCAGTTCCTTAAGTGGTGAGCCAACTGTGTTGATGCTTTACCTTCTCACAGCCAAACACCACCTCCATCCATCCTCCACTTCCTCCTCCCCAGTTCCTAGCTAAGAAATGGGGAAGAAGCAACTACAGTGTGATCCTTGTCCATTTGTTTTTATACAAGTAGAACTTTTTCACAGCCTAATCTAATCCTATCCTCCTGCCCCCCTCCCCCAACTCTACATATGGTTTCAGATAGTTCATCTACTCTCCTCCAGACCTGAGAATTCTCAAGAAAAAGTGTTGCTCTAGACTCAGGGTGTTCCAGTTTTTTTTTTCTAGGAAACATTTCAGAAAGTGTGATCCATCTATGACTTTTAGTTCCTCTCAGTCAACAAATGCCCATGAAATGTTAAAAGCAAAAGGAAACAGCAAATTAAAGCTAGGAGACATATTTCATAGATGTTGGTCCCATCCCTTCTCTAGAGTACTTTGATTAAGAGTTGTTTACTCCTATGCACTCTTCTCCACCTAAAAATCAGTTTCAAACATATACTTCAAGGTGAAGTTTTCCAGAGGATTACGCCTGGTTTCTTCTGCTGACATCTTCCAATAAGCCCCTGACTGGATTGACACTCTCTATCTTACACAAACAAGAGGCCATTGGGCCATAGCGGAGCATCTTTCCATTTATAGACATTTCCCTTCTACCCTTCCGTATTTAAGGAAGAAAATTGCCACTTATTTGTACAAAGTAAATTGGCTTATGCTCCATAAGAGGCTTCTTCACTCTCGCCTCTGCCAGGAAAAGGTCAGCAGCAGACTTTTGCTCGCCATTGAGCTCAGAGATTCTTGACAGCAAGTCAAGCAATCACACATTCCTAAACTGTAATTTCCTTCCCCGATGAAGACCTCAGTGGTCACAGGTGTTTGGTTTCAGAAGGCTTATTTCATTGCATGTTCCTGGTTATTGACTGGAATATAAATCATACCTCATGTGCACTTATTGAAATACAGCTGGAGTTACTGGAACCATCCACACGTAGATACATACAAATTCACATACTTACTTCCAAACAAATATTCACACACAGTACTTACAAACAGACACATATAGGCATCAAGGCACACACACACACACACACACACACACACACACACACACACACACACACACACAGAAGAATATACCCAACTTCCTCCATCTTTGGTTTGGGTAACTCTTCAAGGTACCACTCAGCTATGTCTTACCACAAAGTACCCTGGTCCAATGCAATCACCATTGTCCTAGCAACAGATAATAGTTGCATGTGTGACAGGAACATCTCAGGGCTTCCTGGAGCTACTACCCTTGAGTAGATCTAGTTGATATCTGAAATGAAGCAAACATCAAAGAAGCGGGCCAGAAAAGAGGTTTTAGATAAAGTCCCACCTTCTTCTGTCCAGAGGAAGTCAGAGTTGATAGCCAGAATTCACCAAAGAGTGGGTTTGGAAAGTTAACTCAACCACTCCGGTGGATGGACTGCTTTAGGTCACCCATTCCAGCTAGTTCTAATTTGGTGATTGAGTAATTTACAGGAAAATATGAGTGTGTTATATGCTATAAATCCCTTTGAAAGCTAGTGGGATTTATAACATACATTGTTCTAATTTCTTTAGGAGCAGCTGAGAGCTTCCTACCACCTGTCTAAGAGGAAGTGAGACTTCCTTACCCCTTGACCTTTGTTTGCATAAGCTGTGGACTCTATTTCTGGTGCTCTTTCTTTAGTGACCTCTGTTTATCACATGGCATTCAGCTCTGCAAAGATTTTACACATGCCTTTAAGTAAAACTGGTGAATGACACCCTCTTGTGAGATCCCATGACACAAAGGGCATGTGGCTGTTCGGAGTGTGCACTGACTGCATTTACCCTTGTGCTTCAGAAAGCCAGGTGTGCCCCTTAGTTTGTTTCCATTCTTCATAGCACTTGGCACTGAGTCTGGCTGGCATTCAGTTATCACTCTGAAATTCTGGATTAATGAATGAAGGAATCAATTAGGTAAGTCTGATACCCATTTAGCAGGCACCCAGGGAATATGGCTCCCTCCTGTAGAGAAATTGTTTCCCCAAGCCATTGGAGACTAGCTCCAATACTTTCTCTTCAAGCTGTTCTTCATTGCTCTGCTCCCCCCGCCTCCCCCACACACACACCTGGCCTTATCTACAGCCCACTTTCCTGTTCAATATGACATTCCTCCTTGGTTAGCTTCTCTACTTAAGGCCAAAGAACTCTAAGCAGAAGACTAAAGAAACAGCATAACAACATGCCTAAGCTAGTGACCTACGTTGTTTTTTTATAGAAATGTCTTAATGTTTATTTTCTTGGCTCTTCTCTCCTGGGCAGCATCATTTGCATATGGAATCACAGCTAATGAGGCTGAAATCATGTGACTTGAGATTTGAGATATTCAGAGGCTGTCAGGTGGACTCTTTCTTCATGTTTGCTCTTTTTTTATATTCTAGAACAATCATTCAACTTCTTTTTATTGTGGTTCCAGGGATTGAATTCAGAGAGCTATGCATCCTAAACAAACACTCTACGACTGAGCTATACTGCCAGCTTCAACTTTTTTTTTAAAGTAATATCAGTATATGATGTAAAAATCAACGTTAATAAATTCTTTAATAAAAAAATGAAGTGAACTTATCTAAGAAAAAAAAGGTAATATCAGTGTTTACTCCCTGAAAGGTGCCCATTGTTTCCTTTGTAGGGAAAACACCATGCTTTCAGTTTACAGATGAAGAAATGGCATGGGAGTTAAACCCTTGGTCCAGGCCCCACAGGTCAGGTTGAATGGCAGACCAAAGAAGGGGCTGAGAACTCTAGTCTCTTCGCATTGCATTCCTAGGTTACGATGGCCCATATTTCAGCAGCTCTGTTCTCTCATCTGATTTCCACCTATTAGAGACTTGGCAATGGTTACCCCTGCTCCACAAATCAGGGAATTTGCCTTGGGACCTTTGCGCAGGTGCTACATTTCCGACTGTTCCTGCAGCAGCGAGAGTCTTGCCACTTCTGTGATATTCAATTTGCAGGGGGAAACTCAAGAAATATCTGAGCAAATGAGTCCGTGGAAAATGATCTATCTGTCTGATGTCCCCAAAAGACTCCAAAATCATCAATTAAATAAGATAGGAAAGAAAGCCAGTATATTTAAAGAATTTTTTCTATTAAAAAATTGAAATGTAAGAGGGGTGGAGTTTCCAGTTAATCCTCAATTATGCAGAGTACACTTGGTTAACTAAAAATCTTGGTCTTTTTCAAGCACTCCAGTTAATCAAGGTTTTACTAAAAGAAAGAAAAAAAATCAGAAAGTCCAATGGGATTGAATTTTTGCAAATATCAGATCTGTGGGCATGCATGCGCCAAGGATATTAGTGCTACAACGATGTGCCCAGTGTCGGAAACCTCCCTGTCCCTTATCAGCTTCCACAGCCAGCAGACATCCTATTAAGGAGAGCTTCCCAAAGCCGTGGCTCTAAACCAGCCACTGGCTCGACCACTCCATTATCCCAGCACAGCTGCGCCCACTGTCTAATGACACCGGGGTGTCCTGTCTGCTCCCTCATTGTCCAAGGGTTGAATAATCTCTATTCTACCAGAAAGCTAGGAGTTCCCACCTGGTTCCAGAGGTAGCCTGTTTGTAGGGTGAGGATAGTGTTGAGTCTCACTCACTAATGGGGCTGCAAGGGTACCTGGGACTCATTATTCTTGGAGTAATCCTGAAGGTTATACAAATCCACATGCTGTCTGCAGGAAAAAAAAAAGAGGCCAGAAGCACATTTGAAATATTTGAGAATCCTAGCAGGGTTTTTTTTTGTAATATTACATACAAGAGTTATAAGGTTGCTGATTCTCCTCTGCAGTGGAATCTTAATGGAGGGACAGATCTGTCCCCTGAGACTCGTGTACCTGCTGTCTGCACCACTTATGCTAATGCCCTAATGAGTCTCTGTTTCTCCAGTCCCCAGATTTCCTCACCTAAGTTAACACAGAGAGGGGAGGGGGGAAACAACCCTGCTTTACTGTGAAATCCATCTCTCCACAGACTAGAAAGTGGGATGAGAGCTCAGGCAGGTAGCTGAGCATTCAAAAGACGACCAGGGGTGGTTCTGGATAGGATGTGATGGAGGATCTTGGACAAAGTGCTAAGGATGTAAGTTCATCTATTTTCAGTTGATCTAGGTGACTTCCCAGAGATCTTTTAGGAAATTCTAATAAAGCCTGATTTTTCATCGTCACTGACCACTGTATCTCCCTGCCCCCTCGTCAGGTGCCTGATGACAGTGTGAGGACAGGTGCTCAACCCTGGCTCCCTTTTAAATCTAGCATGGAGCTTCAATGTGACTCTAGTGCTCTGAGCCTCACCCATAGAGATTCTGCTGAATGATACCTTAGCACTGTTACTTGCTTTAAGTGCTCAAATGTATGTAATTCCTATTTCTCCCCCCTCTCTCCCTCTTTCTCTCTCTTCCTCCCTTTCTCCCTCTTCCTCTCTCTCTCCCTCAAGTACTTTCTCTGTTCCCTCTCTTCTTTTTCCACAGTACTAGCTTTCTAGGGGTCAGACTCGTAGCCTTTTCTGTGCTGAGCAGTTGCTCTGCCACCTAAGCCACAGCTTCATCTCCTTTTAGCTTTATAATATTTTTGAGATCCCGTGTAGAGTCTTTATCTAGGGCCAGCCTGAACTTAAATCCTCCTGCCCACAGTCTCTCCATGTTACTGGCAACATAGGCACATGCCATCATGCTCAGCGTATCGAGATGGGAATCTTGCTAACATACTCCACAGGCTAGCCTTGAACCAGGATCCTGCTGAGCTCTACCTCCTGAGTAGCTGGGATTATAGGTGTGAGCCACAGTCACTGGCACCTGGATTGGATGATTCTAAAAAGCCACTCACTTCCCCACCTGAAATTTTGCACTCTTAGCTGCTGATGCCACCTGTCCTGTAAATATCTGCAAAGTCACACTTCTGTCTTTCAGCATTTCCACAAGAGATCGCCCACAATGACCTTCCCCGCGGTTCTTCTGCATGTTGTTAGGAATGGAAGATCAAGGGGTTTCTGGGAGGAAAAAGTATGGCCGTCATCTCTGGCTCTCCTTCACCATGTTGCTCCATATCTTTTTTTCTCCCGGCCTCTCCTTTTCCAGTACAACTCCACATCTTCTCTTGTTGTTCCCAAAGCAGTTAGCTTCTTCCAGACTGAAGTCCTAGGAGGTTCCTCTTTCATCCCAAGTGCTTATCATCTTAGTTTTCCAATAATTCTCACATCTACCCAAGAGGAATCCTGAGGACAGCCAACCATACAATCTTTTTTTTCCAACTTTCTCATCACACACAAACACATATGCACACATTCATCCATTCACCCATGCATGTGCCCATGTGCACATATTACACATGCTTTGAAGTTCATAAGTTTCTTCCATCCACATCCTCACGTGGGCTCCTCTGTGAAAAGCCTTATTGTATCTTCATTTTACAAATGAAGAAACTGAGACCCAGCATGATTGGAAACACACAGACACTAAGGATTTAAACTCACCTGAGCCCCCAGACCCATGCTCTTTCCTTGCACTGACTTTTGCTGTGTAAATTGTGTTGAAGGATATGCCACACCACATGGCTTCTGGAAGGCAGGGGTGTATGTGTGTGTGTGTGTGTGTGTGTGTGTGTGTGTGTGTGTGTGTGTGTTTGCTGGTGCTTGAACTATGGGCCTGACACACTCTTTAGACTTTTTCCACTCAGGACTGGCACTCTACCACTTGAGTCACACCTCAACTTCTGGCTTTTCTATTGGCATTTCACAGATTTTTCTGCCTAGATTG